>NC_141372.1:15880084-16480084 GCF_963921425.1 Dryas octopetala | reverse complement strand
CAACATTGAGGATTTGGATGGACAGTTTGAATTTTGCGACACCATTGATGATTTGGATGGACATCATTTTTTTTTTTTCTTTGTTTGATTGACTCGTTAGGCTTTAGAAGATTAGGGGCTTAGGGGCTTAGGGGTTTAGGGGGTTACATGTTTACAGGCTTTTGGTTTAGGGGCTTAAGGGTTTATCAGCGTTCACGTTTACGGACGTACAGGGCTTAGGTGGGGCTTAAGGGCTTAGGATTGAAGGTTGAGGTCGGGTTGAGACCAGGTTGAGGGATGATGGATGAGGGTAGAGGGATGTGGGATGTGGGATGAGGGTAGAGGGCAGAGGGTAGAGGGTAGAGGGCAGAGGGTAGAGTGAGGGCGGAGGGCGGATGGCGGAGGGCGGAGGGCAGAGGGCAGAGGGCAGAGGGCAGAGGGCAGAGGGCAGAGGGTAGGGTAGGGTGGGGGGACTCCATGGCCCAATGGATAAGGCGCTGGTTTACGAAACCAGAGATTCTGGGTTCGATCCCCAGTGGAGTCGCATGTGTTATTGGGTTACGGGTTATAGGGTAGGGACTTCATGGCCTAATGGATAAGGCACAACTTTATTTTACAGATTAAAGTTTCATACTTCTATTTTGTTATTGTCAAGTAACAAACAATTGCTATTTATCTCCATTATTACCCTCACTCGCTTATCTTTTTTTTTTTTTTTTAATTAAGAAAGCTTCATTAAACACCAACAACCCATCCAGTCGCTGGACCACCACTGGTGACCTATCTTTCCGGCCACGACAGTTCATCTCCCTCGTCGGTGACAATTCATCTCCCTCCTCCGCTCTCCTTCTCTCTCTCTTTGCCATCACACAAACCGGAGGTCTGTCGCTGTTTTCTTATTTTCGACCTCCCTTCTTATTTTCTTGGTTTATTGGGAAAGAAATCAACCCAATTGGATTCGACTGCGAAATTTGAGGTTTTTAGTGGGAATTGATTGAAGTTGATGTGAGATTTGATGTGGGGTTTGCTTACATTTTCGTTTTGGTGAATGATTTTTGTTTAGGTGAAGTACTGCTCAGAAAATAACAAGCGGTTGATTCACTTTTCTACTTGTGAAGTGTATAGGAAACCATTGGAAGTTTTCTTCCTAAAGATAGCCCTCTTTGTCAGGTACCCCCCTCCCTTTTTTTTTTTTTTTCATCACGTTTGTTTTATGATAAAGTTCTTCATTTTCGTAATTCGAATGGTTTGAATGCATAATTCAGCTTTGGATATGTCCTATATATGTGTTGATGGTGTGGCATTATACTCTAATGCTTAAACATATGCCGAATTTTGTGATGTAATACTAATGCTAGCATGCAAATTGTAGATCCAGAGCATTGTGAACAATAAGCCTTGATTGTTTTTGTCTCAAGTAGAACAAGAAATTAGGATTCCAACTTAACTTGGACTTGAGGTTGAAGAGCTGGGTCCTTGTCTTGCCTGATGTCAATAACTTTATACATCTTTTTCTAAGAATATAAATATATTAGTATAAGAATAGTTCTTAATTTATCAATTTCCTATTTCCTAATAGTATACAATTGTTTTTTGGGTACAAACAGTATTGGATATTTTTTTTTTTTGGTCCTAATAGCATCATCATCTTATATGTTCTGAGTTGGACATTACTTGATTCTTGTATGAGGATGTAAAACTTTTGGGGTTTGTACATTCTTTGTATATGGTTGTGTCCAATTCAATTTTTATATTAATGAATAGTTCTTGTGGTCAGGAAGTCAATGGTAGTTTATGATAATAGCAAGTTTAGGTTGTAAAATACTGGCATCTGTGGGTCAGAATTGGAGTGTTAAAAGAAAAAGAAATGATAGTAATAAGGCCTTGTGTCAAAGCAGTTAGGGAAATAGTGATACAGGTTTCTCTTGGGAACTCCAGATTTGTTCAAGGTTTATACTCTTTTTTTTCTTTAAAAAAACTGTGATGTCATGTTTCATGTTTCTGGTTGGTTGATCCGCTTATCTGTCATTGGTGATTAGAAATGCCACTTTTGCATCTTGCTTTATGATGTGGAAAGGGGGAAGGAAACAAAAGTAACGTGCTCTATAAGATTGCATGCATTTCCATTCCTTGTTTTGGGTCTCTAGTTTCCCTCTTGTATGTGTGATAGTAGTTGTAATCTTCCCTATTTATTTGCTATTTTTGGTGTGATCAAATCCTTTTCTTCTGTTACAGAACCTTCTTTGTCGTGAGCCACTCAAGCTTGTAGATGGTGGTGAATCTCATAGAACTTTTGTTTTTATAAAGGATGTTATTGAAGCTTAATTGTTGATGCTTGTAAGTAAAAAAATAAAAAATAAATTGAATTAATATTTAGTATGCAAAGGAAGTTGCCCAGTAGTGCGATATTATCTTCTTCAGGAAAATCCTGTTAGGGCGAATGGTCACATTTTCAATGTGGGCAACCCTAACAATGAAGTTACAGTTAGGTAGCTTGGTGAAATGATTACTGAGGTGAAGAATTGTCTTTGATACTACTTCTTCTCTTTAGTTGATTAAGTTGCATTAGCAGTGTTACTTTAAATTTATGTGGATATGAGGATTGATGTTTCTGCACATTGCAGGTTTATGCAAAGGTAAGTGGTGAACCAAAACTGGAGAAACCCACCATTGATGTAAGCTCTCAAGAATGCTCTGGAGTGGGATAATGATGATAGTGACAAGAAAATTCCTGACATGACTATTTTCAATGAGCAGCTTGGTATATATCCTTGCCTCATCTGTAATCTAATTGAGCTGTGTGATTGAACAGCATTCTGACTGTGTAATGGGCTTTGCATGACAGGTTGGAATCCAAAGACTTCGCTTTGGGACTTGCTTGGGTCATTTTTTTTTTTGTCATACTGGTGCAGTTAGTGAAATAGTTCATGGTAGGGCTCAGCAATTTGTGATTGAGATGTATGTCTGCAGAATATATCTTGATGTCCTTAGGGAACTATATCATATGTTACTGTAATTTGTCACCAGAGCTTTTGCTACGACATGCTGGGGGCAATAGGCCATTATACAAGTGAAGTCGTTTCTGTTTATTTAGGGGATTTGCTTGTAATTCCTCTGTTTTGTCCTAAGAGTGTTTTATTCTTTTCGATAATCCTCCCAGGCTCTTGTTTTTCTTTTTATTTATTATTAGTTTATTAATTTCATGCATTTTGCAAAATATTAGACAAATCAAAGACTATTTAACCGAAGGATATATGGTGTTAATTTTAGTGTTTATAAAAAACACAATGTCCTATTTATTTGTCATAATTAAGCATCTAAATTGTGTTTGATTTATTTGATTTTTTGTAAGAATCATCATTGAATGAAGATTTAAAAAATGAAAGGTTTTGATTGTTAAATTACAACACGAAGTGGGTCGGCCCTACAAGGAACCCCTTAGAGGGGATTTACAATTTAATTATTTTATGTAAGGTATGTTACCTAAGTCCCTTAAATAGAGGAAGCTTTCACTCTTTGATTATTCATTTAAATAAGTTTATAAGAGGATTCTTTGTGTGACCAACTCTACATTAGAGTTTGATGATCGGAGTCCTCTATTTTTAAGTCTTCATTCAAGGATCACCTATAAAAAAAAATTAGACAAATAGGACACTAATTAACCATTTGATTAGATGCTGATAATTTTAGTGTTTATCAGAAGCACTATGTCTATCTATTTAATTTGTTAAAATTAAGTATTTAGATTGTGTTTGATTAATCTAATTTTTTGTAAGAATAATCCTTGAATGAAGAACTATTACATAGAATCATTGAACTACAATGCAAAATGGGTTACAAGAGATCTCATAAAGAAGACTACATACAATATAATTAGAATGCTACTATTCTTACCCTTTTGTCCTATTTTCCTATCCACCACTTTATAAAAATATTAATCACTTGTTTAATTTTTGTGAAATGACCTCTAAAGACTTATGTAAACAAAAATATAGTTTACCCATCCACTTCTCTACACCCACATAAACTCATTTCATTTTCTCTTCGTATTCCACACTTTAATATACAAGGAAAACCACTTTAGATTCATGAACAATAATTTCTTTTTCTTTTTGTCTTCTGCAGAGTAATTCACAATTTGACCCTAAAATATTGTTTCCAACATATGATTTTGTCTTTCCCAAATTTCCCTTGTTTTTCTAATTGTTTTGTTTGATTTCTTCTCTTATTCACAATCACACCCTAATATAAAAGTTCTTAGGAACATTACAAAGTTATAATTTATGGGTTTATTTAACCTGCCCCCTCCTCTCTCACTCTTTTCCTATTTGATCTAGGAGTATGTATGAGGTTGTATATTGGTTCAAAATTTGGTGGGTGAATAGAGTTTATGGTTTATGGAAGAAAGAGAATATGGAGAAAGAAATTTGGTGGAAAAAGTGTTTATTAGTAAGGGTATTTTAGGGACATTGGCGGATGAAAAAAAGAGGATTATTATTTCTTAAAATTTAAAGGGGTGTAATTATAGGGTGGGTGAAAAATAGGACATGGAGGTGGGAATAGTAGCACTCTATAATTATTATGCATATATAAAGACTCTTACATTAGTCCCTTAAGCTTTCATTAATCATTTAAATAAAGCTATTATACAATTCTTTGTGAGGCCCACTTCACATTAGAATTCGATAATCAAAGCCGTCTATTATTTAAGTCTCCCTTTAAGAATCACCTATGCAAAAAATTAGACAAATCAAAAATTATTTAGGGCCAGTTTGGTATTGCTGTGTGAAAAAACAGCTGTGAAGTAAAGTCAGCTGTAAAGTAAAGCAGCTGAGTGTTTGGTAAAGTATGTTTTCAAAAGTGCTGTGAGTGCAAAAACAGTATCAAAGTGTTTGGTAAATGTTAATGTAAAAGTGCTGTGACTGTGTATAATTACTAAAATAGACATGATGCTAAAAATGTCTTTCACTTATTTGTTTGGTAAAAATAAAATGTGTTTTACTTGTTTTTTAAATTGTTGGCTACAAATTTTTATTAGCATTAATTTTTCTAAGAACAATATTATTAAATAACTATGTCTATTATTTTTTTAGGTATATTATAATTTTAATCGTGCAAATAAAATATCATAATTAATTATCACAATATAAAATATAACTAACAATGAACATATTTTTTAATTTAAAATAAACAAATTAAAAATATAGAAATCAATGAGGATATTATGGGTAAAATAAAATATTCATTGTTGCTGTGATTCACTGCAGTTTTCAAAAGCACCTAGAAACCTGCTTTCTGTTTTTGTTGTGGGGAGTTGAGAATTGTGGGGAAAAACAGTTTTTAATTTTTTTACCAAACACCAAAACTGCTGTAGGTGATTGAGAATTGTTTTCCACAGCAGCTTTTGGATCTTCCACCGCAATCCCAAACGGGGCCTTAGACACGTAATTGTATATATATAATCACACTTACCGTATATGTAATCACACTTACCCAATATGTAACCAGACTTGCCAAAGGAGTGGTATGAAAAAGACAATTTAAGGAAAAGATGAAACAACATTCATTTAGAAAAAGAAAATATAAGGATAAGACAAATAGCAATTAATTAGCAATTATTTAGAAAAATAACAATATAAAGATAAGACAAAAAAAAAAAAAACAATCATTTAGCAATAATTCAGAATTAAATAAATATAATAAAAAGCCAAACAATTGGCATTTAGGGTATACAAAAAAAAGTAATATAATAAATTGAGAAATAAATATTAAATGTGTATGAGATAAGTGGTCATAAAAAATTATGTAGTAAATTTCAAAATTATATATTAATTTAATAAAAAAATTTAACATATATATTGGATTAAGGATTAAATTTTTAGAGTCAAAATTATTAGTTAAATTACATGTGTAGGACTTTGCCATAGCTAGAAGCAAATAACAATTTAATTATATTTGATATTTGATATTTAATCTTAATTTTCTATTTAATTATTTTGCATAAAGTCTGATGTATATATATATATATATATATTGTACGTACATAAAGGGAACTTTCATTAATCTCTTAAATGTAGTTCGATGATCGAAATTGTCTATATTTATGTCTTTATTTTAGTATTTATCGGATATTATTTAACGATTTAATCAATCATTTGATTAAATAGAGATAATTTTAGTGTTTATCTAAAACAATATGCTTGTCTATTTATATTGTAACAATTAAGTGTCTAAATGATGTCTGATTTATCTAAAATATATTTTTTTTTTAAACAATGATGATTGAAGGAAGACTTAAAAAGTAGATATTTTGATTATTGAACTACAACAAGAAGTGGGCCCTACAAAGAACCCCTTAAAGAGGACTAGCTGCATGAACTTCTCTCTAACAAACTCTTCCCACCATGATGTGAACTGTGAGGTAGCCTCGGTCGAAAGCGGCCGAGCAACCAAAACCAAAGCCAAAGCGTTATGAGCATTGTGAGTATTGGCGGAAGAGACACCGCCAAGAGCTCAAGCGGTTAAAGGACAAATGTAGGGGTTTCAGGCAATACTGAACGAACCCAAACTCATGGGTAACGAACTGAGGATTGTAAACTTCAGCCCCAATCTTTGAACCCTGCTTTTTAAAACCCCCCATTGCAAGTCATGGGGAAGTAGGAAGCTTTCCCAAAAGTCCTGGAGGCGATCTAAATAGCTTTGATCATAAGCAAGGCTGAGGGACAGATCGGGTACTAGGAAAGCAGGGACTGCACGAAAAGTGCAAGTACGAAACTGATCTTCTTCACGGTCAGAGAGCTTGTAGACGAATCTAAAACACTCCTCGGCCAAGTGGTTGGGTACCTTGGCCGTATGTAACTAAAGCCTGGCCGAGGACTTTGTTCATTGGTAAAATATCAAATAGAGCGAAGCTAAGGGAAATAGACTAGCAACCAAAGTTGGAAGACCCATAATGGACCAAGAACATGGGCGTCCATGCCATTGATCACAATCTCACCTAAGCAACGATATAAGTAGGCAAGCAGGTAAGGTGCCAAAGCCAGAGACTATTCACTTAAAACAAGCATGTCGGTCAGCCAGGCAAACTCAAGAAGGCCTTTTCCGACCTTTCAAACAAAAAAAAACTTACAAAGACAGTAAAAGAGGAAATTAAAGGAGGATGTTCATACTTTTTTGGAAGCTGCCGGTTTCCAGCCTTAGTAATTTTAAATTCTAATGTGCACTTTAATTTATTCGTTCTTCATTTTCTTGCATTTTCATTAAATTCCGGTTTTATTTGTTTTTCTCTAGTTAATTAATTAGATTATGCATTTACTGTTCACACTCGCGTTGTTTCTTATATTTCAAGGGTTATCTTTGCTTTGATTTTGTTTTCACACTCCACTGTTATTTGTTAGACTTTGATTTTGCATCCATTACTCGCACTTTCACATTCGCAAATCACATCACCATCACACCCAACCAATAGAGCACTACCCTAAGTCCTTGCGGCCAAGGTAGAACCAACGGCCGAGATTGCGTTCCTTCCCTGACCACAATTTCTTGACTGAAGAACGGATTCGCACAACTCATCAACAAATATACGCTTGGCCTCCGACCATGTATTGGCACGCGTAACGCACGTGAATGACATAGTTTCCCTAAATACACGGCCCTCTCGACACGTGGCCGAGAGAAATTAGAGGCTAACAGATGTGGATCATGTGTGTATGTGTTAGCTTTATGCAACATATATATAATATATATATATATATCAAGAAGACTCCA
Organism: Dryas octopetala; assembly: GCF_963921425.1. NCBI lineage: Eukaryota > Viridiplantae > Streptophyta > Magnoliopsida > Rosales > Rosaceae > Dryas > Dryas octopetala. Next base: position 16,472,338 of record NC_141372.1, on the reverse strand, counting down.
TTGTAGGATCCTACAAATAAAATTATTTGTAGGATACCTCATGGGGCCCACTTCTATGTAGTATTTCAACAATCTGAACAGTCTATTTTTTAGATCTCTATTTATAAATCATTCTTCCAAAAAATTAGCTAAATCGGAAATTATTTGCCTATGTAACTTTGATCAAACAAATGGATAGTTTTATCGAAAATTTTTAGTTCGTCTATTAGTTTGATCAAAGTTAGATATGCAAATGATTTCTGATTTGACTAATTTTTTGCAAGAATAATCTATGAATAGAGATCTAAAAAATAAACGTTCAGATTGTTGAAAATATATGGAAGTGGGCCCCATGAGGTATCCTACAAATAATTTTATTTGTAGGATCCTACAATGGAGTCTTCTTGATATATACACACATACAGGCTCCTTCTATTGAGGTATACCTCAACTTATTTATGTTGAGGTATGACCTTGTTGGGGCCCTGACGAGTCGTTTTGTATCGATCCGAACAATTTATTTTTTACATCTTCATTGATAGATCATCCTTGCAAAAAATTAGCCAAATCGGAAATCATTTGTCTATCTAAATTTGATCAAAGAAATGGACGAACCAAATATTTTCGATAAAACCGTCTATTTGTTTTATCAAAATTAGATAGGCAAATGATTTCCGATTTGACTAATTTTTTACAATGATAATCTATTAATGAAGATGTAAAAAATGAACGGTTTGGATCGACACAAAAAGACTCGTATGGGCCCCAACAAGGTCATACCTCAACATAAATAAGTTGAGATATACCTCAATAAAAGGAGCCTATATATATGATGTTTGCTTGACAAGAAATAGCCATTGTAGCATGAATTACACTTTAACATAAGATTTTTTGCTTTCCTTTATTTGACCTCACAAATAGAAATCATAATTAATGACCAAAAGATAAAACCACCGATCCGATTATCTGTATGGTTTAATCTTAAACTTCATTCATGTCCAATGATTCATAAACTTGTGCATTTGTCTCCACTCCACAAATCTAAAGATTAAATCTGCATAGGCCGGATAGGGAATTTAATATGTATGTGGATTTCTGTACGTCCTACAGCTTTTTCTTGCTGTTGGCACTAAGTTGCCGTTGGAGCATGTATTTACTCAATTGCCCCTGAGGTTGCTGAGAAACACATTGTTATTGAAGGGGACTTGGTTGGACATTTATGCAAATCAAGGTGGAAGTGGTAGATTTATTATTATATTTGGTGCCTCAATCTCTTTGAGGTACAATATTCATTTAATTCCTGCATAATGGGAATAATTAGTTATATTATCCCAAGACTTGTTATCGGGTAAGGTCATGTTCATGTGTGTGTGTGTGTATTCTTTGGAATATATTAATATATCTGTGTTTCATAAATCTGATTATCTGAATGTTTATTTTTTATTTTTTAATTTTGTGAATGCCATTATGCCAATATCCATTCTCTGGGCATTTGTTCAGTTTGTTTGCGGCTATAGTACCTTACCACTCTACGCAATTGTCACACAGGTGAGTTGCAGGATTAATATTTAGAATTTCTACAATTGCATCAATTTTTGTTATTCTTTTGTTAGAGATTTTAGACTGTGAGATTCCTATATATGATTACTTGTAATGAAGATGGGAAGTTCATTCAAGAAGGCTATATTTGATAGATCAAAATGAAATGCCTCTCTCGGTTTCACTCAAACCCACTATAATACTAGTAAAATTCAATAGAATGAAGTCAAGTGATTTGATGCATTGCAATGTACATTGCTTAAACTTTATCTAGACAGACAAAAGCTCATTTGTTCTATGTAGTTTTGACATTTTATTTACTTTTTATTGTAAATTAATTTCATCGACATCCCAAAGTTTATACATTCAACTTAATTCTTTTCACAAAAAGAAAAAACTTAAAATCAAGTTTAGTAGATGATTAGATCATATGTTGACCCAATGTTCACACATCCATCATTGCTAGACACATCAAAACAATAAAATTTCAGAAATTCAAGTCATTTTTTTTTAAATTTATTTATTACAATGGGGAAGGATAAGGGTTCGAACCCGGATGTGTAAAGGGGAGAGCTTTTGTCCTCGGCCAACTAAGCCAACCCCAATTCACATTTTAAGTCTCTTTCTAAGCTTAATAAAAGAAAATAAACTTATATTCTTTTTTGAAATCTATGTTCCCATGTCTGCCAAGGAGCATTTTTACTTATTCAGTATACCGTTACATATATCATGAGTAGGAAAGGCATGCAATTCCGCCGAGATATAAGGGCAGTGGTTGGAACTTGGCAGTATAATAATGAATTAATGATTGCCATCAAGGTATAATATAATCACTATGAGAAAATTAGCAGTATAACAATTATCAAACATTTCTTTCATTTTGAATAAAATTGACTGCCATACATATGCTGCAAACAGTAGGCCAAGCTACTTCCTCTCCTGTAGTACAAGTCTAATAGTTGAAAATCTGAATTTCATGCGATGCCCGCAGCCTCCATTTGGTATGCAAAATGGACATCTTTGACCCAAATTAAGTGGACATCTTGGATTTTGTGGTGGGACTTCGCATATTCTACCAGCTGCTTAATTGTTTCTGGACTTTGGAATTGTGAGAGGATCTACCACCCTTGTCTTTGTAGGTATTTCTGGAGGTGGAGGCAAGAGTTTTTCGTCCTCCACGGGCAGCTGTTATGGCACATCGTCTAACCTTGTTCAAGCGCTTTATCAGCTCAGCATCATTGTCATTCACGGCCTCTTCATCTCCCTCCTGTGAAAACAAGACTACTGTAAGGGCTTTCTAAACAATAATATCTGCCAGGCCACAACTGACAGCACACTCCAAAGCCTAGCCAAATGAGAACTTTTACTCTCTGTAGAAAGCACAGTATAAAGACAGAATAATTCAAGACCTACCTTGTCGTTCACATCTTGATATTCAGGTTCACTACTTGGACCTGCTTCACAGTTTCTTATATTGCCCTCTACTTCACCTTCCTCATCATGCTCTAAAGTCTGATCCCGATGAATTACAACAAAGCATAAGTACAAACTCACAATGTATGATTCAAGAATGCAAATACTATTAACAGATACAATATAACTAAGCTGGATTAACCAAGCACACAATAAGAAGCACTGCCCAAATAAGAACCCTTTTTTTTCGGAAATTCTAACATAACTGCAGGCATTAGATGCCTTCAAGCTTTTGACCGTTAGATCAGTAAATGTTGATCTAACGGTTAAGAAAAAAACTTATGGGCCAGCAGGTAGCAAGTTAATGAGATGAGAGAGAAAGTGAGCTAATATACAGGGTTAGCACTTATCGGTAGAATTTCACGAAAAAACCCAGACTTCCACAGGGGCAGAGCTGAGCTCAGTGCACAACCCAGCAGGGGCAGAGCTGAGCTCAGTGCACAACCCAATCCGAGATCCATCCACACTTCCAGAGGGACAGAGCTCACTCCACAAAGAATCAATTTAATGGGTACATCGAGACTTCCACAGGGGCAGAGCTGAGCTCAGTGCACAACCCAATCCGAGATCCATCCACACTTCCAGAGGGACAGAGCTCACTTCACAAAGAATCAATTTAATGGGACAGAGCTCAACCACGAATTGCACATCCATCACACGAATTGCTCACTCCTTCCTCTGTTGTGCTCTGTTAGTTTAAGGTATTTTGCACTATGGGTTTGGTATGGTCTTGACGTTTTCCCATTTAATTTGAAGATTTGGCATAAAATTGTTATTGGGGTATGGGTTCATGTGGATAGTTTTGATAATTGTTCGATTTCAAGGTATGGATATATTTAGGGATTTCAGGACATTTGCATGCAAAACGCTATAAATGCTTATGACTGCTCATGTCCTTTTGGAATGTGTGTGTGTGTATGTGTGTGCTATTTATCTACTAATAAGTCTCTGCTGCATTGATTAAAAGAAAGAATATACATGTATCTTTCCTGTGCCAATCTGTAATCTGCATGACTTTATCTAGACATCATAATGTTGACCTTAAGTTTTAACCGGATTATTAGAAAGATACTTATATCATCAATACATGTACCTTACAAACCATACTAAAAACCAGTCTTTTAGTGGAAGAATAGTGATTGCATTACTTAAACATTACTCTTGCATGGTGGACCTTCTAGGTAGGGCTGGTCATTTGGAAGAAGCAGAAGAGATTATCAATGGCATGTCAGTTAAGGCAGATGCTGTGGTGTGGGGTGCATTATTCTTTGCTTGTTATATTCATAAAAATATTTTGATGGCAGAAAGAGCAGCTTCCAAGCTTCTCGAGTTGGACCCTCATGATAGTGGAGTTTACATTTTGCTTGCAAAAATGTATAGGGAATCAAATATGTGGGAGGAGGCAGGGAGGGTGCAAAATATGATGAAGGAGAGAGGAGTAGAGAAGACTCCTGGTTGCAGCTCAATTGAGGTCAATGACATTGTATATGAGTTTATTGTCAGAGACAAATCACACCCTCGGACGAAACAGATATATGATTGTTTAGTTCAGTTAACAAGACAAATAGAGCTTGTTGGTTGTTTATCTGCAGTTCATGCAGTTTGAAATGACTTTCTCCTTGGTTCTTAATTTAGGCAACAAATTTGAATTAGCAGGTAAAGGAGAAGAGTGCATGTGAAGTGTCCTTCATTTCAAACTGCTAGACAACGTTCAAAGAGTGCATTTTAAGAGTGTAGTTTGCTTTGAAGTGATCTAAATTAAAGAGTATCTAGAACAAAATCTGGACAGCTATACAATTGCAACAATTGAAGAACTTCTCTATTCTTTGGTGCTTCTGCTCTGGTATGAACCCTTAGGAGCTGCTTTTTTGTTTTTTGTTTTTTTTTGCCCCTCTTGTTTTGTACTTTTATGATTCTCTGAAAATGCTCACCCTTCTGGATTGACATTTTTCCTTAACAAAAAATAATAATAGGACTTTCCTGAATGCAATTTGTTTTTGTGTTTATTATACTGACCATGCTTTCTGCACTAATGTCAGGGTTCTTACAAGGAAAACATGATAGCTTTTCTTCACCAGCACCAAAATGTTTTCAAGGTTGCTAGCCAAGTACATCGCAGTTCCATCCTTTGTCAAGGTATTCAAAGTTGCTCCATTGGCTTTTGAAGGGCTGCTATTTATCAAAGCTAATTTCCACGAGGTAATGGACCATTACTTGCCCCAGAATTCAATATTGCACTTTCTAGAAATTGTCATTTTTATGGGAACTTTTTCTCTCAGATGAGCATGAAATGGACTTCGATCAATTTGGGATACTTATAAAAGTAAAGTTCAGGTGATTGCATTTTCGTTCCTGTTTACATATACTTTCATGGCACTACTTATTTGCGTTTGGAAGTTTAATTTATGACCTGATATAGTAGATTACCATTTTATAGCTGGAAAAGTCATTAGGATAGAGACGTCTTTTTCATTGGATTACTTCTGCCTTGACACTCTTGTGAGAGGTATTCAATTGGTTTAGAGAAGAAGGGAAATCTAGTGCACAATCCCTTAATAAGCTATATTGGATTTGGAACCATTATTAATACCAAATTTGAGATAATGTAAATTAGATCTCTTCCTAACTGCTTGGTTTTCTTTGTCAATCCAATTAATTTGATACACTTGGTACCAATTATTGCTTAATTGAAAGTCTGTCTTAGGTTAATGCGAAGTGTCTGGTTTCTCTTATTGCATTAAATGCTATGAATTCATAGTTTTGATTTGTTATGTGAAATTGTGCTTCTGAATAATTGGGTTGGTAGTTCTGTTCACTCAATGTATATCTTCATGTTAAAATTGTGTGAAGAAGCAACCTTGCCTCCAGACCTATTGCAGAGGCAGAGTATCTTGCCATTGTGTGGTCTGCAACGTCTCAGCAATCAACACATGAAGATTGACTAGTATTTCATACCAAGTGTGTTCAAGCTAGTTGCTGATATTTTCCAAACCACTTCCAATGGTCCCATTATGTTCTCCAAGGATCAAAATTGGTCTCTGAAACTCTCCGTGCTTTTGGAACATGTATTTGAACAAATATTGATTAGTTAAATGAATGGATGAAATTTTTTATGAATGGATGGATTTTTGTTGAATGGATGGATTTTTATGAGAGAATGGAATATAAATAACATTTATAACATCCAAATCCCATTAAAAATTGACATGTATAATCTTGTTTGTTTATATCAGTTTCAGGAGGTTTTATACATCGAAAAAACTTGATTACGATTTCCAATCTTGTTTTGGATATCAGTTGGGCTGAAAAAACAAATGGCATTTGCTTTGTTCTTTTGACAATTCATCCATTGCGTTTGATCTGTTGAAATGATTTTAAACGATTCGACAGGGACTGCTCAGGATCCCAATTATAACAGCATTATTCAATGATTAAAAAACAGAAAAAGATTTTGGTTAATACATAAAGGGGCAGCAAAATACAAGCATGTGTATTGGCAAAATATGTATTGGCACTTTTGGGTACTTGATATTCAACAAATTTTACCCAACTCAAGAATGCCTAAACATTTTGATACAATATTGATTAAAAATGTAAACACATGTAAATGTGTAATGTATATAGTTTTAGACTTTTAGTATAAGGTTTTTAATTAAACTTGTTAATACTTAATACCTTAAAAAATTTGATCTAAAAAAAACCCCCTACAAAATTTAAAATTCAAAAAACTAAAACTGAAAATCACTAAAACAAAAAAATTAAAACACAAAATATTGAAATTGAAACCAAAAAAATTCCATCCTCGCCCAAAATATAAAATTAACCCACCCAAGTTGAAAAAAAAATGAACCTCTGGCGCGTCTCCAGACTTGTCAAATAGTGTAATTTTGAATTGCATGTCAAAACCTGATTGTTACACAGGAGCTTGTATTTAGCACTCTGAGAATGCAATTGCTCTTTCGTGTATACACAGTTGCAGTGCGAAACGTTTTTTTGGCCCAGTGATGAAATTACCATTTTCTTGAGATTTGGTTCAAGAAAATGGTAACTTAGATTAAGAAAATGGTAACTTACAATTCATTGAGAAAAAGTTACCATTTCTTGAGAAAAAAAATCAAGAAAATGGTAAGTTTGGTCACGCTGGGGCTGGATTACCACTTTTTTGAATGAAGTTACCATTTTCTTGATCAATTGATCAAGAAAGTGGTAACGTGTTTTGCTCCACTGATTCCGTTACCATTTTCTTGATATTTGGTTCAAGAAAATGGTAACTTCGATCAAGAATGTGGTAACTTACCATTTCTTAAGAAAATGTTACCATTTCTTGAGGAAAAAAATCAAGAGAATTGTAACTTTGGTCAAGATTGGCCTTAGTTACCACATTCTTGAACTAAGTTACCATTTTCTTGATCGAACGATCAAGAAAGTGGTAACATGTTTTTCTTGGCTGATTTGGTTACCATTTTCTTGATGTTTGGTTCAAGAAAATGGTAACTTGGATCAACAAAATGGTAACTTACCATTTCTTAACAAAAAGTTACCATTTCTTGAGAAACAAAATCAAAAAAATGGTAGCTTTGGTCAAGCTTGGGCTTGGTTACCACTTTCTTGATCAAAGTTACCATTTTCTTGATCGAACGATCAAGAAAGTGGTAACGTTTTCTGCCCCACTGATTTAGTTACCATTTTCTTGAGGATTGGTTTAAGAAAATGGTAACTTGGATCAAGAAAATGGTAACTTACTATTTCTTGAGAAAAAGTTACCATTTCTTGAGGAAATAAATCAAGAAAATGGTAACTTTTGTCCAAATTTGGGCTTGGTTACCACTTTCTTGATCAAAGTTACCATTTTCTTGATCGAACAATCAAGAAAGTGGTAACGTTTTTTGCTTGGCTAATTTGGTTACCATTTTCTTGAGGATTGGTTCAAGAAAATGGTAACTTGGATCAAGAAAATGGTAACTTACCATTTCTTGATCCAAAGTTACCATTTCTTGAGGAAAAAAATCAAGAAAATTGTAACTTTGATCAAGGTTGAGATTGGTTACCACATTCTTGAACCAAGTTACCATTTTCTTGATCGAATGATCAAGAAAGTGGTAACGTTTTTTGCTTGGCTGATTTGGTTACCATTTTCTTGAGGATTGGTTCAAGAAAATGGTAACTTGGATAAAGAAAATGGTAACTTACCATTTCTTGAGAAAAAGTTACCATTTCTTGAGGAAAAAAATCAAGAAAATGGTAAGTTTGGTCAAGCTTAGGCTGAGTTACCACTTTCTTGAACCAAGTTACCATTTTCTTGATCGATTGATCAAGAAAGTAGTAACGTGTTTTGCTTGGCTGATTTGGTTACCATTTTCTTGATGTTTGGTTTAAGAAAATGGTAACTTTGATCAAGAATGTGGTAACTTACCATTTCTTGAGAAAATGTTACCATTTCTTGAGGAAAAAAATCAAGAAAATTGTAACTTTGGTCAAGATTGGCCTTTGTTACCACATTCTTGAACCAGGTTACTATTTTCTTGATCGAACGATCAAGAATTTGGTAACGTGTTTTGCTTGGCTGATTTGGTTACCATTTTCTTGATGGTTGGTTCAAGAAAATGGTAACTTTGATCAAGAATGTGGTAACTTACCATTTCTTGAGAAAATTTTACCATTTCTTGAGAAAAAAGATCAAGAAAAAGGTAAGTTTGGTCAAGATATAATTTTGTGATTGCATGTTCAAACCGGATTGGCATACAGGAGCTAGTTTTTAATACTCAGAGAATGCAATTGCCTTTTCATCTATATACAGTTGCATGCGTAGGTGGATACCACATTCTTGATGTGAATTTACTACCATTTTCTTGAATTTAAGATCAAGAAAGTGGTAACTTGGGTTTTAGGAGTTTTGTGAAGTTACCACTTTTTTGATGCATCCCTCAAGAAAGTGGTAACTCATAGTCAAAATTTGGTAAGTAACCAAATCTTGACAGAGTTACCACTTTCTTGAGGGATGCATCAAAAAAGTGGTAAAACCCAAATCACACAGAACTTCCGCTCATTTCACTCTCCATTCAAAATAAATAACGTAGCCTCACCCAGACCCTCGCTCGCCGCCCTCGACTCTCTCTCGCCGTCCTGGCACTGTCGTTCAATCCTCGCTTGGCCACCCTTTCGCCATCCTCCCACCAAAAACGCAGAAAACTCAGAAACCCATCCTAGCACGTCCATCGCCCATCATACCAGAAGACTCAGACCCTCTCTCACTGAGTTTCGAAACCTAGAAACCCAGAAAACTCACTCAGACTCTTTCTCTCACCGAGTTTCGATCTCTCAGAAACTATAAAACTCCGACTCTGTCTCTCTCACCCAGGTTAGGGCTTCGATTTGTTTACATTTGATTTTGTAGATTTATTCATATGTCAAACTCTCTATCTCTTTCATGAATTTAATATTTGGATTTTGAACTAATTTATGCAGGCTCAACAGGCACTTGCAGCAATTTAACTGAAGCCAAGACACGTTGAATGACAAATATTTCTGCGCAGGGATGACCTGTGTTTATGCAGGTTGAATTATGTGATTTGTCAACTTCAATCCCAAATCCCTTTTATCCCTGTGCACCACTGACATCTGGGAAGCAGAGTATGAAAACAAATTGGCACTGCTAAATCAAAAGGAGAATCGGTATATTCATTTTTCTAAGGTTCTCCTCTGTGTGTTTGTTTTTGTTAGGAATAAGTTTGACTATGACTATGCACAGGGGACAATTACATGCATTAGTTTTATTAAAGAGTGGACAATTTAGGAATATATGAAGGATTATCACAGTGCACACCTTTATTTCTTTACTATTGATTCTGAATATCATCTTTTCTTTGACCTCTGATATATGAAGGATTACTACCTTTCCAATTAATTGATTGCGTACTATTTTTTCGTGTGGCAATAAGAGTTTTTTCATTTGTAGTGAATAGTTATAGATTTCCCTTTTTTCTTTTTAATTTGTGCAAGGAAAAAGAAAAGTGGGGTTTGTTTTTATGCTCTTTTTCTTTTCAAAATCTTGGAAAGGGGGGGGGGGGGGGGGGGGAGGAGGAGTACGTAAGTGGGGCTGATTTGTTAGGCTATTTTATTTTCCATGAAGGTTTAAAATTAGATATACTTTACGATGATGAGGTTCCGTTGAAATTAGGACAATGTGTTTTTGTGCAAGTAGGAACATATGGCCAACGACTTAGGTCCACGGTGCTTAGTTTGCAATGGTTCAATGCAATATATTGCCAATTTTGAAGGTAATCAACGTCCAGCCTGGGGATGCGAAGGGACTAATGTAAGTGAACGTTGTTGTTAAGTTTGCCCAATCCTTAAAGCAACGAAAACATTGAAATGTCATAATGCATGTGTTTTGTATTAGGGTAAGGCTGACTGCCATGGCTGGATATGGGTAGATGAGTACAGTAGCTGTGGATTCACAATTGTTTCGGCATCACAACCACCCAAAGATACCGGAGTGTCAAATGTTGCGGATTCATCACAAGGGTCAGCTGCCCCTGATTTATCTCAACAGTCCAGACCACTGGATTTGGTGGATGAAGAACCTGGGAACGACTATCATTCAGAGTCATCGCCGGACTGCACCCCTGCCAATTGGCGTCCATGGTGGCCATCTGACTCATCGTGGTCACCTGATCCTGATGACATTTACTCCCCGTAATAACGAATGTAATTATAATGTGAAAAACTGGTCGTAACGTCACCAAACTTGGCAGGCTACAATTGGGAGGCTTTTTGCAGTTACTCTTGATTAATTTTGCAGTTTTCATGTAGTGATAATTGCTTCTTCGGTATCTGCTTGGTTATTGTTGTACTAAGACTCAATCTAAGTACTATGGATGAAGTGTATGCTTGGCCATTTTATTTTATGCATTTTGTTCGTTCTGTTGTTTATGGATGTGAGTAATGTGACTGTGTGTATGAATACGTGGCTGCATTGTTTGGTAAATAAATGACGTAGTGGTGTGCATCCTGAAAATTATGACAATTAAGTTATTGAGACGTTAATAAGTTTATGTTCGTTAGTAAATATTCAGGCACTCCAACTTAAACTAGCAGAGGATAATTGGGTATGTTAGACTAGACAAATACATTCATTTAAGAAGAGATGCTGAAAAACATATTGTCATGGGCAGGGGCTTGCCTCCGTAATAATATGCCTTATAGGAACCTCAGTTGTGCACGAGGATGCAGTAGACCTATCATTCAATACCAGGCAGAGTAAATGTGTCCAAGAAGGAGGCAGATTCTTCAACAGATGCTGCCTCCGGCGCGTTTCCAGACTAGTCAAACTGTGTAATTTTAGATTGCATGTCAAAACCGGATTGCCAAACAGGAGCTTGCATTGAGTAGGCTGAGAATGCAATTGCCCTTCCGTCTATACACAGTTGCAGTGCGAAACGTTTTATGGCCCAGTGATTCCGTTACCATTTTCTTGAGATTTGGTTCAAGAAAATGGTAACTTGAATTCAGAATATGGTAACTTGGTATATAACTATAGAAGCAGTTTTGTTCAGAATTTTGGATTGCATGTCCAAACCTGATTGTCAAACAGGAGCGTGTATTTAGAAGTCTAATAATGCAATTGCCTTTTCGTCTACACGCAGTTGCAGTGCGAAACGATTTTTGGCCCAGTGATGAAATTACCATTTTTTTTATGTTGGGTTCAATAAAATGGTAACTTGGATAAAAAAAATGGTAACTTACAAATTTTTGACAAAAAGTTACCATTTCTGGAGAACAAAAATCAAGAAAATAGCAACTTTGGTCAAGGTTGGGCTTGGTTACCACTTTCTTGATCAAAGTTACCATTTTCTTGATCAAACGATCAAGAAAGTGGTAACGTTTTTAGCCCCACCGATTTGCTTACCAGTTTCTTGAGGATTAGTTCAAGAAAATGGTAACTTGGGTCAAGAAAATGGTAACTTACCATTTCTTGAGCTAAACTTACCATTTCTTGAGAAAAATAATCAATAAAATGGTAACTTTGGTCAAGATTTGGCTTGGTTACCACATTCTTGACTGCGGTTACCATTTTCTTGATCGAATGATCAAGAAAGTGGTAACGTTTTTTTGCCCCACTGATTTGGTTACCATTTTCTTGAGGTTTGGTTCAAGAAAATGGTAACCTCAATCAAGAAAATGGTAATTTACCATTTCTTGAGCTAAAGTTACCATTTCTTGAGGAAAAAAAACAAGAAAATGGTAAGTTTGGTCAAGATTGGGCTTGGTTACCACATTCTTGAACCAAATTACCATTTTCTTGATCGAATGATTAAGAAAGTAGTAACAACACTGATTTGGTTACCATTTTCTTGAGGATAGGTTAAAGAAAATGGTAACTTGGATCAAGAAAATAGTAACTTACCATTTATTGAGAAAAAGTTACCATTTCTTGAGAAAAAAAAACAAGAAAATGGTAACTTTGGTCAAGGTTGGGATTGGTTACCACTTTCTTGATCCAAGTTACCATTTTCTTGATTGAATGATCAATAAAGTGGTAACGTTTTTTGCTTGGCTAATTTGGTTACCATTTTCTTGAGGATTGGTTCAAGAAAATGGTAACTTTGATCAAGAAAATGGTAACTTACCATTTCTTGAGAAAAAGTTACCATTTCTTGAGAAATAAAATCAAGAAAAGGGTAACTTTGGTCAAGGTTGGGCTTGGTTACCACTTTTTTGATCGAAGTTACCATTTTCTTGATCAAATGATCAAGAAAGTGGTAATGTTTTTTGTTTGGCTGATTTGCTTACCATTTTCTTGAGGATTGGTTCAAGAAAGTGGTAACTTGGATCAAGAAAATGGTAACTTACCATTTCTTGAGAAAAAGTTACTATTTCTTGAGGAAAAAATCAAGAAAATGGTAACTTTGGTCAAGATTGGGCTTGGTTACCACATTCTTGAACCAAGTTACCATTTTCTTGATCGAACGATCAAGAAAGTGGTAACGGTTTTTGCCCCACTGATTTGTTACCATTTTCTTGATGTTTGGTTCAAGAAAATGGTAACTTTGATCAAGAAAATGGTAACTTACTATTTCTTGAGAAAAAGTTACCATTTCTTGAGGAAAAAAATCAAAAAAATGGTAATTTTGGTCATGATTGGGCTTGGTTACCACATTCTTGAACCAAGTTACCATTTTCTTGATCGAATGATCAAAAAAGTGGTAACTTGGTTTGAGGCAAGGTTTTAGTTACCATTTTCTTGATGTTTGGTTCAAGAAAATGGTAACTTCGATCAAGAATATGGTAAGTTACCAAATCTTGATCAAGAGTTACCATTATCTTGAAGGATGCATCAAAAAATTGGTAAAACTTGTTTACCAGTTCAGCAGGTTATCAATTTTTTTTTTTTTTTTTTTTTTGGTGCAGGCATTGCATGCCTGCTGTCATGATAGAAGGTCCCCTTTTTTTTCTTTTTCTGAATAACTTACTAGAATGCCTATCCAAATAAGAGAAATTTTACAATCAAAAGATACTTTTTCCACTACCCAATTTCTTATTATTATACAAACAAACACAAGAAATCTCCATTTACTCTGCAAATACAATATCATTTATGATTTCACCAATCTTCATTCTGATATAAAGTAATTACTTAAGACCTCAATTTGTGACTTAGATCACTTTAATTTATTTGTGATATCAACATCAAGTGAAAAAAATGTACCTGATCTAGGGAATGCAGCGAATCAACACCCTTCATATTTGCTTCATGTAACACAGAGACGTGTGTGCCATGTCCAGTATCTTCATCACCAGAACTAGAATTCTTTTCAATCCCTCCTTCAATGAACTGCATGCAACAATGTGGTATTGAAGAACATTATTACATTCATATATGTTTAGTATTTGACAGCAGAAGCGTTAAAGTAAAAGGCATAACCCACAAACAGATTTAGCAAGGAAAGTACAAGTGTTATGACATGAGTCTGAGACTTTGAATACCATACACGTGATAACACAAAGTGACCACTTTTGATATAATGGTTAAATTATCCAAAAGGCACAAAATCAACCAATTGTCACTCAAAGAACCCCAAAGCAGGTGAAAAAACATGAGTGCTTCTGAAGTACAATTAAGATTGTGACCACAGCCTTGACTATACTGCAGTCAATGTCCCATGAAATGTTTTGCCTAAAGGATGGGGGATATTCCATGTAAAAAATAAAAGAGTTTTAAAAATATTTTTAAGTAGCAAGAGACTATCAGAATATCCAATAAGCTATGGAATTTAATGCGGGTATAGTATATATATGGCTCCACGAATACACATAGAGAATGTGGCAATTAAATCTACCATGATTCACAGCATGATACCTTCTCAATGTCTTCCTGGTCCTTCCTAGTAAACCCACTGGCAGCAAGTTCCTTGTCCAGAAAACCAGAATCCTTGGCTATTGAAGAAAAACAAGGCCTGCCACTCACATCTGTGTCTACCTCTGTGCCATCAGTATCATCTGGGCATTCTTGAAAAGACATATTGAACCTGAGAGAAAAAATCATAACAAACTAGAGTAAGCCTTTATCCCAAACTTTCTTTTCTCATGGGCTTATAGAGGATCTATGAACCAGTGGTTGACACCAATTGTGTAGGAGGTAACCAGTGGTTGTTGTGAGTCACTAGAAAAGGTACAAAAACAAGTCTCCTAGACTGTCATTCTGTGGATGTTTTTCTAATTCTTATGCTGACAGTTGCCTTTTTAATTATGGCTTCAAATATCAATTAGCTGCCAGCCTGCACGTTTTGTTATGCAGTCAAATTAGCTAATTCCTGCTATCCCACATTCCCACTCCAATTAATATCACAGTAAAGCATTAATTAATTGGAAAAAAAATTGGAAATGCCTATTATTAATTGAAACAAACAAATCAGGAAAAAAAAATTAATATTAGAAAAATAATGTATAAAATATAAATAGTTTAATTATAAATAATGTATTATATGGTTTTTATTAAAATATAAATACTAGTTGATTATCTGTAAATGAAAAATTATGCGTAATTATGTATATGATTATGAAATGGATACAGAATAAAGTTACAAGATGAACCACAACCCAGAATACCGTACCAACTGAACCTACACCTTACGCACCCCACCCTGTACGGAAAAAACTTCACATCCCGTATATGTGCCCATTCCACGTACCAACTCAACCCACATTATATAGATATATAGATATCCTGATATTAGTTTTTCAGCCATAAATTCATGCAACCAAGTAAATATTTCACATATTCAGTATTGTTTTTAAGTTCGCTGTATACTATTAAAATAGCGACAAATATCATCTGTATGCATTTCTTCAAGCCAACTTGAAATGCTTTTCGGGGGTTTTGCAACCTTGAATGTTATAAACATCCAGAAAACTAAAATCACTTGCATTTGGCTTAAAAATTTCACAATAGTTTTAACAAAATTAAAAAACATACCTCTTTCTGAAAAACTTAAAAATGCATTCAACATCACGGTCAAAGTACCTGAAACATGGAAACTTCATAGAATGAAAATATGATATCTGATAAACTTGGAAAGGTGTATATCACCATGGCAATTGACTTCTGACAATAAACAGTATGAAAAGATGACTGGTATTTGTAAGTAACAGAGCTTCTTACATCTGTGCATTATGATGTGATACAGAAACCATTTGTGGAAAATCAATCATGGTGACCTTCTCGTCATCATCAATCTAAAAGAAGAGAAATTGGAAAATAATTACAAGTTTAACAATGAATAGAAATAGGAAGCCAATGAGGCATTTGGACTGTATATATTAACTGTATTACCAATACAACCATATAAAAAAAAACTCTTTTGAGTGAGAGCAGAAGAAGGAAACACAATGACATGAGTATGAAACATAATGCAACCTAGAAGTTCCAAAGATGCTATTCCAGAGACAGCCTCAAATGCATACCATAATGTTAAATTCATTGAAGTCGCAGTGAATTAAACCATGTTCTGCCAGACGAACAACGAGTCCAATGATTATTTCAAAAACCATCTCTGGATTTTGCAATTGCTTCACCTGCACACTGCATTGGACAGAGTAAATTTCATAGGTCCATGAAACAGCGTGATCACAGATTAATTTTTTTTTTCTTAAGCAAGCTAGTTCCAAAGGAAACACACAAGGAAAACACTGTATCTGGTAACTCCATTGTGTAGAATGCTATTCCTTTCTCATTCAATTATTTGAAATGGAATTTTTAAAAAGAAGAAACTTACAGTGGGTAGCCTTGTACAAGTGACATAATCACACAATGCCTGTTACAATCCACAGCATTGGAACAGGAAAACCATGCTCTTCTAAAGCCTGCTCAAGCAGAGCAATAGTGTAAAGAAAAAATCAACATGATAAACACACAACAGGGACAATACACAGAAATAAAAATGCCAAATATAGAGAAAAAGAACCTTCATAAAAGCAAACTCTTTGAGTGCAGCAAGGCGGGACAAGTAAAGCCAATTATAACTGCTACGATGTTTTAAGTAATCACGCTTAGATTTGACAGCTCTAAAAGAAACCCTACCAAGCCTGTGCAACTTCATTGCCACAACTGTACCATCTTCCGTGGCCACCTCAAAGATATCTGGAAAAAAATAAATTTTATGGAGAATAGTGACAAAGTAATATTGGAATATAGTACCACAACCAGGCACCAGCATGTGTTCTATGAATTAGAAAGGAAAAAAAAATGGTACCAGACTCTTTTCCTACTCCAATTTGACGACCAACAGACACAAAGACTCCGCGGTTGACCATAGTCTTAATTGCAAGAAAATCATAACCAAGATAGGTGAGCCGAAACCCATCATCTGGATGCACATAATAACAAAGAAAGTGAGAGTTATTCAAAACAATTATTCTTGATTGTTATAACAACATTATTTATAGTACATTTAGAAGAGTCATGGTGCAAGAGCTTATGCTTGAGTAGATTCTTGAGAACTTTATAAGTGCCCCCATGCCTATAAATTTAAGGATTAGACAAGAGTTAGAAAAAATAAAAAATAAAGATGGACAATTTCAAATTCAACATGAAGGGGAAAACAAAAAACTAAATGCATACTTGAGCGAAGCTATGCGCTCCACCAGTTCAGAGGGTACGAGTTCATGCTGAAAAAAGGATATGAAGAGTTAATATACATACATATACATATATAATGATAATTAAGGTAAGCTATGGTGAGAAATTTAAAAGATTTCAATAAAAGAATAGTAGAGACATTTACATTTCTCATTCCCATTTCCACAGCAGTTAGAACCCTAAAATCATCTTTAGTGAGGTATCTCAACACGTCCACGTTCAGCTTCATCTTCCTTGCTCTTTCTGCTTATTTTAGACTTGGGAAGCTGAGGCCTTGTTTGGTATCCTATTCAAAAACTATTTTAAAAAATTAGGATTCTTTTTTAGAATTTGAATTTTAACATAAAAGTTTTTAAAATTTGAAAACTTGTTTGGTATAAAATTTGAATTTTTTTTTTTTTAATTTTGAAAATTTGTTTGGTTGATATACTTGAAAACATTTTTTTTTTCAATTACTTGTTTATACCAAGATCTAGACTCACACTTGGGTCCCGAGTCTCGGGACTTGATACTCGATACCTGAGACCCGAACCCAATACCCAATATTCGACAACCTGGAAGTATACTATTATCAAGTCAGTGATATATGCAACAACTATCATACATTTATTTTTTTCTTTTCACAAGAGGTTATACATATCTATGTAACCACATGCAATCTAAAATATTTTGTGCATTGAAAGCATTAACCTTATCGCACCAAGTGCCTCATATAGGCACCCATTTTCAACATAGGAATCAATCATGGATGTCCATAGAATAACATTTCTCTGTTCCATACCATCAAATAAATTTAGATTACTGCAAGATGCCACACTACTAACTAGGTTTCTTTGAGAGGAATACAATTATGACTCCCAGCTGCTAGTGAAGTTTAATTACTGACTTAACTACTGAACATTCATAGTAGTAAACTCAACCATACAAAATTGGCACCCATCAAAACACATTCATCTACGTGCATGTCATTCTAAGAAGATAACAAAGAAATAACAAGTGGTGAAACAAAGCTCTGTAGTATGCTTTATTCCCTCAAATATAAATAGAGCTTTCTGGAGCCAAATTGATGTATCAATTCTTAACATACCCTAAAGGATATCTTTCTAAGCAATTAAGGGGCATAGCCTAAGCTTGAATCCACGACTTGTTCTCTTTAATTTTGAGAGATTAATGTGAAGGAAGCTTACAAGTCAAGCCTATACCCTGCACTGCCAGAATACTGACCAAGAAAAAAACAAAGAATTTTTATCTAGGAATTGAATATCTCACCTCCTTTAAATATGTTGGAACTCATATCAACACAAATAATTCAATTAGCAGATACTCAATGTTGAGGAACCAAAAACAATGCCCAAATTCTAGAAATGTATATTACATGAATAAGAGAGAGACCCATATCAAGAAATGTAAACAGTCAGCTGACTCTGAAAGCTAAAAGAAGAAACCTTCGAATAAATAAAAGATTTTCCAAATAGTATATAGCTGCACAAGCCCAAAATAATAAATCAAGCAAGCCAAAACTCAATGCACAGCAAAACCTGCTATGAAAAACGCACAGAAAAAACCACTAAAGGAAGAAAATTAAAACAAAATCATTAAACTAAATGAAGAAAACCCAATGACCAAAATTTATTGTGCAGCTTTAAAACCCAAAATGTATTTAACTTGAAATTCAAATTGGAAGAGACACAAACAGAGAAAAGAAGCTTACCAAGATCACCGAGTAGAGAGAGACAACGAGCAGATTGTAGCATAAGACCAGGGCGAATCCAGAATTTGAAACTGGGGTGGGCTGAAAAACTCCTCGACGGTACGAGGAAAAGTACCAATATGCAACTAATAAGAATTAAAAAATAATAATAATAATAATAATTGTTTTTTTTTTTTTTTTTTTTTTTTTATCATCGGCTTAGTTTTTACAAATAAGTCTAAAAAAGTGACTGTGGTCGAATATGATAATTTAACGGCTAAGGTGAGATTGAGAAATAAAAAAAAGAAAAGGATAAAAACAATGTTTTATCGTTTTTTAAAAAACCCCATTGTTTAGTTATATTTCTAAAAGTTATTTTTAAAAAGACTAATAAACATGTTTTTCTTTTCATTTAAAATCGCCTTAATTAACCTTTTTTCATGTCCTCTTCTTAACCTATTACTATAAGGAAACCGACTAATATACAATTGTAGTAGAGTTGTACATTAATTACTATACCTAATGGAGTATAACAGCTAGGATTTTGGAATTTTTGTTTGTCTTGCTTAATCGTGGAATTTAAATCTAAGTATTTATGTAATTCTATTCACACTCAAAGGTGATACAAATTCAGTTCTTTTTTTTTTTTCTTCATACCCTTAGACAATAAATTCATGGCTAAGATTTTTTATTTTTTTTCCAAGTCTAAGATTAATAGTAGAGAAAAAGCAAACATAGGATCCGGATGCGATTAGCTAGGTAACCACCTAAGACTACGCTTTTGTTTGTTGTTATGGTTTTAGAGTCCTACCAAGCTTTATTTAGTTGTCCTCAATTTCCACATGTCAATTTCTTTGGGGAAGGGTAAACAAGGATTATTAGAGCACATATCTTCTCAAAGGGATAAAACCCAAACCATGTAATTAAGGAAGAATTTTGAAAAGCAACGAAGGACCATAGCACGGTCAGGCCTGATAATGGCTCTACTCTGTTTGTAAACCTCAAATAAAAATAACCCTATAATATTCTCACATAAATCTAACTAATAAAACCAAGAGAGATGATAGAAGCAAACGAGAGCAAAAAAAGAATATGACTTTTCATTAGTCTCCCACATCATAAATGCACCCACTATATCTCAGTTGTATGGTATGACAAAAGTCAAAATACAAAGTGACTGTTGGTACCAGGCCCAAAAGGACTACCACGTGTCACTTCCTAAAAAATCGCAACAGGAAAAGGAAGAGGACCACAAAAGTCAAGGTAGTCAAACTCATGGCCGAGAAAACCATTTCTCGGCCTCGCTACATTTCTTGGCCTCGCTTCAGTTACTACGTATACAATCAGTCATCCAATACTTCCGGTCGTGCAGATCAAGAGACAAAAGAAATAAAAAGTGATGTCACCCAAGAGACAAACTCTGAAAAGTAGCACAACAAATGTCACTATCTCAGGCAGAGAAAGGACAGGCGTGGCACAAAAGGCAGTTGGCATAGTACAAAATTAGGTGAAGAGCTGAAAGGGAAAAGTGGGATTCCGTGCCCTTAACGTGGAACCCATCTGAAGAGGAACCTTGGCAAACCTTAGCCACAAACCCCAGTATAAAAGAGAAATTTTCAGAAGATTTAAGGATCATCAATAACCCCCAAAAAAACAAACTCAAATCCCAAAATACCTTTCCTGAATATTTAGATCATTGTCTTCTCAATCGATTTTTCTTAAAGTTTTTAGATAGTTGTCAATCTATTATTATCATTCTTGTTGCTTTGTGTTTGATTTTCAAGTGATTTATTTCCTCTTGTAGTGTCCCTTTTTTGGATTGAAAGAGTGAAAGTGTTTTTGTCATTTAATAGCTTTTACCATATTTCCTATTTTCCTTTTATGTAGGTTTTTGACCATGAGTAGTGTGAAAGGAATTTACCATTTACTCTGAATGTTGATATGAATGCACATTTATTTTTGCATTCGTTTGACTAGTCTCTTACCCTCCTAAACTATTAGGATTTTAGTGGCATTTAAGAGGTTAATTCTCTTTGCATTTAGGTTATTACCCAATGAGTAAAAGTCATTTTTTAACCAAATTTGCTCTCTGCCAGTTCTTATTTTGGTTATCGTTTTTATTTTCAAAGGATATGGTCATATTTGTGGTAAGAACTACCATTGGTTACCAATCTCACCCACATCATATTTTTCTTATTTTTCGCTTTAAGGTTATTTGCTTTTATTTGAGTCAATCTAAATTGATCCCGATATCAATCATTTTTGAGTTTACACACCGAGTCCAACTTTACATAGATTGAGTGAAGTCATAGCAGAAGACTAGGCAAGAAAAAAGCCTTGGCCGAGACTCGTTACTAGAATCTCAGCCCATAATCGCCTGATCCAAACCTCGGGCCATTTATCTCGGCCGAGGTTTTCCCTGTTTTTATTCCGTCCTCTAAGGATGGTGGCACGCCCGCACCTTTTCACTTACATGGCATTAAAAGTCCCATTTTTTAGTCGAAACAAATTTGGCACGCCTAGTTGGACCTAGGACTGGGCATCGGGTAGGTTGGGGTGGGTTGGGGCTCAAACCGCCATAACTCGCACAACCATTGATCGGAGTGGGTTAGCGTCTATCGGGTTGGCAGTTGGAGCGTGTCAAAGACGGGTTAAGTCGACAAGGCTTCTCTCTCTCTCTCTCTCGCTTGAATTCAGGCAATTAGCGACGGAGACGGATTAAGCCGAGATTTTCAATCAGTAGAAGCAATTCAGGCACAGCGAGTTGAGCCAAGGCCGTATAGGCATGACCACTACAACGGTGGTGGAGGATGGAAGCAGCAACGCCAGCAGCAACGGTCATATGGCAGGCATGATGAGCCAGGAAGAGATTTCATGCCAAGAGAACAAAATTTGACTAGAGCAGAGATCGAGGAAATGTTACATGGAATGGTGTCAAATGTTGGCATACACCCGACCTTTTTCGCCTTATATCTTGAACTATGACTTTCTGAGAGGTTTTTAGGACTCCCGACTTTTCACTGTTTAATGGTATCTATGGTGCTTCGACCACAGAGCACATTGACCGTTTTACCACTCAATGCGGCGAATACGCTAGAAATTAATGGCTGAAGTTGAAAATGTTTGCTAGCTCTTTGACTGGACCTACCTTATCTTGGTTCATGGCCTTACGGCCGAACTCGATTAGTAGATGGTTCGAGCTAGAAGAAATGTTCCACAAGTATTTCTACTGGCCGGAGAGGGAGGTCTCCATCACAGACCTGGTCGGTATGAAGCAAGGCGAAGCCGAGCCAGCTTTTGAGCATATTAGAAATTTTCAACAAGCTCGAAGCAAATGCCGGACAATTATACCTAAGAGAGAATTGGTGGATATGACTCTACGAGGGTTGAACTTCAAATATAGAGAGCATTTCAACCAGACCAATTTTCATGATTTGTTTAAATTGTTCGAAAAAGTATCAAGGTACGAAAGCATGCTCAAGGAGGAATAACAAAGGAGAGTGGTCGTGAAAGGCTAATACTACAAGAGCTCTCCAGTATATATGGCTAAGTTCAGAGAAGAAGCTGAGTACTTTGATGAAGAGTCCGGTTCTGTGAGACCCAAAATTTTCCAAATTTATTTTGGGATTTTTCCTTGATTTCTAGAATTTTTCTAGAAATTGTTTGGTGGAAAATCGTATTTTTCACCTTGAAGCTTTAATTGTTTGACCAACTTTGACTAGGGTTTTGACCCAAGTTAGACCTTGAAAATGTAGTACTTTTACCCACAAACCCAACGGTACAAGTTTCGTATTATTCCGAGTCCGAGAGATTATTTTATGAATTTCCTAAATTTTCTTTTTCTTTAAAGCATTTTTATCTTAGTTTGGGGAGCTTGAATTTTCTGAAATTTTCCTAAGGGAAGATTGGTAATTTGACCTCATAGTTAATTAGTACTAGTTGATACGAGTTAATTATTTTTCGGGATATTTTTCTGAGTCCTGAGCTATTTTTAATTAATTTTTTAAGTTGAGAAAAATAGGAAAAATAAAATAAAATAGGAACCAGATCGCGCCATGTGGCACGATCTGGAGCGTCCATCGCTGCATGGCAGCTAGATCTGATGGTTGCATGTGCAGCCAAGTGTTAGGGCTCGTGCCACGTGTCACTTCCTCATTGGTCCAAGTTATGACGGTTAACTTGAGTTAACCTGGTCAACTTGGCTGAGTCAACTGAGTTGACTCACTCTCTCTCCCCTATAAATATAGCCACACCCCTTAGTTGATCCTTCATAATTTAGCTGCACGCAAATCGAGAGAGCTTTTCTCTCCTCTCTCCTTCTTTCTCTCTCTTCTTCAAATTTTGTTTTTAAAATATCTTGAGTTCTAGAGCTCCGATCGATGATCCGATTTCGCCTACGCGATCGTGGCTACGAGCTCTTCGATTCTAATAGTGTTAAGGCTAGGTTTTGGTGAAGTTTTAAGAAAGTCATTTCTAAGCTCCATAGGTAATTTTTTGATCCCTATCGAAGTTCTGCTGAAATTTTGTTAAATTAATCTCTTGTTAATTAGAATCTTTTAATCTTGTTACTTAGCAAATCTAGTAGTACCGAGACTCTGCCCGTGGGAAGTCTTCAACAGGTATACTCTTAACCCAGCTTATTTAATCTGATGTTATTTAAGTTGTGGTTATAGACGAAACGACGTTTAACTGTTGTTATCAAATAAACTTAATAAATATTGAGGCCATATCAGTGGTAACCAAATAACTTGATGACTAAGGTCAGTCCATGAGCATACAGGCGTTGGGTACTAAGCCAGAGCTCCCTCAGTTTCCCCATGCACTGACTTGGTCATGTTGTAAGGTTCATATATGATCAACCTCCTCGAGAATAAATTAAAATAAACTTGGAAACCACACAGTCTGACATGACTGTCTACCTCGGGAAGCAAGGTCATGCCGGATCAAGAAGTTAGAGAAACCTAACAGTTACGCTAGTGCCAAACTTCTAAATTTTACCTGGTCTTAACAGACAAGGTCGAGAGTACGTTTAGTACGTTCCTAATAGCTATTGTCGAATTCGGATCTCCAGTTTCCCAACATGTACAAGTGGGACCCAGACACAGGAAATGGATCAGGCAAGGGACACACTTTGGTAAAATAGGTAGGGGGAAGGTACCATATCCCGGTTATTGGATTTCCTGCCAATTTTCGTAATATATGTATATGGAAATGTCTTTCACAGAGAATGTGCATGGTTTTTGTATGACATATTTGTGTGATTTTCTCTGTGTGATACCTTGGACGACCTGAGAGTAAGGGACACGTGTTGTGATCTTGGGTTTCGATCCCCTAAACCTCTGGAGGGGTAAGTACGGACTGGTTAGTCGAATGTCCTTTTGGGGAGGCTAACCAATGTGGTATTACCAGGTAAATGGATACTTTCACCACAGTATCGAGGTGGTGGTTGAATTTCCGATACTGGCGGTTGGCCTGTATGTGATCGGTCGCAAGTATGTTTCTGAAATATGTCACGTGACATGAAGGATTTTCACTAAAAAAGCTGTATGAGCATGCAAAGGCTTTACTTACTGATTATTGGCATAATTATCTTATCATTACTGGCATTGGTTACAATACTATTGGTATTTGATACCCTGTTTTTGGGTGTACATTGCTTTTAACTGTTTTCCTTGAAATCCTATATTTTTGAATATTGTTTCAAACCTAACCAGGATTTTCCCTGAGGGGAAGCGATGAATGTATGTGACGCTTACCCCATATTGTACTCTTGTGAGTGCAGATAATCCAGTTGTTGGCGACCAGGAATGACGTCGTGAGTGTAGCACTTGCAGCTTGTCAGTTTTAGCCTTGCTATCTGGTTTAGATCCTTTCTTTGGATCCGTGGTGGTGTTTCTTTTTCATCCTCATAGGTGGCATCTCCCATTGACTACTCATGAGTCCAATTTGTTGCACTACTTTGTTGAAGACTTAATCACTTTGGCGTGAGTTGGACTATCCTGACATATCTTTTTATCTACTGTTTTATTATGTAGCACTAGGGTTAGTGTATTTGAAACATATAACCCTCACGGGTTGGTACTCTTTACTATATTTATAATATGAGGTATATTTAGTAATTTCTTCCGTTGTATTTTTACTATTCTAATCCAACCCGGGTTCTTCAATAAAAAAGGCTTAACTCGTTTTAGAGAGCTTAGGAATATAATACTCGGGGTAAGGGGTAATATAGTCTCGGGATCTTTAAGACGAGTGCTGCTGTGGTGTTTCCAAACCCAGGTGGGATTGAAAAAAAAAAAAAGAAAAAAAGAGGAACCAAGGAGAATGGTGCAATGGGTACCAAAAGTTGTTGTGGAAACCAAACCCTAATCAAAGATATCCATTATTAGAAAAGAACCTAATGAGCCGGTAATGGCTAAGGTCTTTGAGAGGATGGGGAGGTCTCCCCAAAGTGCACTTATTAGGAGAAGAATGGAACTCAAAAATGTGCATGATGATGAGGGTCACCGGTGAGAACAAGAAAAGAAGATTGCTTTCCGGCCAAGAATAGCAGAGGATGCCCGCCTGGAAAGAGAAGAGAGAGAAAAAGACGTATAAGCCAAAAGTCCCAACAGATGGTAGTTGGTATCAACACTAACCAGCATTTGAGGGGATCATACTTATGACCAAAACGCAGGAAAGATGCCAGCAGTGGGAAATAAAGGCTGCTAGGCAAGATGAGAAGGAACGAGAGGTCCTAAGGCAATGGGGCAACTTGATGAAAAGATGGCGGTACCAAGGGATGTTGACAAGAGCCGGTCCCAGGCCTATTGAGAGAGAAGAATCTGAATTGCACTGGCTATGTTTTGGGAGTAGGCCGAGAAGGGGAAGCAAATCTCGACAAAAAAAAAAAAAAAATCAGCACCCTACATCTAGTTTGGGTCTCTCATTGAGGCAGAATGCAACATGGTTTTTGCTCTTCCAGCCGAATTTGCAGCGAAACTCGATCAACAAAATTTCTTAGAGGGAGATGTGAGGGCTGAGTCATCCTCCACGATTGAAATTACCGGGGAAGATGAAGACAATGATGAGGTGGTCCTGCAATCTGGGGTGGTTTCAATCACAAAACAAGGAAGAGTGTTTATCGAAAAACCTGCACCGCATTCTACTGGCCATTTGCGGCCGTTGTACATCACGGCTCACTTTAACGGCATCCCAGTAATTATAGTTTTTGTGGATTTGAGGGGGACTGTGAACATTCTCCTGAGAAAAATGATGGAAAAGCTGGGCAAAACAAATAAAGATTTGATTAGGACAGACCTGTATATCTCCGATTACATGGGATTGCCTCATAAGTCCATCAGATGTTTACCCGTGGATCTCCAAGTAGGTAGTAGGGTTCAGAAAGCTGCATTCTACGTTGCAGATTCCCAATCTCCATAGAATGCTCTGATCAGTTGGGATTGGATACATTCCAATCTTTATTTTCCATCAACCCTAATTCAAAAGCTGATTATGTGGAAGGGAAACAAAATGAAGGTTGTAGATGCTGACCCAAGACCCTTCCATGCCAAGACGAGCTTTTCTTTGGCACGAACATACGATGGCGATATTGGATGTCTAAGACTTGAGGGATGCAATGAGCATGGACAACCCATTAGTGTAGTATACTCTAAGTCTGAAGGGGAGTCTTCGGCCGTAAGAGATTTGTTTGGTCAAGAGATTCAATGATAAATACAACATTACTAGATTTAATCCAGTTCGAAGAAGACCCAACCCCAGTGATGGGAAAAGAAACGACTATAAGCTCTATCCCGGCTGAGGTTTCGATGAAGTTTTTATCAGAAGAACGGCCAAAGGAGATTGAGCTAAAGGATCTTGATTATGCCCTGGCTGAGCTCGAAGACAGATATGCCGAGGTTCAAGATTCCTTGGAAGAAATTAACCTTGGAAGCGAGGAGGACCCCAGACCAATTTTTGTGAGCAACCTTTTGGGATCAGAGGAGCGCTCTGAAATGATCAACCTCTTAAAGGAATATGGGGTCTGTTTTTCTTGGCATTATCATGAAATGTCAGGTTTAGACAGAGAACGTGTTGAATATAAATTGCCTATGAAAGAGGGTTTTAAGCCATATGTACAATTACCTCGGCGGTTCTCTGCCGAGGTTGAAAGTAAAGTTAAAGAAGAAATCAAAAGATTTCTTAAAACGAATTTTATTTATCCTATTCAATGGATTGGATTTCTAATATAGTACCGGTAGTTAAAAAGAATGGAAAAATTATAGTTTGCATTGATTTTAGAAATTTGAACTTGGCAACCCCAAAGGATGAATATCATATGCCCATGACCGACTTCTTGATTGATGGTAGGGCTAAACATGAACTTCTTTCGTTCATGGATGGGCATGCAAGGTATAACTAGATTGTCACCAATGAGGAAGATTCGATCAAAACAACATTTAGGTGCCCCAGCACAAGAGGATTGTACAAATGGCTAGTGATACCATTTGGCCTTAAAAACGCTGGAGCTACCTATCAGAGAACTATGAACGCTATCTTCGATGACTTGATTGGTAAAACTGTAGAAGTCTATATTGATGATGTGGTTGTCAAGTCTGTGCATCAACGAGCTCATATCCACGACCTAAGGCAGACCATCATGAAAATGCGCAAGCATAATCTAAAAATGAACCCTAAAAAATGAGCATTTGGTGTCTCGGCCAAGAATTTTCTTGGTTTCCTTGTTTACTAAAGAGGCATTGAGGTTGACAAGAATAAGATCAGGTCCATCATCGAAGCTCCTCCGCCAAAGAATAAGAAAGAGCTCGGGAAGTAATAATTTTAAAAATTCTGGAAGTCAAATAGTACACAGTCATACGAGTTTGTAGGATATTTTGGCTGATATTTCGAAGCTTAGATGTATTTTACTGAATCATTTAATTTTGTAGAAATTTAGAAAAATAAGAAAATTGAAATTGCCTAGCCGGATCGCTAATGTGGTGCGATCTGGAGTGTTGATTAGAGTTGATCGGACATCAAAAAGTTAGCCAGGCTAAAAGGCGCTGGTTGTGTGAGTGAAGGCGCACCAAAAACTCAGTCCCAACGCGATTTGGGACGTACTCACGTGAACTGCCAAAAACTTGTTGTCAAGATTCAAGTTAACCTAAATGATTAACTATAACCAAGCTAAAACTCGCAAGTGCATGAATCTTATTAGTATAGCATGCAAATATCTAGGTTGATTCCACAGGGATCTAGATGTAAATCAATTTACCTAAGTTCTAATCTTAGGTTAAAGACTCAAGGTTGAAGTGATTGATAATGTTCAAGGTTGCTGAAGAAAATAAAGCTACTAGAAAAGAGAAATTGAATTTAAGTTGGAGAGTTGTCGAATCAAGGTTTAAGAACACTAAGGCATTCAGAATCCACCCTAACAATCCTACTCATGTCATGATTCAAACAACTGAACTCTTGAAACATAGATGAAGATGTCCACAAACATATCCATGACATATAGACTATGTTGCATTAATTCTCTCTAATATATGTAGAATGCATGGCGTATACACAATACTTGTATCCCTATATGCAATCTAGGCATGTCGTGTACTTAGATTTAATATATAAGAGCATCTCCAACAATTTAGCTATCTTCCCCTCCCTAGCTATATTAGCTAGTTTCCTCTCAAATTCATTCTCCAATAAATTAGCTATCCAGTTAGCTACTTTAGAATTTGCTTTTTGATTAGCTAAATTTGGGTGTGAAAAAAAAGAAAATAACTATAGCCAAATCAACATAATGGGAATAATTTTTTTAATTCATTAAATACAACAATACAAATTTATTTCTCATGAGCCATAATATCAAATTTTTAAAAATAATAAAATATTAATGTTAGCTAAAATAGAGAATATTGCTGGGGTAAGATTTTAAAAGCAGTTAGCTAAAATAGATTTTCAACTTTTTTTGCACAAATTTAGCTAGAATATTGGTAAGTTTGTTGGAGTTGCTCTAAGAACCCATTAAGATCAAAGAGAATATGACCATTACAAGAACCCTAGAGAATGACGTATAGCAATAGGAATTCAAGAAACCAATTCATATGAATAATTCTTAGGTTATTCATTAGTTGCTAAGCAAAACATGATGATATGATGGTCTGCATATTTCCCAACAAAAACAAGAAACATGTATTCTAAGGTGATCAGGCATAGAAAACACATATCAAGTATCCAATCAATTAGTGAAAAGGAATTCATCTATGGGATCAAAAGAATTCAAAAACTTAGAAAGAAATTAATCATAACAATTGAGTGATCATCGATCATGTTAGGGCTTCAACCTAAGCTCTAGCTAAAAGGTTTAGCTACACATTATTGCTAGCAAATCCCAAAGAAACATAAAGAAAAACAAAAAAGTTATTAAGAGAAGAGAGAAAGACAACTGCTCCTTGCTCTAGCGATTTGTGAAAGTGTAGAATCCTTGTTTTAAGGCTAACATCCTTTATTTATAGGCTCCAACCTTTTCCTAGTTGACTCCTAGTTGACTTCCAAGTTTGACTAGGGTTTTGGGGTCAAAAAGGCCTTGAAAAACATGTTTGGAAGTCCAAAAATGAAGCTTAGGTACAGAAGGATTGATCCTCCCATCGGTAGGATCGATCCTACAAAAAAGATGTAATTGCGCATGTGTAGTAGGATCGATCCTATGAATAGTGAGGATCGACCCTTCAGGGGCTTTAACATGATAGGATTGATCCTATGAATAGTGAGAATTGATCCTTTGGGCAATGTTTTTTGCTGCTTCACTTCTAAAATTATCTTGAATGTCTGTTTTAGCTCGAAATGCTTCCCTTTGCTTATTTAACCTACAAAAACACTAAACTAAGTTAAAATGAACTAAAAACATGGAATTTAGCAAGGAAGAAAGGGAAATAAGATAATAAAATATGTGAATTGATGAACATATCAAAGGGCACTAACGATGGCGAATCTGGACTGTTTATCCGTGCAACGTGTCATTTCTCCCAACCCTTTGACCCGTACGCGCGACCTGGATCCGCGCCTCAACCCGGTTCTCTCTCTGCCCTTATCCCGTGTGTACAACATGATTTTCTATTCATTGTTGGCTGAATCCTCACCCATTTACCTTTTTACGCTCACAGACTCGCGCACTGACCCACAAGATCTTGCCAAACTCGACTTGTTTTTAGCCCCTAGATCTTCATTTTTCACCCATTTTCAACCATTGGTCTCCCAATTAAACCCTACCTATCCATTTCCAAACTCAATCACAACCATCAATGGCCTCCCTTTACTCCTATAAATAGGAGGCCACCCCTTCTCATACACCATTTTTTCAGCTGAGTTTTGAAAGGGTTCAAAGCATCTTTCTAAAAAAAAATCGTGAAAATACACGTTTATTTGGGAATTTTCCAATTTTTCCTCTCTTGGACATACCACTAATTGGGAGTCCTAATTTCTAAATTTTTTTTGGAACAAGCTTTATTTTTGAAATAGTTCACAATTTAATATTTGATTGGGTTGTTCCATAGGGTTCCCAATAAGGATTTTGCACTTAAAACATAAAAATCAAATATTCAGCAATTTGTAAGAAGACGCTGCTGAAATTTCGACTCATCCCGAAGATAAGACCGGTAAGATACACTGAGAACGTTGAACTTGGTTAAGTTAATTGTATTAAGTTTGATTATTATTTAGGCTTTAATTCCTTGTGTTAGTTTGTTGATCCATTTGGTTGGAGATTTAAGCAAGGAAGGTCTACAACCAGGTATTTTTCTCGAACTTATCTATTTACTTATTTCTAGGCTTTAATTATGAATTAAATTAGATTTAACTATTAATTAAGCATGTTTAATTACTCAATTAATTCAAAGAATTTATTTAATTAATTAAGGTTATAGTATAATTAAGGTTTGACTTATTTGTTAAAGAAATTAAGTTGGGTTAATTTAATTTAATTATAGAATTGCTACAAATTGAGACACGTTAATCAATCAACCTAAGTAAACTATTGAGGCTATATTAGTGGTAACCAAACGACGTGATGACTAAGGTTAATCCATGAGCATACGAGCGTTGGTACGGAGCCAGTGCTCCCTCAATTTCCTTATGCACTAACCTGGTCACGTTGTAGGTTCATAATTGATCAATCTCCTCGACCTAAGGTAAAATTGGATTTAAGTAGAAACCCTTAAGTATTTCCGAAAGTACAAAAATATGGTCTTAGTAGACTGGTTTCTAGAACTTTCTGTGAATGTATGACGGAAAGGAAGGTCATGCCGGAACTGCTGCAGTTCTTCTTGTAAACTAAGTTATTGTCGAACTTGGATTTCCAACTGCCAAGGAAGGAGATCGATTAAGTACTATTGGTGTTGTGAAGAAGCAAAAAAAAGTTGAAAGATTGGACTCCACATAGGGGGAACTCACACCCTATCTGTTGGGACTTTTGTGTGTGTGCGTGTATGATTGTTGCCACTTTTTGTAAAACTTGTTTTACTTGGAATTTGAAATGAATATTAAGTTGTAGCTCGCAAGTATACGAATCGTTTAGTGTAGCGATAGCGTATAAGTACGAGGTCGATTCCATGAGGAATGAAATTGGCAAAGCACTATTTCACTTAACTAGCATTTATTGAAAGCAGTAAAAGAATGGGGGTTGAGAGGTAAACCTAACCTAAGTGCATGAAAAGTAAAATGTGCCCATTGACATGCTAGTACTAAGATTCCACCCTAATCCTTAGTTATACCCCAACTATGCTAAAGTTTTGCCTACCAGCTAAGTTTTGAATATATACTAGTGGCAACTGTCACTTACCAGATAGATTTAACTAGTGACTAGTGGTATTATCATCTACCAGCTAAGTTTACTAGTTACTAGTGGCAAATGTTCAACATATTGTGTTCCCTTAAGCATGAACACAATATGTTGAATATTTTCCCCTAAGCAGTTAACTATATATACATGTTCTCTTTCGGTTACAGTCGACTACCCAGAGCTGTTAACCATGTATAAAGTCATTAAGTTTTGTGAAACGACCAAACATGCAAACAACATGCAAACATGTATAGAGTTAATAAATATTATTCCACAATAACTTAGAAGCCCGAAATAAATGTTGTTACGTCCGTCCCAACCTTGTGCTAGCGGGCTGCCTTGTGCTTGCAAGGCCTTGTGGTGCACAAAGCTTAGGCCCTTGCGTGTGAACTGCCTTATAGTGGTCCATTTGGGCCTTATTTCGTTCCTTCTTCGTTGTATTGCATTCGGAAGCCCAAATTTGTCTCCAAAAGTGCACATTTTAGCTCGTTTCACCAAATTGCCTCGAAAAACCTAAAAACACAAAAACAAAAGAAAACATACAAAAATATCGAATTCTAGCAAGCTAAGTTAAAGAGCTAATGTATAAAAAGATGATGGTGTGAACTGCCTTCTAGTGGTCCATTTGGGCCTCATTTCGTTCCTTCTTCGTTGTATTGTATCCGGAAGCCTAAATTTGTCTCTACAAGTGCACATTTTAGCCCGATATTGATTGGATGATTTCAGAGTTTTGTAACCTAGGGTTTCAATCCCCTAAACCTCCAGAGGGGTTTGTACGGATGAGCTAGTCGAGTTGTTCAGTTGGGAGGCTAGCTTATGAGGTACATACCGTGTAATGGCTACTCTCGCTACGGTACCAAATCTTTCTTGTCGGTAAGTGTATTTGTCTGTTTTGTGATTGATCATCAAGTAATATCTAAAACTTAAGACCCTTAACAATTTACAAAGACCGCTTGAGCATGCACGAAATATTTCAATTATTAGCATCGGTTGGGTTATTGATGGTGAAATCTTTTTGTTTTATAAGTATTTCAAATTATTTTTCAAACCTAGTTAGGGTCCTTTGAGAGAAGCGATGAACGTATGTAATGCTTACCTCCTACTACTACTCTTTTGCAAATCACCATTTAGATGACGATTTTGATTGAGTTGGGTGTGGCAGTTGCATATATTGGTTGGCGTCCTACAAGTCCTCCTCCTTTCCTCTTGATCCAGAACCCAGGACTTTTGCTATTATCGTTCGTCTTTTGTTTATTTGCACTCTGAGTGTTTGTAAATTTTTTTAACATCGGTTTCATGGTTGAGTTTGCTCTATTTGTAAAATATTTTTTAAACATGATCTTTAAAGATATTAAAATCTATTAGAGTAGTTTAGAGGTGTACATCGGGCTGGGCCGGCCCAAGTCCGACATGAGCATGACTCGTTTAAAGTCGGCCCAGCCAGGGGCGAATCCAGGATTCTGAAATCGGGGGGGCTGAACTTACCTTAGGTTTTTTTTTTTCCTAATATGAAAAATCACTAATTATTGATACTATTTGAAAATTCTCTTTCAATGTGAGAATTGTATAAGCTTAATCAATGGTGAGACTTGGCCTTGAGAAATGAAAAAGATGGAGTTTTATGTGTTTTGAGGATGGGGTATACTGGAGAATTTTTTCAATGTAACCGATACACCACCACGTGGTGTAACTAATCTAACGTGTAAGGGTATTATTGGATGGTATGTTTATATTAGTAGGGTATAGTATTAATAACATCCACTAATATTACGACACATATATTGGTTACACTACGTGACGGTGTATCGGTTACACAAATGTATAGGGAAAGAAGTAGGGAACACGAGGATTGGGGAAGGGAAAATGGGTATGCTTAATGCTTTCCCTCATAAGTAGGATTTGGGCTTGGAGACATAAGTTGGATTTGGGCTTAGGTTATTTTATGTGTTGTGCGCTGGGTTATACATAATACAAAAAAAAAAAAAATACAGGGGCAATCAATCAAAATATAGATAGGTAATACAAAAAAAGAAAAAAACTGTAGGGGTTGCAGCCTATGTAGCCCCTAATGTAGATTCGCCACTAGGCCCGGCCCGGCTAAGATTTTCTATCCCGTTGGGCCGGCCCAAACCCAAGTTCCATAAATAAAAATATTTCCAGAAAAATACAATTATATATTCAATTACAAAATTATTTCTTATTAATTGCTATTTTAAAAAATTTTATATTGACATTCTTGATTAATTTTAAAAATGAAGTCTTTGATTTATTAAATAATAATAGAAACTTAAAATAATTAATCAGGCCGGCTCGGCCCCGCATGAGTACAGCATGACCCGTTATGGGCTGGGTTAGGCCAACCTGACCTGATTCTTAAATGGGCTGGCCCGAGCATGACACGAAGCACGAATGAGCCGCTTTTAAACGAGTCGGGTTGGCCCGCTGTACACCTCTAGGGTAGTTTCAAACTCAAACCCTAAAGGGCTGGTATTTTATCCTAAATATTAAAAATTTCCCTCTCAATAATCTTGTGTATAATCTTAACTCTGATTCAACCTGTACTTCCTCTAAAACAAAAGGGCTTAACTCATTCTAAGGGACTCCGGAATATGATGCTCAGGGACTAGGTATTGTATTTTAGGGATTCTTAGAATGTGTGTCGCTGTCTCGCCCCCCTTGATTTGAAACGCGAGAGTCGAGACCCAAGATACAATGAAAACAATGAATCACCCTGCACTTTTTGAAATCTCTCTCATTAGGGTTCATGTTAAGAATGACGGTACTACAAGCCTAATAGTATGGTACATATGCCAAAGTCTAGTCTCTGAGTGAAAACCCTCATCCACTTATGCTCCGCAAAAGCTGGGACGCATGCTCCTTACTTACTAGGCGAGGACCCTAATTGTTGTAACATGATTTCACCAAGTAGATGAACTCAGAAAAATCCTGCAAACGCGAACACACCTTTGGGAGGTAAGGTGTAATAACTCAACCCAAATTTTAGTAGAAATTTTAATTTTTATTGGTTGTGGATGTTTATGACCTCATGAGAAAAGTTTGGGTTTCTAATGGGAATTAATTGAAAGGTATCTTTAAAAATTGTGAAATTGACATGGTTGGATAGAGTACGAACTTATGAACGAGTAGGTGAAAACGGATCTCGAATGGGAGTTATGTGGAAGAAATCATATGTGTATAGTGGTTAGGGGAAAATAGTACATTGGAACCCCAAAAAAATAAAAACTAAAAACCAGCCAAGGCATGCCTGTGACACATGCACATCCAAAAAATAAAAAAATAAAAGAGAAAGAAAAAGATTTTTTTTTTTTTTTTGGAAGTGTAGAAACTTCCTTAGAGGTGTGTGTGTGTGTTCAGTGGTGTTATAAGGTGGGGTGTAGACAAAACCAAAAACCCAATAGAGAAGAAAGAAGAGAAACCGCGAGAAAAAGAGAAAAGAAGAGAAAAAGGAAAGGAGAGAGGATCGAAGGACGACCGGGAGGAACTAGACAATTTCTATAGGGGAATTGAGCATAATTCTGAGGTTCAAGGGATCCTAAGAAGGATCGAACATAGCTTTGCTAAATCAGCGAGTGGACTTTGTTTTATAAAATGATTTAAGATGTTGGTTCAAATTTCTAATTACTTATTTGAGAAATTAAATTGAGTTTTATTTTACTTGAGAAGTATTAAGTGATGATTTCATTTTGGGAAGTTTATCCATTCAATTTGTGAATTAATTAATGGAAAAACAATGTGTTATTTATGCATTTAGTTGAATTTCATGTGATGCTCGGTTTTATAAGCCAATTTCTCAGAGATTTGGAATTTATGATGCGTAAGTTGGACTTTGTTTTATAAATTTTTTATGTAATTTATGATTATTTATTTTTAAGAAATTTATTTAATTATTGCATGCTCAGTTGTTTGAGAGATTTAAACAAACTAGTGCACATTTATTCATATCGCAACGAGGAAAATAATATTGATTTACTATTGCTGTTTGGAAGCATGAATTTATGATTAACTATCTTGCCATTTTCGATTAATAATTTATGAGATGTTTTGGAAATCTGTTGGATTGCATAAGTTTGAAAATCATTTATTAAATAAATATTTTGATTTGAGTAAATGATGACTTCAGGGTTGCATTACATGATTTCCATATGGATAGTTTTTGGAAATGCTTTTTTGCATTATTTTGGGGAAGTTTTATTATTGAATTTTCGTTCATTGGAAACGATTTTCGATCGAGCAATTTTCAAGATTTGAAAATGATTTATTAAGCAAATTTATGAAAGAGTTATATTTTCAGTTTTCATATATGAATAAATATTTTTCTGAGTTGTGGATTATTGAGTATGGAAAGCGGTTTCAAACCACCACGTTAGTGCCCTCCTCTTGACAGGTACAGATTTGTTCTGCACTCGCCTAGAGATGACTTGATGGTGTATGACCAGCATTATTAGCTCTTCATGCTCGTATGACCAGATGAGCTTGCCTGTGCATCGAGATCACTTTGCACAGGAAGTGGCTAGCTTATGATCCTGCCCGTGCATCGAGATCACTCTGCAAGGGAAGTGGCTAGCTTATGAGTCTGCCCGTGCATTGAGATCACTCTACACAGGATGTGGCTAGTTTATGTGTCTACCCATGCATCGAGATCACTTTGCACTGAATGTGACTAGCTTGTGTGTCTGCCCGTGCATCAAGATCACTCTGCATGAGATGTGACTAGTTTATTTGCCTGCTTGTACGAGGCAGAATTCCATATAGGTGTAAGGCCTCGTTTGAGATTGCTGTGGAGGACTCAAAAGCTGTTGTGGATGACAATTCTCAATCACCCACAACAGTTTTGGTGTTTGGTAAAAAAATGAAAAAGTGCTTTGTCCCACAATTCTCAACTTCCCATAGCAAAAATAAAAAGCAAGTTTGTAGGTGCTTTTAAAAGCTGCAGTGAATCACAGCAACAATGAAAATTTTATTTTACCCATAATACCTTCATTGATTTTTGAAAATCACATCTTATCCCTATTTTATTTTACGTTTTGTTCTGCTATCTTCTCCCTGAACGTTTTGTCTTTAGAGAACAACGTATTGTCTTCAGAGGACCCCTACACATCTCAATGCTTGGACCATCTCATTCTCATCTTCATCGTCATCAAACTACCCACTGTTGCCGCCTCTGACGCCATGGGACCCGAGTCATGTGAGTTAGTTCTCTTTATTTTTTTTCTGTTTTTTCTACTGATTTAGGTTTGCACAATCTCTTTGTTTTTTAGTGTTTCGATTAGAATTTGTATGTGATTTTTTTATCTATGGATCGATTTCATAGATTATGAATTTGTGTTTGTGAATCCCCTTGTTTTCTTTGCAACCCATGTGTCTGCAACTCCAATACTCCTTGAACAAGAAAAAAACTTTAACAAGCAATGACCAATTTGTTAGAAAATTATGAGTATGATTTTTAAGTGTTAAGAGTTATGACATATGGTTTGCGATAGGTTTTCTAATGCCATTTTCAAGGTCTAATTTTCTCCCATTGACTGCAACACAATATGGTCGATATTAATCTTGTGTCCCTGCTCTTCTCTTTGTCTATAGCTATGTATATATATATGGCACTAGTACTTGTAATTTGGGTTACAATTCTTTCTGTAATTATACTTGTAAATAAGATATAAAATCACTAGTCCATATATTAATCTAAAACAAGAAGGGCTAAATATATGTTTCTCCAACTCTACAAGCTCTCTTTACTGCTTGACTTTATATGTAGTAGCTAGATTGGTTTATGTAGTGCTGGTTTGTGTAGCAAGGGCTCACATATGGATGGCAGATCTATAATATTTAGATCTTATATTATAATATTTAGATCTAATTTTCTCTCATTGCTTCTTTTAACTTAAAGATTCTTGTCATATTGGGCTGGGTGTTTTATTTCATTTGTTAGCTTAATTAGAAGGGTGTCATTCTTTCCTCTTGGGGGGTAGGTGCAAGAATAGGAAATTCAATTTTTTGGAATGGCTCATCCTTGCACTAATAAGTGCTGAAATTCAGTGGTTGTAATATATGATGTAACAGACGCAAATAGCAGAGTTAGATAGAATTTCAATATTTTTTGCAATCCTTTGATTATTTTATTAGTACCTTATACAAAACATGTATGTTATTCCTTATATGAATAAAGAATCATACTCAATTTGTTATTCATGCATAGCTTGAGCATCATTAATCACTACACACATGCATTAAATTTGAGTATATTGTTGAAGCCAAAATACATATATACAGATGGGAAAGAAGAATAGCTCTGGAGTTAATGTAACGACCCGACCCAAATTTCACTAGAAATTTGAATTTTTATTTAATTTGGTTTTACAAAGCTTTAAAGGAAACTGAACTGTAACACCTCGAGAAAAAAATAATAATAAATAAATTTATTATTCGGTAACCCATTTTGTTTTCACCAAAATAAATTTATTTAAATTTACCTATTATCGTTTTATTTTATAACGTGTTAATTTAAAGGTTTAACCCCGATTTTAGACTCAAATATTTAATTGGTTTTTGGTTTCAATTTTGGTCTGTTGGAAAGGTCTTTACTTAACGAACGCGTAGGTGCGAACGGTTCGTTAATCGGAGCTACAGGTTGAATTTTACAGACGAACAAAGTTTGGGGGCATTTTAGACTTTTGCGTTCTAGAGATTTTTCTAGAAAGACCCAATATTTATTTAAATTTCCTATCTCTTTCTCTCCCCCCTCTCGGACTCACACACAGCCCCTCCCCCGACTTCTCTTTTCTCTCTCTCTCTCTGGCCGATCATCTTCTCCGGCGAGGACTTGCTCGTCCGGCGACCAGAGGCGGCGAGACCTCCACCCAGCTACTCGTCGTCCTTCTCTCTCCCTCCCCATGTCTCTCATGTTTCACGTTCTCTCTCCCCTCCCGCACATCTTCTTTCTCTCACCTCTGCGTACGCACATACCCATCACAGCCACCATCGCCGACCACCTCCCGCCGACCCTGACCACCGGCGACCTCCCCCTCAAGCCGGCCGTCACCTCCCAGTCATCCTCCTTGCCGAGCTGCCCCTCTGCATGCGAAAACTCGCCAGAATACCACCCAGCTGCCGCCCCTTCTCTTCGGCGATTCCGGCCACCTTTGACCTCCATTCGAATTGTTTTCAAGTGGGTTTTCCTCCATTTCCTGTGGGCTTTATGTCCCCTATACCTATCTTGATCGATTTGAGCATTTAGAAACTTGGATTTTGGAGGATTGAAGGGCCATTTCGGGTTTCTCTGTAGATTTCGGATTGAAGGCTTTTCTCTTTGTTTTCTGAGATGAATTACATCCCTGAGATACCCATTGGTCGTTTAGAACCCGAAATTTAGACTAAAATTGGAGGAAATTTAAGTTTTAGGAGGTTGGAATTGTAAGATGGGAAAAATTTCCAAACAGGACACATATTTTGATAGTTGTTTTATTTTAGGACATAAATTTTGATTCGTGTTAATGAAGGACACATACTTTCATTTTGTGTCAATTAAGGATCATGTTTTATCTCAATTTTGGTCTGACATTAGACCCATCAAAACTCTACCAAACTTAGCAAACTTATACTTGGTTTAAAGCTATGCATCTCTTCTTTACAACCATATAAAGATCACTCAAATTGAACATCTACAACTCCACATAATTGGCCCAAAAGTAGGGTACCCGCAACTATCCAATTGGACCTCTGAGAAAAAATTTGGAAAATCGGACAGTTTCATGTAACCCTACTTTGGGGCCGATTATCTGGAATTGTAGAGATCCGATTTGGGTGATCTTTATATGGTTGTAAAGAGGAGATGCATATCTTTAAACCCAGTATAATTTTTCTGAGTTTGGTGGAGTTTTGATGGGTCCAACATCGGC
This sequence comes from Dryas octopetala, assembly GCF_963921425.1. Classification (NCBI taxonomy): domain Eukaryota; kingdom Viridiplantae; phylum Streptophyta; class Magnoliopsida; order Rosales; family Rosaceae; genus Dryas; species Dryas octopetala. The sequence goes on along the minus strand of NC_141372.1, from coordinate 16,432,790 downwards.
CAAAGTTGAGATAAAAACTTAAAAAAACATGGTCCTTAATTGACACAAAATGAAAGTATGTGTCCTTCATTAACACGAATTAAAATTAATGTCCTGAAATGAAACAACCATCAAAGTATGTGTCCTGTTTGTAAATTTTTCCCTTGTAAGATTAGAGCCCATTTCGGGTCTGTTGAGGTTTGGCTAAGGCTTGGGGTAATTTTGGTATGGTTTTGGACAATTTCATCTTTAGGATACCGAAAATTTGATATTAGTTTCGTTGGTATGCGAAGATTGCGAAATTTTGTATGTTTGGTAAATTTTGGGCTTGAAACAGCCACCTTGGACGACAACCTCTGTGATTTCGAACCCCCACTGATATTCCATAATTTTAGAGTATTTATGACAATTGGTTGAATAGGTTATCGACATTAGTTATAGTGTTTGTGGTTAGGTTGAGCCGGGAAACTTTAGGGGCGATTGTGGAGGTGCTGTTGGTCAATTCGTGTAGATCGTAAACCACCGTGTAGGAATGAAAGTTGGGTGGGACGTTAGGTGTAACACACACGCACACAAAAATTTAACGTCTTGGAGATTGAGACTAATTTCTTATTTTATTATTTGTGTTATAGGCGAGACGACCGTGGCTCGTGACGATCCGGCGGAGGATCGAAGCTAGGGCTATCTCTATGAGTGAACTCTTATTTCTTTAAATGATTTATGAAATTCGTGATTTATTTTGTGTAAGTTGCTTTATACATTATTTAACATACACATCTCATATGTACCAATCAAAACATGTATATATATATATTGTATCCAGTAAATATTCATACATATTGGCAGTAGTATACTTACCTGATGAACTCATGGCAATTGCAGGGGATTGACTGTGAATCGAGATGCACACCAGCTGCTTGATATATGGTCTCAACGCACCAGTCTTCTGGTCTGCACACTATGCTTAAGAACTTCACTCAAGATGGGGGAGTGGATGAAAAGCTCGGGGTGATGGTGCAGCCAGGGACCAATGCTATATATAGGGTCATGAGATTATGAGTGTCCTCCCACTAAGGTACCTCATACTCAATCCTAATTTGACTCCTATACAAAGACTTGCTGCAGTCATGCTTGGTTTACTGCATATAGCAGCTGTATCTAAGTTATCCTACTAAATATAGGATTAGGATTCCATCTTTATATGAACTAATCATGTAGTAGCATTTAGTGAGTTCTCCTATTACTTGCTCCTTAAGAATAATCAGTTAGTTGAATCCTAATAGAACAAGGCTTGTAGTCCATTAGAATCTTACATTCTCCCACTTGGACTAGCATTGTTCTTTAATCAATGACTTCACTGATAATTCATCAAGTAATCTGTAATTGCGCTAGAGATATCAACTAAAACTTAACTTAGATCAACTTAGTCAAGACACAGTTGTAGACATTAGACTATGAGACGTTTTTAGACTATCATTTGTCCAAACAACTCATAATCATTAATGTCCAAACTGCATCTTACCTCAGTCATTTTCCAAGCATGAAATACTAAAAAAAAATATGAGTTTACAAATATCTGTTGGCATATTCTCAGTACTTAACCATTTGTAAACTTGGTCCTACTGTATGAATTGCTAATCTTTAAGCAATTCCTCTTATCTTATTAGTAAGATTACTGTATGTATATATATATATATAAAATTACGGTATGCATGCATATACCAGAAAATATATATATATATATATATATATATCTACATATGTACATTAGTCTTAATGAACTGAATAAGTGAATAAACTTTAAATGTTTAAGTTGAACTATTAAGCTGTAATCATGATAATCATAGTTCAATCTTCAACATAACTGAAACTAAGGAATAATTTATAAAATTTAACTGAATGGCACTGATCTACTTAAGCCTCAACTGAAAACAGAAATTGCAATAACAAAACCAAAAAAAATACTAGCAGAAAAGATAGACAGTTCCCTCTATGCTTAAAGCTCCCACTCAATTGCAGCATCCATACTTTCAACAACTCCCATGTTCTTCACATGTTGTTTGAAGGTTCCAACTGGTAAAGCTTTTGTAAAAGGGTCTGCCAATTGGTTTTGAGTGCTAACATACTCGATTTGCAATTCACCTTCTTTGACACTTTCTCTAACCATCAAATATTTGGTTCCAATATGTTTAGATTTAGAAGTTCTCTTGTTGTTCTTAGAGAAACTCACAGCCCCACTATTGTCACAATAGATCTTTATAGGACTGAATACAGACTTTATCATCTTTGTTTCTTGCATAAAATTCTTCAACCAAATGGCATGTACAGAAGCTTCATACACTGCCACATATTCAGCCTGCATTGTAGAGGTTGTTGTTAATGTTTGCTTAACACTTTTCCACGAAACAGCAGCCCCTCCAAACATAAAAACATAACCACTTGTAGACTTTAAACTATCCATACAACCAGCAAAGTCAGAATCAGAATAGCCAATTAATTCCAGGTCTTTTACTCTTCTAAAAACTAGCAAATAATCCTTTGTCTTTTGCAAATATCTGAGCACTTTCTTACCTGCAATCCAGTGAGCTTGCCCTGGATTTATTTGATATCTACCTAACATCCCCACAGCAAAAGCAAGGTCAGGTCTAGTACACATTTGAGCATACATCACAGACCCTACTAAAGATGCATAAGGCTTGTCTTTCATGAATGCCTCTTCTTGTTTAGTTGTGGGACATTGTTCTTTACTGAACTTGTCACCTTTTGACATAGGTGATTCTCCAGCCTTGCAATTAAGCATGTCAAATCGTTTTAGAATCCTTAGGATGTAAGCTTGCTGTGACAATCCTAATAGGAAGTTCTTTCTATCTCTCTTTATTTCAATTCCTAGCACATAGGATGCCTCTCCAAGGTCTTTCATTGCAAACTTGTCTGAAAGAAAGTCTTTAGTCTCAATGAGTAACTCCTTGTTGCTGCTAGCCAAAAGAATATCATCCACATAAAGAACTAGAAAGATAAAATTACTCCCACTGGTTTTTAGATAAATGCACTCATCTGATGGATTCTCCAAAAAACCATTTGAGGTGATCACTGAATCAAACTTGACATACCACTGTCTTGATGCCTGTTTCAGTCCATAGATGGACTTTCTTAATCTGCAAGCTAGATGTTCATCCCCCTTCTTTACGAAACCTTCAGGTTGAGTCATGTAGATTTCCTCTTCCAATTCCCCATTTAGGAAAGCAGTCTTGACGTCCATTTGATGTAGTTCCATGTCGAAATGCGCAACAAGAGCCATAATTGTCCTAAAAGCATCCTTACTTGAGACTGGGGAGAAAGTTTCATTGTAATCAATTCCTTCCTTTTGAGTAAAACCCTTTGCAACTAATCTGGCCTTATATCTTTCTATGCTTCCATCTGGATTTTTCTTAGTCTTATAGATCCATTTGCAACCTATCATTTTAAATCCTTTTGGCACTTCAGTTAGTTCCCACACTCCATTATCATACATGGACTCTATTTCTGCACTCATTGCAATCTGCCACTTGTTAGAGTTAACATTGTTCATGGCTTGAGAGTAATTTCTTGGATCAGATTCTTCTCCTATGTCAAAATCAACTTCTTGTAAGTATAGTACATAATCATTGCTGGACAATGTTGGTTTTCTTTGCCGAGTAGACTTTCTTGTAGGTACTACTTCAGTTTGTGTTCCATCCTGTATAGCACTTTGCTGTAGGTTGGTTTGATTTTGAGCTCCAAGACTATCCTCCTCATCTATAGCTTCTGTTTGCAATTCTTCATTAGTTTGATTTTCTGGTGCTGTAAACAACTTATCCGAAATGGGCAAAATCAAGTCTGTATGATTTTGTTATAAATCCTTGTCACCAGAAAATTCATCTAGTTCAAACTCTTCTATTGTAGCATTGTTGGATGGAATATTTTCATCTAGAAATTTGGCAATGTTAGTTTCAACAATCCTGGTACTTTTGGATGGGCAGTAAAATCTATACCCCTTTGACTTCTCTGGATAACCAATAAAGTAGCAACTTGTAGTTTTAGGGTCCAGTTTGTTTTCATTTGGATTATACAGCTTTGCCTCTGCCTTGCAGCCCCAAACTCGAAGGTGTAGGATCCCTGGTTTTCTCCCTGTCCATAACTCAAAAGAAGTCTTGTCCAAGGCTTTGCTCGGTGTCCTATTAGTTATATAATTAGCAGTTTTCAGAGCTTCTCCCCATAAGAATTTCGGCAGTCCAGTATTACACATCATTGATCTAACCATCTCCAAAAGTGTCCTATTTCTCCTTACAGCAACCCCATTTTGCTGTGGAGTCCCAGGAGTTGTGTATTGAGCCTTTATGCCATTTTGCTGCAGGTACAAAGCAAATGGCCCCATATGTTGTCCAGTCTCGGTGTATTTCCCATAAAATTCTCCTCCTCTGTCAGATCTTACAACCTTTATCTGCTTTCCAAGTTGTTTCTCAACCTCAGCTCTAAAAATTTTGAAAGTGTCAAGTGATTGAGATTTTTCAGAGATGAGATACACTGTACAGAACCTGGAAAAATCATCTATAAAGAGAATAAAATAAGAGTTCTTGCAGATAGTTTTAACTGAAAAGGGTCCACATATATCAGTGTGGATAATTTCTAACAATTCACTGCTTCTATTTGCTCCTTTCTTTCTGGAACTTGTGGTTTTCCCTTTGATACATTCTATACACTCTCCAAAATCCGAAAAATCAAGGTTAGGAATAAAGTGATCTTTGATCATTATTTGCATTCTCTCTTTTGAAATATGCCCAAGTCTCTTATGCCATAATACTGACGAATTCTCATTTACCCTTGGCCTTTTGTTTGCTGATAGCATGTTAACTTCAGTCACTGTATTAGATTCAGAACATATCAATTTCCAATGGTCATTTATGAGGGCAGCATATCCAATCAAAGAAGAATTAAGAAGCAAATTCAAACCACTTTTATTGATATTAAAATCAAAATTCTTTCTAACAAGTTGAACAACTGAAACCAAATTCCTACTTAATGATGGGATTACAAAAACTTCATCTAATTCTAAAACAAAGCCTGTTCCTAATCTGATGCTGATAGCTCCTATGGCCTTGACTGCAACTTGCATCCCATTTCCTACTCGAATGTTAACTTCATCCCTCCTTGGTGTCCTCCTTCTTGTGATACCCTGCAAAGAATTTGCAATATGAATGGGTGAGCCTGTATCAATCCACCAAGAATTAAGGGAAGAATCAACTAAGTTAACTTCGAGATAAAAGCAATGGAAATTACCTTTCTTTATCATCCATGCTTTCCACTTCATGCAATCTTTCTTAAAATGGCCAGGTTTGTGGCAATGAAAACACTTGAACTTAGTGGTTTTCACTGCCTTTAGGCTATCTGAAATTGGTTTGGAGCTGCCAGCACCATCAGTTGTTCCTCTTGGTTTCGAAAATTGTTTCTTGTTCTTAAAACCCTTCTTCCCATTATTTCCCTTATGCACAAAGTTCACTTCAGCTACTGCCTTACCCTTCTTGTATTTTTCCTCAGCCTTGATACACATACCAATAAGCTCATTGAGTGTCCATTTTTCCTGTAGAGCACTGTAGATGTCACTGAGGTATTCATACTGCTGTGGCAGTGACATCAAAACCTGATGGACCAGAAACTCATCAGCTATTGGTATCTTTAATGCCTTCAGTTTGGCTGCAATGTCAATTAAGGACATGATGTACTCTCTTACACTGCTTCTACCATCATAAGTCGTATTTGTCAATGCAGCCATTAGGTTGCTAGTTTCAGCCTTCTCTGATTCTTTGTATTTTTCACTGATGGACTCGAGATAAACCTTAGCATTCTCATTGTCTTCAATACCACCCTTGACTATGTCTGCCATGTTCCTTTTCATGATTAGAAGTGTCATCCTGTTAGCTTTTTCCCATTTTTCAAACTTAGCCTTTTCTTCCCTAGTACTTGAAGCTGTCAGTGCACTTGGCCTTTCTTCTCTTAATGCCAAATCCAAGTCATTCAAGCCTAACACAATTTCAATGTCTTGCTTCCATTTCTTGAAATTGTGTCCATTCAGAGGCTCAATGCTTGCGAAACTCATGGATGCTGATGAATAAAAAACTAAAATTAAACAAGAATAACATTGAAACTTAATAGATATATTAGTAATATACCCAAAAACCTCCAGATATTTTTCACTGCATAAAAACAAATTTGTGCTGTTTTATGCAATGAAAAATAATATGATGTTGCATCCCCTCATAATGTTTTCTTGTTCCAAAAACTCTTTCTGCAGTTTGTTTAGCAGAATTAGCAATTACAAGAGTGACTGATTTTATAAGTAGGCTTGCAACCTGTAGATAAAATTCTATATCTTAAGTATTCAGAGGGCTTGATCTCTGTAAAGAGAGCCAACAAACACCTAAAATATTAGACTTCATTCTTTATGATGTCAAAATCTGTCTATTTTGGTTTCAGTGATTATTATGCAGAAGGATTTGTTATTTCTGCATAATAAAAACTGAGCTTAATACCAAACATATTAATGAAGTTTCAACTTCAATCATGCAGCGGATTAAAAACATATTGAATACCTTACCCTAGTCATATACTGAATTACAAGTTGATGCATAAACTGATTTTAGTAAACATGCAAGTTACCAACAAGTAATAAAAGAAACAATGATAGAATAGGGTAAAGAACTCGAATTGTAAATCAGGTGTAGAATTTATATGCTTTCCCAGGATCAAAAACAATAGACAAATATTCTCTATGAATTAGGTAGTAGGCAGATGAAAATTAGAAAATAACTTCAGATAAAATTACAACTTGATTGTCTTAAACTGGAACAATAACTAAAGTGATTTGTATCTGTGTACAATAAGCTCTGATACCACATGTAAGTTGCTTTATACATTATTTAACATACACATCTTATATGTACCAATCAAAACATGTATATATATATATATATATATTGTATCCAGTAAATATTCATACATATTGGCAGCAGTATACTTACCTGATGAACTCATGGCAATTGCAGGGGATTGACTGTGAATCGAGATGCACACCAGCTGCTTGATATATGGTCTCAACGCACCAGTCTTCTGGTCTGCACACTATGCTTAAGAACTTCACTCAAGATGGGGGAGTGGATGAAAAGCTCGGGGTGATGGTGCAGCCAGGGACCAATGCTATATATAGGGTCATGAGATTATGAGTGTCCTCCCACTAAGGTACCTCATACTCAATCCTAATTTGACTCCTATACAAAGACTTGCTGCAGTCATGCTTGGTTTACTGCATATAGCAGCTGTATCTAAGTTATCCTAGTTCATATAGGATTAGGATTCCATCTTTATATGAACTAATCATGTAGTAGCATTTAGTGAGTTCTCCTATTACTTGCTCCTTAAGAATAATCAGTTAGTTGAATCATAATAGAACAAGGCTTGTAGTCCATTAGAATCTTACATTTTGGATATATAAATTTTAGTTGTGAAATAGAAGTTTGAATGGGCTTTTGGTTTTCTAAAGAATTCATGAAAATTCCATCAATCATTTCACACTTAATATTTTGGAAATTTATTTTGGGATTTGATCATTGGTATTAAATTTTGGATTTCAAATGTTATTTCAAATAAGTTTTCTTGTTGAACGTTAGAAAGGAAACTAGTTTCTTATTTTTATACGTATGAATTATTTCATATTTTAGCCTATGGTCAAAAGATTGGATTGGTTTGATGTGTTTGAATGAGATTTATTAAGAACTGTTTTACTAGTTGTGTTTGTACATTTGTTTTGAGGATTTAAAGTTTTGGGAATGTTATAAAGATATTCTTTATTGGTGGAAAAAGACATTATGTTTGGTTATGGGAAACAGTTTCAAATCAGCTTTCAGTACCCTCCAGGTTGTCAGATTGATAGGTCTTTGGGACCCATTACGGCACACACATAGGCTTTAGGCCGTGTGTCGTGATGCTTAGCCCTTTGGGGGTGGCTCTACGTGCACGTAAGACAGGATTTCTTGCTCTGCATGCGTACGACAGATTCTCGGCTCTGCGCATGTATGACAGGTTCTATGGGTAACTGACTTGGTGTGTTTTATTATAAATGTATTATACGGTTTTTATGCGATCGTTTATTTTAAATTTATAAACTATTCAGAATTTTAATGTTTGAATTTTTTTTGATAAATGGTTTATGCTTTGGTTTGGTTTATTAAAATATGATAGCAACTTTGAACGTGTTTCTGTAAGCTTTTTAAAACTGGGGGATTTCAAAGAGTAACGTGATGTCTTAGAGCTAAACGTGGTTCTGAAGGATTTCTGAACAGAAAGTTTACCTTTGTTTTCGTTTCCATAAATCTGTCCACTCACTGAGTTATCTCACCATTTCCCTATTTTTGTTTAAATTTTTTCCCCCCAGGTAGCTTTGGTGGAGGTCGAGCCAATCACGTTGAGGCATATACGTCCATATCCTTATTCGGACCCTGTAGGCGCCATTTTAATTTTGTAAAAATTCCTTGTAATAGAATAGTGGCTCTGATAACCACACTTAAATTTTTAAGATGGATTTCTTTGAAATTGTTGGGTATGAGACGCTTTTTGGTTGTGGTAGAGGTAGTTGAAGTTTTTAGAAGTGTTTTTTACAGGTTTATAATTTTTGGGTTAGTCCATTTTCAGGGGAGGTTCTGCCGAATTTTCGGTAAGATTTTCTTTGATTTTGGATCCCACAGGACCTCTCCGGATTTCAGAGTGGAATTCAGGGGCGGTCCTGTCAGTTAAGGCTATTTTGAATGAACATACATTGCCAGTATTTATGGACCTTTGTATCAAGTTGGTAAATGCAAGCCATTGTCCTAGTAATGGGAAATATTATCTCGTGGATGCGGGATACCCACAAATTAATGGGTATTTGGGACCATATAAGGGTGAACGGTATCATCTTCCAGATTTCCATAGGGGTAGCCAACCAACAGGTTATCAAGAGGTATTTAACCACGCACACTCTTCTCTTAGGAGTGTCATTGAGCGAACTTTTGGAGTATGGAAGAAAATGTGGAATATTTTAAGGGACATGCCTAGTTATTCATTTAAGAAGCAAGTGAAGATAGTCATTGCAACCATGACACTTCATAATTACATAAGGAGGCATTCCTAACGTGATAGACATTTCCATGAAAGTGAGGATGATCCAAATGACATTTTAAGTGAAGAGGAGAGTGAGGCTAATGCACAAGAAGAAGAATATACCAATGGTCATGGAGCACAAGATCATGGAGACACTAAGAAATAACATTGCTGCAAGTTTAATGAGTGCATCTACATAGTTTTTTATGGTTATTTTTCAGAATTTTAGTCATTTTGGTTTGTAATTTATGACCTTTTTTTCCCTACTGACTTCTTCGCATATATATTAGTCATTTTGGTATGTAATGCATGTGATGGTTGATTATACGTACTTTTCATATATTGGCGACCCTCAATGTTGGCGGGCTGATAAGTTTGACTGTATATCCCATGATAAAAATGGTCCAACGCTATTGTGGAAGAATGAGGTGGGATTGCAAATAAGAAAGTAACGACATATTTGAAACTTGAGAGGTGACTTCAAATTCCATGTTAGTATATAATCATTTTGATATATAATAGGCAGTTCGATCAATATCATTCAACTTTGATAATGACTACGGTGAAAATATCATTCAACTTATATAACAGGCAATTCGATCAATATCATATAACTATTTAAACATCTATATTTTTTTTGTTTATTTGAAATTAAAAAATAGGTCAATTGTTAATTATATTTAATATTGTGAACATTAATTATGATATTTTATTTGTATGATTAAAATTATAATATACCCAAAAAAATAATAGGCATACTTATTTAATAATGTTGTTATTTGAAAAATTAATGCTAACACAAATTTGTAGCCAAAAATTTCAAAAACATGTGAAAAAACATTTTATTTTTACTAAACAAATAAGTGAAAGACATTTTCAGCATTATGTCCATTTTAGTAATTATAAATAGCCACAGTAGTTTTACATTACAATTTACCAAACACCTTTATACTACTTTTTGTACTCACAGCACTTTTGAAAATATAGTTTACCAAACACTCAATTGTTTTACTTCACAGCTGACTTTACTTTACAGCTGTTTTACTTCACAACTGTTTTTTCTCACAGCAATCCCAAACTAAGCCTAAGACCAGTTTATCCTCGCCCTTCATGTACGATACAGTATTCCGCACGGGTGTTTGGCCAGTTTTCCCCTGGGTACTAGTGTGGTGTGAGTTTTCGGTATCAATGTTTGAGATATTATTTTACATTGATAATTTCAGTTGATATAAATATTCAGTTCAGATTTGATATTTTTCAGTTTGAGTAGCTTTATTGCTTTTCAGTTTAATCAGTATTTATTTTTGAGCAGCTTTATTGTTTTTCAGTTTATTGAGTATTTTTTTTAAATGAAAGACTTCAGTTTAAAATATTTATACAGTTTGACGATCGATGTTAAGTGTAGTTCATAATTTTATTAATTAGTACTTCAAAGGTTGGTTTTCAGCATGAGATCTATCATTGAGCATGATATTATATTTTTATTAATTAGTACTTCAAAGGTTGGTTTTCAGCATGAGATCTATCATTGAGCATGATATTTTTCAGAGCTTGTATTTCCAACTGAATGATTTATTTACAAGAGGTATATGAGAATTTATTTGTTCATGTTGCATTTCATCCTTTTGAGATCTATCCATATTGCATTTTTATGAGTTTTCTTATGCATCAGGAAGATTCACGAATTTGAGATGATTTCGAAGGTGAATTGTGAAATGGTTTTAAAACTAGGGGCTTTCAAAGGAAAAATAAGCTCAAAGTGAATGAGTGGTTTATTAACATTTATCTTAATTAATAAGATAACATTAATTATTCTCCTAATAATTAATCACTTAGCCTTGGGTCAACAAGCTCAAGCTTTGACTTTCCAATCTTACTCTCTAAGTAAATTAATTAGTTAATTAATCCTACTTAAGGAAAGATTATGTAAGTGACCATCCCAAGTCAATCACTTGACTTATGGGCTTATTGATTGTCTTCATCAATTAGTAACTAAGTCGATCACTAGAGCTCAATGGTCTCCATCAGTATATCACAGTTAAGTGAGCTCACACTAGAGCAATACTGGGATGGGTGACTCACATTGGGATGGGTGACCCACTGGGAAGTGTATTCCCAAGGAAAGATTATGTCAAGTGACCATCCCAAATCAATCACTTGACTTATGGGCTTATTGATTGTCCTCATTAATTAGTAATTAAGTCGATCACTAGAGCTCAATGGTCCCCATCAGTATATCACAGTTAAGTGAGCTCACACTAAAGCAATACTGGGATGGGTGACTCACATTGGGATGGGTGACCCACTGGGAAGTGTATTCTCAGTCTTACGCAATAACAAGTATCATGATGGTTGCAATCAATAATTGGACATATTTATCATCGGTGTCATCCTTTCCTTTTGGTCTCCCACATACTTGTATGTAAGTGACCCTTTAGGTTCTTATTCGATTTGGTAGTAGGATCATAATTAATCTAGAAACACTTTCTAATTAATTGCTCTTTAGACTCTACAGATCACGTTGACACCTATCCATAGTTCATGGCCCCCAAACCAAATAGAATTTAGCCTCGAACCTATTCAATTATGATTACAATACATTATGGTCCATTCTCTCAACTATGTGCCAGTTACATCCTGTGTATGGAACTCGTGTCAAAATCCATTAATATAATCATATATGTAATTCTGATGCTCTAGCCAGAAACTTTGTGAGTCTTTCTATCCGAGGACATTTCCTTCTTTATGGAATGTGAGAGATTCCATGTTTTACACTCACATGCCTCCATATGTGTGTCAATGCACCCAACATACACATGTAACTCATGCTTGATTTCGTTGGTTCATTTTGTGCGGTCAAAGTATACTAAGCACACACACAAGACATCGGTGATGTCTCTAGTCTGAGGACTAATTAGTATCTATCATAACCACAAAGTTCCTATTTGACATGCGGTAAAACTCCATCTAGGATTCTCCATTAGTCAATTCAGTGGACGTGTCTTCAAGCTCGCACCTACATACTTGCTCCAGTGTCTCAACATTGTGGCATGAGACTCACCAACCCAGAGTAAGCAAGCGTATGTGGAAGTCTTGACTTATTGGAATGTTAATGCCCAGTTAACGTTACCTTCATCGACTAGGAACATTTAGGAATCTAAGTATCCGATAACACGAGTCTCAATGGCCTCCAAGCTTGTCATGTTTCTTCTCTTAGATTTCTATGGACACATTCATTCACTTATACGATGATCCTAGAGTTTCAGTGTAGTGAATAATGCTTATGCCTTATTAATGTGTAATACACATTAAATGAAATATCACTCGAGTCACTTTAACCAAACTACTTTGGTTAACCAATTGCCATTGGTTTTAAGGCATATTTCCAACACACATGTGGTGGGAGAAATGGTGGCGGAGACTGGTGGTGGTGGTGGTAGTTGTTGTAGTAGCGACCTAGTGGTATTGTGATTAATTGGCAATGTGATGAGTGGATATGAATTATTTATCTTCTGTCAAAATTGGAATTTTGAAAATGACACCAATTTAAGTGCAATTTAAAATTGGAATTTATAGCCCTCAAATCTCAAGTTTTTTTCCACATTGAATTTACAAAATCCTGAGTTAAAAGGAAATTAGAAATTAGAAGTGAAATGGGGTTGGCCTAGTTGGCCGAGGACAATAGCTCCCCCTCTACATACCCAGGTTCTAACCTTCCCCCCTCCCCTGCAATAAAAAAAAAAAAAACAAGGAAATTAGAACATGAAATTTCTTAAATAATGAGCTTTATCTAAATTTCAAATTTTTTTTTCTTCATCTAAAGACACCATTATGCTTTTCTTAACTTTCCCCTGATAAGAGAGAGAGAAAGGGAAGGATAGTGGGGCACAACAACCAGCACCGATCTAGATGGGGAGGAGGAGAAGGGACCATTTGACGATGGGCTGGGAATTTGGGGCTCAAGTTAGGGCAGGGGCTTTTCTAGTGCTACCTACCCTTTAGGAATTTGGGGCTCAAGTTAGGGCAGGGGGTTTTCTAGTGCTACCTACCCATAAGAGGGTAGGTAGCAATAGAAGATTGGGGGCGGTTATTTAATACATTTTTAACACCAAATTGGATGGGTAGGTCTTTTTTTACCTTGGTCAAAACAAAAGGTCTCATATTGACACGCTTTCAAAATTGAGTCCCAAAATTTCTAATTAATATTAAGTGCTGCTACACACCCAATTCCTTCTCACTACACACCCTCGTTATCCAATATGTGAAATGACAATCAAAACCCAATAACAAAAGACCATAAAGGACAAAAAAAATTCTAAATGAAAAAAAAAAAAAAGAAGCAAAAAACTTGGAACCCCTTCAGCTCTCCACCTCCTGCCACTCGCCACCACTCTCTTTGCCAGTGGTCGGACCCCACGCCGTAGGCGCACCTTCTCCTCTCTCTCTCTCTCTCTCTCTCTCTCTCTCTCTCTCTCTCTCTCTCTCTCTCTCTCTCTCTCTCTCTCTCTCGTTTCTCTTTCTCTTTCTCTGTTCCTTCTCTCTCCTTCTCTCTCTCTCTTTCGCATCCCCCTTGTCAGACGGGAATGGAGGCTGGCAACCAGATGGGACATCGCTAACCTTCGATCTGGAGGTCGGCGTTCTCGTTCGACAAGGGGGTACAAAAGAGGAAGAGAAAGAGAAGAAAGAAAAAGAGGGAGAAAGAAAAAGATAAGAAATAGAAACGGAGAGAAAGAAAGGAGGAGGACATGCTCGGACGACGGCGAGACCGGTGGTTGTGTGCAAGGGTGGGGTTGACTATTATTTATTTTTTCTTTCTGTATAGGTGAGGGTATTTGATAATATTGTGGGTGTTTATTGAGAAATTATAAAGTAAAAAAGTGTATGAGATGTGTAGTGAGAAGGAAAATGGTGTGCATATAGCAACACTCTTAATAATCAGGGAGCGAATTGGTTAAAAATTCTAAAGAGCATGTTGACAATTTTCCCACTAATATAACCAAAAAAAAAAAGGTTCATTGACTTTAGGTACCAAATTATAATGTTTTTTCATTTCAACTACTAAAATATTTATGTCATTTCATTTTAGGTACTAAATTTTTGTTTAGGTACCAACTTTAAAAAACATGCTTATATCAAATTGTGACTGTCTAACAATCATAACTTTTTTATTGATTTGTTGTTTTTTCAATATTTGCAAGGTTTAAACTTTAATGTTTAGTATTTGAGTTATAGGACTTCATCCCCCAAACCTAAATAAAAATTATGAAACCCTTAAAAATTTTGATTTTTTATAAATTTTAAATAGTCACAACTGTGACTGTTCGACAATTACAACTGTAACTGTTCGACAGTCACAACTGTATAACAAACTGATTTGTGACCTAATCCAAAATGTTTTACTCTAGATTAGTACCTAAACTAAAAAAAATTAGTGTCTTGCTGCTTTACTAAAAAACTATTGATATTTGGTATTTAATCCTAATTTTCTATAAAAAAAAACCCTCTATCAATTAACAAAAGAGAAAGAAAATTGATAGAAAATAAAAACACCCGACCACAATAACAAAAAGTATACAACTTGAAGCCGTAGTAAGGTTAAAGTTATCTGATAATTTAATTCAATAAAAAATGGAAGGACATGGATGTATCTAGGTACAAATTAAGTACAATCCCCATTAACAGTATCATTCCACACCCAAGCTGCTATCTTAAAGGTTTGGCCAAAGTGCATTTTTGGTACCTGTACTTTAACAAAGTTTTCACTTTGGTCAAGTTCTTTCAATTTTGAAAAGTCTCGTATTTTCATTATGTTTACAATTGGATCCAAATCATTAATTATGTTTAAATTGTTGACAAAAATATGACGTAACAGAAATATTTTGAATATTTTAAATAACTTATAAGTGAAACTCATTTAACCAAGTGACGTTGCCTAATTACATTTGGACACATGTATTTTTTTCTTAATTATTTAAGTTTTTGTTTTTTCTTTCTTTAATAATTATATTTTATTTAACTTTTAATATTGTTTATTTAATTATACCGTATTAATCATAAAATGTCTAAAATATCTATTCATATGAATTGTCACATCATATTTCCGTCTAAAAAACAAATTGATCAATTTAGACCTAATTGCAAATATAATAAAAGTACGGAACTGAAATTGCCAAAATTGAAAAAACAGGACCAAAGTGAAAACTTCGTTAAAGTACAGAGACCAAAAATATACTTTAGCCTAAAGATTATTTTCTATGCCTGTGTAGGAGCCAGTTTTGGGTTTGACAACCCAATACCCGATGAAAACAGAAGCACATAACGAGATCACTGATAACAGAAGGGCAAAAACACTAGCAGCATTAACTGAGCCACTCGGTCTCGCTGTGGTTAGCATAGAACTTCCCAAAGAGATATCTAAAGGAACCCAGTCACAACTAACAGAATAGTGCCCAGAGCCATGCCATGATTTTCCATCAACGGGATACCAGAATGCTACCGACATCTTACTTGATCCACCAATTGTGAATTGAGCATCCTGCATGAACCAAGTAATGTAGTCATATTAGACTTGTTATAATGTCATGAATGAAAAAAAAATAAAAAATGTTACAATGTGGATATTTTACTTGAATATATATAAATATATATATAGCAGAGACTTATTACAATGCCAATATTTTACTTGGAATCTACATATAATCGAGAATTGTTACAATGTCAATACTTGGAACTATAAAATATAATAGAAACATTATAGCAACTGTCAGGTCTATTTGAAGATACATAAGATGGGTGAAATAAATTTCAATGCTAATGTTTTAAAGGAGGATCAACAGTATAGCACAAACCAATAATCAATCCGAAAAGACTTTTCGTGGAGTAAGTTTGGTTGACATCATATAAATATTCTAAAAGGTAGACATGTGTTAGATTGCCAAGAAGTTTGTATAAGTAAGAAATCAAAGGTCCTAGATAAAGATTGGACAAACACTTCCCAGGAATCTTGTCTAAGGAAGATATAGAATTTTCAATTAGCAACAAGGCTAGGTAGTGTTGGTCCATAAGCCTCTTAGTTCAACAAGAAACCACAAGAAGAATCCACTCCGCAACCAAATGTCAATGCTAATGTTTTAAAGGATGATCAAAAGTATAGCACAGACCAGTAATCAATCCAAAAAGACTTCTCATAGAGCAAGTTTGGTTGACATCATATAAATATTTTAAAAGATGGACATGTGTTGGATAAGGGATTGGAGCAATCTTGTCTAAGGGATATACAAGAACTTTCAATTAGCAACAAGGCTATGTGTTGGTCCATAATCCTCTTCATTCAACAAGCACAAGAGCAATCAACTCTCCAAACAACTTACACAACATGTACCAAAAATTAGAGGGAAAAACCACAATATTTGGGTTTTATTGAAATGAATAAATAAATAAATAACTCAATTCCAAATAGCAAGACATTTGAATGCAGCAGGTGAACCTGTTGGAGACGATCCATAGTTCTCAAAGGCCTAGAGAATTCAAAATTAAATGTGCCCTTTTGACCATCAGCAGCATAAGGACTGTCTTCTTCCACAAGACCTGTCATAGGCAACGATAAAAAAACTTAACATTGATGGAAAGAAAACGTGTTTGGGGGAAGGAGGGTTGAGCAGATAATTCATGGTCATCTAATATACACAAACCTTTCCAATGGTGGAACCCAACATATATTGTTCCAAACATCCTTTTGAGCTAAATAACATGTCAACCATAGTCCAAACCAAGTATCCAACTATTTATCTAGGTTGGAAAGTAATATTTGAATACCAAACCATATAAAAAAGATTGATAATTACCAGAGACAACATTGAAGCTACTGTGCCACCAAGTGCCTTTCCAATCATTTTGCCCACTGGAATCATTCGCTGACAATGGAAGAAGGTAACCTTAATAATTTGATCACTGGAACTTATTACCTTAATAGAGTAAATGATCTTTTTGGGTTGGGGGAGGGGGAATTACAGTAGTACTATTAGCTATTAAAATGAGGACAAGAGAGGGCAAGATGTCAATGAAGGATAACAAGGTGTAGTTAGGAGCTTTCTTAATGGGAATAAATTATAATGAAATCAAATATTTATCCAAGGTAATAGACAGACCAGAGATATTGTTGAGGTCCTTCGAGATGTTCAAGATAATGAAGGAGAGGAGATCACTTTTTAATATATTCCCATTATGTGGTTGGAACATTGTTGGATATTGCGAAGAGGACAAAGGATGGATTGGCTGCACGTGTAGATATTGAAGTCTTGAATATAAGACATAGTCAACACCCTCGTAGAGAAGGAGATACAACATTTTTTCCCCCGGCAATATTCACATTGAGCAAAGAAGAAAAAACCTCATTTTGCAAAGTGTTGTCTACTATTCGAGTTCCTGATGGATATTCAGCAAATTTGTCTCGATGTGTGAATGTGAATGAGAGAAAATAAATGGGTTGAAAAGTCACGATTGCCATGTTTTAATGCAATAATTACTCCCGCTTGCGATACGTGGTGTGTTACCCAAATTTGTCACTATGGTTTTACTAGAGTTGAGTGCAATCTTTAGACAGTTGTGTAGCAAGAAGGAAACTGAGGCATCATTCAATCAACTGAACTCTAGAATTGCATTGACCTTATGTGAGATGGAGAAGATTTTCCCTTCTTCATTTTTTGATGTCATGGCATCTCCCAATTCACTTGGCAAATGAAGCTGCTATTGCAGGACCAGTTCAATATAGATGGATGTATCCCATTGAACGGTAATGGTCATTTCCTTATGCTTAATTTGCATTAATTTTAGTTTTGATTCTCTAATTTTTTTTTTATGTTAAATATTGAAGGTATTTGCAAACACTGAAGCTGTATGTGCGAAATAAGAGTCGTCCTGAAGGTTCTATTGCTGAAGGGTATTTGGTTGATGAGGGTTTATCTTTCTGTTCCATGTACCTTAGAGATGTTGATACCCGTCGTAATCGTAAGGGTCGAAATGCATATGGTATTATATCAATTTTTGACTCCATAGGCCAATATTTAGGTTCAGGTGAAAATGTGGAGCTTGATCTAAATGATAGGAATCGATGCCACAAATACATTCTTGATAATTGTGATGAAGTAATCCCTTTTAGAAGGCAACATGAGGACTTTTTGAGAGATAAACATCGAAGGAAACGATTCACTAGGCGAAAAATCATGGAGATAAGTAAGAAGGAATTTCCTGAATGGTTCAAGAAACATGTAAGAATTCAATTACTAAGTTTCTACATCATGTATGTAATATTAATTTTTACCTAATGTTTCTACATCATTTTTTTCACAGATTCATGCAAGGTTTTATGCTAATGATCCGTTGATATCCGATGACTTGCATTGGCTTGCTAATCCTCCTCGCACACTTGTGACGAAATACAAAAGCCACGCTATTAATGGTTTTAGATTTCGAATAAAATCGGTGGATGATAAGCATAAGAATCAGAATTGTGGTGTATTTGTACCTGTAAATATTCCGAGTGGTGTTGGGCAAGTTAATTGCTATGGTGTTGTCACATATATGTTTCTGGTTAGATATTGTGGTCATACCGAGGCAGAAGTTATGGGTCGTTGTGTGATGTTGTTTAAGTGTGATTGGGTTGATAGTTGAAGTCCTAGGGGTATGAAGACAGATCAATATGGTTTTACCTTGGTGAACTTCAATCGATTGGGATTTAGGGATGACCCTTTCATACTAGCTTCACAAGCAAAGCAAGTATTTTATGTTGCAGATTCGATTGAAACAGATTGGCATGTAGTGGTCCGAACGCATCCGAGGGATTTTTTTTTATGTATTAGAGGATAAAGATACAATTGACGATTATGTCATACCAAATCTACATGACAATGAAGATTTGCACAAGGGTTGGCGTAGAAGTGACACCTTTTGATGAAGCATTACCTTTGCCCACTGAGCTGGTTAATTCAATTGCTGACGATAAGCTTGATGATGATATGGATGCTTAAATTAATTTTTTTTTTTTTGTGTTGTTTTGTAATTAAGATCTCTTATGTAATACTTTTTTATTAGTGAATTTTTTTTGTGCTGGACTAGGTCCCGTGGTTTTTACCTTTCGAGGGTTTTCCGCGTTAAAATATATTTGTGTGTCTATATATTTGTTTTATTTAATTAATTAATATTTATGTAGTATGTATTTGGTGGTGTATATATATATATATATATGGTTAATTATAATTTATTTAGATGAGTGATAATGAAGAACATATGGACGAGCACCACGATGAGCAGGTTGAGGCTAGTTCAAATGGTAAGCTATAGTTTGTTTATATAAAGTTTTTATTTATTCTATTATTTACAATATTTTTGTCATTGATGTATATTAATTTGGATTAACATGTAGCATGCCCTAAAGGAGAAAACGTGGTCCTGAAAATATTAAGTGGGCTGGTAAAGATCATAGGGGTAAAGAGTATTGTGAATTTAGTCCGAGCGGGAAGTGTATTTCTCAAAAGATCCCAAGTTTATATCTTCTGAAGTAAAAGATCCAAATAATGTTTCTCTAGTGTATGATTGAAGATTGGTTGAAGAAGAAACAAAGAACACTTTGTGGGACAGAATACGGGTATCAATTGGGATAAAGATTTGGTAAAAATGCCTGTAAATATTTACATATAATTGTTTATTTTTTATTTTTTATGGATGTAGGGCACTATCACTTTTCGTGATGAGGATTTGGTAAAAATGCCTGTGATTAAGACCATGACTTTGGCCATTGATGAACATGCTTATAAAGAATACAAAGCATATTTGAAAGGGAAGTACTACACTAGCAAGACAAGTCAGCGGCGGTTGAGATGTCCCAATAATGTAGATCCTGTGCAGTGGGCGAAGATGGTGGAACATTGGGATAACCCAAAAACTCAAGTGACAACCTTTAATCAAATATTTAATAATACTAATATGTGCAATTATGACTAATTTATATTCTGTTTGACTTTTTAGGAGATAGCTGTGAAAAATAAAGCTAATCGTTCTCAACAAACGATGAGCTATACATCAGGATCGTGGACATTTGAATGTCTTCGTTAAGATTATGTAGTATAGTTAATTTTTTTCATCTTATTGAGTTACAGTTTTATTTAATTAGGGCACAAAAATATATTCTAAATTATTTTTTTTTAATGGTTTAAATTTTTAGAAGAAGAAGCATGGAGTTGAACCCGATCCCGTTACTTTCTTTCGTGTCACCCACATGCACAAAGACATTAGTTGGATTGATGTGTCATTGGAGAAGAGAGGGGTAAATATTATACTAGTTTTTTTTTTTTCCATAATGTGTATTTTATGTTCTTAAATTTTATTTACAAATTTATCTAAATATTTGTTTATTAGATATCCATGGAGAGTTACGTTGACTCACGAGTTGAGTCTGGAGCGGATGACACTTGTGAACTTCGCACAGAAGTGTATGTTGAGGAGATGGGTCCTGAGAGGAAAAATAGAGTTCGGCTCTATGGACATGGGGTGACACCTGAAATGGTGCCTTATGCTAGGGCTCAATCTAGTACTTCTTCTCAGAGATCATCGAAGACAAGATAAGCTCTGTTGGAGGCACAGTGCCTCGAATGGCAGAAGAAGCATGAGGCTGTGCAGGCTAAGCAGGATGCCCAAGCTGAGGCAATTGAGTTGTTAAAGACTCAGCTACATCAGCAGCAGCAGCAATTGCAGCAGCAACAGATGATGATGTTTATGCAGCAGCAACAACAAGTGATGATGCAGACACAGACACACCCGCAGAGCTCGCATCCACAACAGCCTTCTAGCCAGAGTCAGCCCCCACATTCTCCATATGGAATGTTCTCGATGCATCCTATGTACCATATGTCGTTTATGCCTCAGTCACCTTTGCAGATGCATATGTATCGGCCAGAGGTACCTTCTCAGCCATCTCCTGGTGGGTCACATCATTCTACGGGTGTTGGATTTTTCAGATTGCTTTCCGAGAATTTAGGTGATGATGAATTTCTGAGACAGTTTGGTCCGCAGGGAGGATCAGGGTCACATTCAGCTTCTGGTTCGGGTTCTGCTGCTGGACTTGAGTAGATTATTTTCGTTTGCCTACTTTATCTTATCTTTATTGATGGAACATTATTATTTGACATGTATTCTTAATTGAAAGATTTTATCTTTATTAGTGTATAATTATTATTTGAAATGTTTTATATTAATTATTTCAAATATAATTTCATTTATTTTATATATATATATATTCAATGATTCTGGCGGTTGTATCCGCCAGGAAAGGATTTTTTAAATATATTTTATTACTTTTCCTGGCATATACACTATCAATGCCAGCGGTTATATCCGTCAGGAAATTATTATTTTTATATATTTTATTACTTTTCCTATCCGCTATCAATGCCGGTGGTTATATCCGCCAGGAAATTATTATTTTTATATATTTTATTACTTTTCCTAGCGGATATACTATCAATGCCGGCGGTTATATCCGCCAGGAATTAGTGAATGCCGGCAGATATATCCGCCATGAATTACTCAATGCCGGCAGATATATCCGATGCGAATAAGTTAATGCCGGCGGATATATCCGCCAGGAAAATTTTAATGCCTTGTTAGCGTGGAATGATATTCCTGGCGGATTTAGACAGCTGTCCGCTAGGAAAAGTGCTTTGCCTGCAGTTTTAATGCTGGCAGAAACCTTATCCTCCACTGCTTCATAATCTTGGCGGATTTTGCTATTTTTCCACCATAAAATTGTTTTTCCTGGCGATTTAATTCTGCAAGGAATAAGTGATTTTGTAGTAGTGACCAAATTTCAAAACTCATCATCACCGTCATTGCAAGAAGAGTTTGGAGGCACTTGAGACATGAAGCCACTTTGAGCATCCTTGGAGGAGTGACAACATCTTGGAGGCTTGGTTTCATCATCTAGTCTTCTCATTTTACTCTTGCTTTAATTTATGTTTCATATTGTGATATTGTTTGTACTTTATATGGCTAGGGAGAAGTTTCTTGATTTGGGGCTAAGGATGTCGTCCTAACCCAACTATGTAATGACTTTGTGATTTGTGATATAAATGTTATTTTGGATATGTATGCTCTTATGCTAGTTTAAAGATTATAACTTGTAAGTGTGAATTTACCACTTGTGCATATGAGAAATGTTGTCATGTAGAAATTAGATATTGGAAACCTTTAGTTTCTAAAGCATGTTGCATAAGAGTGTGGTAATTTAAAAGCATCTTAGTTGGATTGTTTTAATTGCTTGGATTTCTCATCCTTAGAACTTTATGCACCTAGGGTTTGCTATGGCATGAATCTTATGTAGTTAGATATCATTTTGTGATTTGTGATATAAATGTCATTTTGGATATGTATGCTCTTATGCTAGTTTTTAAAGATTATGGCTTATAAGTGTGAATTTACCACTTGTGCATATAAGAAATGTTGTCATGTAGAAATTAAAAATTGGAAACCTTTAGTTTCTAAAGCATGTTGCATAAGAGTGTGGTAATTTAAAAGCATCTTAGTTGGATTGTTTTAATTGCTTGGATTTCTCATCCTTAGAACTTTATGCACCTAGGGTTTGCTATGGCATTAATCTTATATAGTTAGATATCATTTTGTGATTTGTGATATAAATGTCATTTTGGATATGTATGCTCTTATACTAGTTTAAAGATTATGGCTTGTAAGTGTGAATTTACCACTTGTGCATATAAGAAATGTTGTCATGTAGAAATTAAAAATTGGAAACCTTTAGTTTCTAAAGCATGTTGCATAAGAGTGTGGTAATTTAAAAGCATCTTAGTTGGATTGTTTTAATTGCTTGGATTTCTCATCCTTAGAACTTTATGCACCTAGGGTTTGCTATGGCATAAATCTTAGGTAGTTAGCCATCACCTTGGTTGGGGTAGTTGATAACATGAATGTGAATGTGCCCTAATTCACTTTGGCTGAGGATTAGGAGGGAATCTAATATATCTAATTTGACATAATCACTAATTGCATTGTTTGTTACACGAGATTGTTAGTGTGAATTTATAATAACCTCAAACCTTCATCATCATTGCTGTTAAAAGGATGGAATCTGTGGTAGTAGGAACTAAAGGATTGAACGAGTTTCAGGCAGAAATTGCAGTCCTCACTAAGGCATAGACATCTGGTTGCTCTTTTAGGATCATGCATCAATGGCAATGAGAGGCTTCTGGTATATGAGTACGTGCCACAAGGGACATTGATACAACACTTGTTTGATTGGCGCGAGAATGGGGTACCTCCTTTCACTTGGAAGCAGAGAGTGACAATAGCATTGGATGTGGCAAGAGGGGTCAAATATCTGCACAGCTTAGCTCAACAAAGTTTTATTCACAGAGATTTAAATCCCTCAAACATACTTCTTGGGGATGACATGAGGGCCATGGTTGCTGACTTTGGTTTGGTTAATACATAAAGGGATATTATTGCAGCTGACATCAAAATACAAGCATGTGTATTGGCAAACTCTGTATTGACACTTTTTGGTACTTGATATTCAGCAACATGTAAATGCTTGATTGTAACATTGCTTGTTTATTAAGTCAAAACTATTACAAGGGGATCAATTAAATTTATAGTATTTATGAAACTAGACAAACTCACATCTCCACGAAAAAGTTAAGTACATGTACGGAATCAAATTGTAAGAGAAATGAGCTAAAAGGCTTCCGCCAAAATATATTAGTAGGAACCACAGTTACTGTCTAAATGTATAAATATGAGTGGTTTGGGTTTTGGTCAAATTAGAAACTTAAACTTAAACCTTATATTATATTCTAAATCCTATTGTGTTTTTTTAAAATTTTAAATCCTATAAATTACCCAATACCCTATACCTTAAGACTATAATTCATAGTTGGTAACTTGGTATATAACTATAGAAGCAATTTTGTTCAGAATTTTGGATTGCATGTCAAAATCTGATTGTCAAACAGGAGCTTGTACTGAGTAGTCTGAGAATGCAATTGCCCTTTCGTTTATAGACAGTTGCAGTGCGAAACGATTTTTGGCTCAGTGATGAAGTTACCATTTCCTTGAGGTTTGGTTCAAGAAAATGGTAACTTGGATCAACAAAATGGTAACTTACCAATTTTTGACAAAAAGTTACCATTTCTTGAGAAAAAAAAATCAAGAAAATGGTAACTTTGGTCAAGGTTGGGCTTGGTTACCACTTTCTTGATCGAAGTTACCATTTTCTTGATCGAACGATCAAGAAAGTGGTAACGTTTTTTGCCCCACTGATTTGCTTACCAATTTCTTGAGGATTGGTTCAAGAAAATGGTAACTTGGGTCACGAAAATGGTAACTTGGGTCACGAAAATGGTAACTTACCATTTCTTGAGAAAAAGTTACCATTTCTTGAGAAAAATAATCAAGAAAATGGTAATTTTGGTCAAGATTTGGCTTGGTTACCACATTCTTGACTGAGGTTACCATTTTCTTGATCGAACGATCAAGAAAGTGGTAATGTTTTTTTGCCCCACTGATTTGGTTACCATTTTTTTGAGGTTTGGTTCAAGAAAATGGTAACTTGGATCAAGAAAATGGTAACTTACCATTTCTTGAGCTAAAGTTACCATTTCTTGAGGAAAAAAATCAAGAAAATAGTAAGTTTGGTCAAGATTGGGCTTAGTTACCACATTCTTGAACCAAGTTACCATTTTCTTGATCGAACTATCAAGAAAGTGGTAACATTTTTTGCCCCACTGATTTGGTTACCATTTTCTTGAGGTTTGGTTCAAGAAAATGGTAACTTGGATCAAGAAAATGGTAACTTACCATTTCTTGAGGAAATAAATCAAGAAAATGGTAAGTTTGGTCAAGATTAGGCTTGGTTACCACATTCTTGAACCAAGTTACCATTTTCTTGATCGAACGATCAAGAAAGTGGTAACGTTTTTTGCCCCACTGATTTGGTTACCATTTTCTTGATGTTTGGTTCAAGAAAATGGTAACTTAGATCAAGAAAATGGTAACTTACCATTTTTTGAGAAAAAGTTACCATTTCTTGAGAAAAAAATCAAGAAAATAGTAACTTTGGTCAACGTTGAGCTTGGTTACCACTTTCTTGATCAAAGTTATCATTTTCTTGATCGAACGATCAAGAAAGTGGTAACGTTTTTTGCTTGGCTGATTTGGTTACCATTTTCTTGAGGATTGGTTCAAGAAAATGGTAACTTGGATCAAAAAAATGGTAACTTACCATTTCTTGAGAAAAAGTAACCATTTCTTCAAAAAAAGTATCAAAAAAATGGTAATTTTGGTCATGATTGGGCTTGGTTACCACATTCTTGAACCAAGTTACCATTTTCTTGATCAAACGATCAAAAAAGTGGTAACTTGGTTTGAGGCAAGGTTTTGGTTACCATTTTCTTGATGTTTGGTTCAAGAAAATTGTAACTTCGATCAAGAATATGGTAAGTTACCACATCTTGATCAAGAGTTACCATTATCTCGAGGGATGCATCAAAAAAATGGTAAAACTTGTTTACCAGTTCAGCAGGTTATCTTTTTTTTTTTTTTTTTTTTTTATGTGGAGGCATACAATGCCTCCAGTCATGATAGAAGGTCCCATAATAAGTAGTTGGTTTTCAAAAAAGGGGCTTCAGTTCATGCCTGTTTAAATATATATGTTTTGCCTTCTTCACCGTTCTCTAGCAGCAGATGCATATGGCTTGGAAGTGTCAAATATCAGATAATTAAATACGTAACAACTAACTGTACCATACCATGTATGTGATCAAACAAAGAAGTAACTATGCACTATAAAGAAACATTTTCTCATTCGACCTACCATATCCTTATTATCAGTAGCAATGCGCGCGGTATTAAATTACTTGGATCACTATATATATTTACATGTAATGGCCAACTTTTGCTGACTCAAAATCATTTGTTTTCATATACAACATTCTTAGAGGACAAAAAAGATTTTAGCTAGGGTGATCGACACAGAAGCGCGCGAGAGAAGCAGAAGCAGAAGCTGCAATTAATATTAATTTATTATGGGGATTTATGTGAAGATTGAATGACGCCCTTCGCAGAATTCTGGGGGAGGAAAAGGAATTTACTAGACATACTCACAGCGGCTGTGTTTTTGACTCTGCATGTCCTTTGTGTATTTGCGCCGTTTTTCTTCACCTGGACTGCGTTTTGGGTGGCCTGAGCACTTGTTGTTATGACCGGTTTAGGAGTCACTCTGTCTTTCCATAGACATCTTGCACACAAGAGTTTCATCTCTGAATTCTTTTATTAATTTCCCCAGTTATATTTGATTGACTAGTTTAAGGTGATGGTTATATTGGCGTGTATTCCTGATGGTGGTTAGAACTTGTGGGCTATCAATGAGTTTAACATCTTATGAGAGTAGATGAAACATATATTATGAAATCTATGTCATGATTGTTATAGATCGCTAGCTAGAAGAGTAAAAGAGGGGCCGTGCCTTATGCCTTGGTTAATATTTCATTCAATATTTCAATTACTTGCATAAAGGGGAAATTCCAACGTTTCCATCCCGGACACTAAAGAGTGAGCAGGGTGTCTCCAGCCCTGCCCATGAATGGAAATGTTAGCAATATTTAAATACATAGACACCATTTTTTTGTAAGTTGATTTTCAAGTATGAATTCCCTCCATGAATGTAACACGTGACAAAACTCATGAAAATTGATGACAAAGAAACTTTTTGAAAAAAAAAAAAATGGTATATGATACACATAAGGATGAAAATATTCAGAAGTTATCTTGACAATTTAAAAGACAATTAGAATAAATGAAATTGCAAGAAGTTTTAGATTTGAAATGGAATCAAAGTATGTGTATCATTGTGGTGGATAAGGTTTGTTTTCTCATGCCTTGTGTGGAAAGGGAAAACTGAGTGTTTCAAACCTTGGTTGTAAGGGGATTAGTGACTTGATAGAGTGATCCCATTCTAGTGCGAAATGTTAGTGTTAGCAGACTCTCACATCCCTTATATATATACTTTTGGGATATGCAATATTTGAACATAGACACCATCTATTTGTATGTCGGTTTTCAAGAATGAGTTCCACCCATATGGACTTAAAACCCATAAATTAACACAAGATCGACTCGAGAGATTTGATGACAACCAATCAGGAAATTTTGAGATGTACGTATGATACACATAGGGAGAAGAAAATTAAAAGAGTTTATATATCATGACCATTTGATCATCACATGGATGAAAAATTACAATAAATGATTGCAAGTTGGCTTTTAAAGATGAGTTTACCCAACAATTGTTAGAGTAGCCCAGTTGGAAGTCTGATTATCAAACGGGTAAATTGTTTTTGATTTAGCTAATTTTTTGCAAGGATAATCTTTCAATAAAGATCTAAAATATAGATGGTTTCGATCATTGAAATATAATATGGATTGGGCCACAAGAGAAATCCCTTAAAAAAAAGGGATATTAGCATATTAGCCCTTTAAACTAATTTTTTATAGAGTCTAACACCATTACTTTTTTCTTAATAGCTAAAGCCCCATATTTAAAATCCTACGCCATATAGGATAACAACAATCCATTAGTTTCCTATTATTTACAAGTTTTGCGATTATGCAATTAATGTTAATTTCAGATTTCTCTCCTTGACAAATCACTAAATTAGAGCGAATCATTAAATTATTAGAATTATGATTGTTCGTATTTAAATATAGAAAGTAATAAATATGTGAGTTGTTTTTTTTATTAGAGATATGTTAGTTTTTTATTTTTTATTGGAGATATGTGAGTTTTTATGTTGTAGGTGTATGAGGTATTGTATTTTCATAAAATGTACGTTCCTTATTAAATAATTCTTATGTAGGTTTCCTTATTATATAATTCTCATGTAGGTTACTTATTAAAAAAATTCTAATGTAGGTTTCTTATGAATGATTTTGATGTAGGGTTTTTATAGTATATTTATTAAAGAGGAAATTACTGATTTGGTCCACTTATTTTATACCTAGTTTAATTTTGATCCACAATTTTTTTTTAGTTATGTTTTGGTCCACTAATTGTTTCACTTGTTCAATAAAGGTCAAGATTTGTGACTTTAAATCCTTTGGGTTGTGTTTTCTTCAATTATTATTGAAGTTATATTTCATCATTTCTTAGTCATAGGAACCAATTTGGAGTATTAGAATATAAGAGAATTGAGATTGGGTAAAATTTGAAAAATTAGCAGTTTCGGGTACTCTACTTTGGGGTCAACTATCTTAAGTTTTAGAACTTCAATTTGAATGATATTTATATGGTTGTAAAGAAGAAATGCATAGCTTTTAAACAAGTTTATGCTTGCTGAATTTGAGTGAGATTTGATAGGGTAAAAGGTAGACAAAATTTGAGAAAACAAATCTGGACCTTTATTGAATAAGTGGAACAATTAGTGGATCAAAATAGAACTTAAAAAAAAATTGTGGACTAAAATTGAACTAGATATAAAATAAGTTGACTAAATCTGTAATTTCCTCTTTATTAAATGTAGGTTCCTTATTAAATTATATGGTAATGTAAGTTCTTATTTGAGTAATTCATGTAGGTTCCTTAGTTTTTTTTTATACAAATGTTTGTTCCTTTGTTGTTGTAGGTCATTTGTTTATGAGAATTGTATGTAGCTAGGTTTATTATATTTTTTTGTTACTGTAGGATGAACACAAAGATGAAGGGCTTAATTATGAAATTGGATGATTTATATAAAAACCCAAAACAATCAATTAAATATGGAAAGATCAATCATAAGGGATTTGGTTGAAACAACACTGGCCTTCATGCTTGAAATTAGACCAACACGTCAAAGGAAATGAATAATGAGCATTAAAGCACCCAAATTTTAGGAAGAACAACAGCCGTTACAAAAGAATAGAGTTAAACATTTAAAAACAATGTCAAACATGAGGATAAGGGTAAAAAAGACATTAAAAAAATCTTAATTTTGTAAAATGTTGACTGAGAAATCTAAATATGGAAAATGGATGAGTTGGCTTCTCTAACAAATTAAGCACAAGAAACACTACAAGTTAATCTAATCTAACTGCAATACCAATAGGCAATAAGTTAGGCTTTCAAAAGGCATGCTGTTTTTTTTTTTTTTTTTTTTTTTGAAAAAAGATAAAACTTTGGTTGAAAAAGTGCATTATGCTTCATCAGGCTTTGTGCAAAGCTTGATGATTAGAATCTCATTCCCACACTAGACATCACTATTAATTATCTATTTGAAAACATGCACCACCATAAGAATGAAAAATGTATGTGCTTGAAGCCTTGAATTCTTATTCTAATCTCTTTGGTGGGAATCAGTTTAATTACTTCCCTCATTTTCAGTTGTGAAGTTGAGGCAGCATCTCAATCTGCTACTTTCAACTTGTTTCTCTTCCTATTTGATACCCGTTTAGTGGCATTGTTCTATTTCTAATTTTCTAGACGATGGCTTTTGTCTTATTCTTTTCCTTTTAAAAGATTGTTTATGTTTTTTTTTTTGTATGATTGAATTTTTTTGTTTCTTTGGTAGTCTAATTTGTTATACAGTCATTATTAATCTGGGTAAACTTGAACTTGTTGTATGAGTTATTTATTTAAGAAATTACACATTTAATCCAGTTGTGATTATTCACAGTCTCTCACAATTGTTAAAAAATTTGTTCCTTAGGAGAACATTTTATTTGTTTTAGTCCTGTCCACCTAAGGAAAAAATTTTGGGAGTCAATAATTTATCTATTTAAAAAATTACACATTTAAGGTGACGGTGATTATCTATGTAATATTTTTATATCAATGCAATAGTTTACATTCCGTAATGAAACAGTTGACATCTCATATAGCAATTACAACAGCAATCAAATGTCAATTGGAAATCAAATGCCAATTGGAAATCAAACTCCAGTTCAGATTACTTACTGTGCGGAAGTGTCTTGAATTAGTGTAACCACCTTGATGTTATGGCCTCGACGTGCAGTAATCAACCCACCTGCTGTGGAAACGCAAATCACAACTTCTGTGCACGTTCTTGTGTCTCCAAGGTAAGGGATTTGCTATGAAAGTCAGATCCCAAGATTTCCACGATCCCAAAGCTCCCAGACTCTTTTGGTGAATTGTCTAAGGTTGAGTTACTGAAGAGTATATGCACGAGTGTTTATGTATGAGTCTCCCATCAGACTTTTTTTTTTCTTGTGGTTTCCTAGAGAGAGTTATCAGAAGTGTGGTGAGATTGGGTCTCTGTTTGAATTCAAATTCAAAGACCACAATCTTCATCTACCATCCTTATCTCTTAACTGAGATATGAGTTTTATCCAATCAGCTGAGACAAGATAGTATCCACCCCAAGTGGGCGGATAATTATTGAAATTACATGACAATAATTTCAGATAATTGTAACAATCTACGAACACATTTATCAAATTTGTTAATTAGAAGAACATATTTGTATTTGTATTTTGATCAAATTTTGTCATCAAAGTATGGTATATGTGTATACATGTAAGTATCTAACTAGTTAAAAATACATCAGATTTAAAATTGATCTAAATTTGAGTAAATAAAATATAATCACTTTATTTCTCTTTATTCAAATACTCTAAATTAGTTTTTATGACTAAGAAATAATGAAATATAACTTATACTTCACTTATAATTGAAGAAAACACAACTAAAATGATTTAAAATAATCTTTTAAAAAAAATTGTGGACCAAAATTAAACTAAGTATAAAATAAGTGGACCAAATTTATAATTTCCTCGTATAATGTAATATCAATAAAAAAAAAAAAAAACGGAGAATAATATAGTAGTTGCTGTGGCTACTCTCTTTTACTTTGACATGGAGGAAGAATCTGGTCAGTTGCAACTTGCACGTACCTACACAAGTCACATGGGCTACGGAAGAAGACCAAAAGGAATCGAATCCCCACGTGAAGGGTTTGGTGCACCGCGACACACCCAATCTTAGCCCAGCCAGTATGCTTTTCGTGGCGGCAGACATTTATGCTTAATGCTTGATGAAGAGGGTGTGGATCCCGCGTGACAGATGTGTGACACGTGTCTAGATTCGAACAGCGGAATCAAGGGTCTCTCTCTGTCTGTCTGTTCACTGTTGTTGCCCTTTTTCCATTTCTCAGGTGGAACAAAGGGAAAACCAAGTTCAAACCGAATGATCAGTTTTTAGAGAGGGAGAGAGGAGCGAGTGGTCAAGAAGTGTCAATTCAAGTCGGTTTCCACTTTTCTTTTTTTTGTCAAAATTCATTTTTAGCTTGTTTTTGACTTTCTTTTGTCAAAATTTTGGGGCAAAGGTCGGTTTGAATTTCGGAATTTTTCGTGCTCTTTATTGCTTTTTTTGGCCCTGAAATTTTTTGGGATTCTTTTATTTATTTTTCATTTTTTTTCTTGAAACTCAGTTCATTGAGAGTTTTGGGGTCTCTTTGGAGAGAGGGATTGGCTTCAACTTTTAAATCTAAGCCCAGGTGAGCTTATGTTATTCCCCATTTAAATCACTAATTTTTTTTTTTAAATTCATTTTGTTGATATTAGTATCAAAATTCATTACTGTATATAAAGAACTTTAATTTCTCAGGTTTCTGTAGTGGGGCTTTAATGCTTTCCTAATGTTATTAGGAATAGGAGTTTCACTGAAATGGGTACTCAATTATTGTCAAGAGCATTTGATATGTGTAAAGCAGTAACCCATAAAGCTGAAAATTCCCTCTTTGCTTGAAGTTGATTATTGCATTTGCATACCATTTGAAAAACTTCAAAACTATGATCTGGTTAACTACAGGCTCATTTTCTTGTTGTAAGATTACTGTCAACGAGAAAATGGTTAGCTGTATAATTTATAGTTTGGGAAGTAGCAGTTGGCATGCAGTGCTACATCTTTGGAATATGAATTATCAGATTACTTGGAAGCTTTGCATATAACTAGAATATTAGGAATTCAAGTTCTATGTTTTTTTAAAAAACTGTTTTTGTACAATTAAAGCATACTGCTATTAGTATTCGTTTGGAAACTTTGGAAAATTTGGGGGTGGAAACTACCTTTCAAATAAGAAGGTGCATTTTATTGGTAGTTTGTTTGGATTTTTCTTTTTATCATTCAAATGATGCCATATGGTGATGTTAAGCAGGATATAGATCAATGATTTTAATTTGGAAGTAGATGATTAGGATAGCAGGTCAATGTTGGATTTTTAAGTTTATCTTGATTTTTGAAATTACAAAAAATTCTTTTACACTAATGTTTTAGGGCTTTTTGGTTAAAATATATTGGAATTGGATGTGTTGTTGATTTAGCAATTGGTTGATTGAGTTTCTGCCAGCTCCAAGCCATCAAAGTTTTTATAGATGAGCATGTAATCTTTTAAAACATATCTCATAATTTATGACAAAGAAACGAATTAGAGAAACTCAAAAAAGATGCTTAACTTTTCCTTTACCAGAAGCCAGGATGCAAAAGCACAGGCATAAGAAAAATGATGCTCTCTTTTTTTCTTTAAACAAATAGAAAAAAGAGCATCATTTGAAAATAATATCTGGCATATAAACAATTGTGTTATCGCCTTTATTTGATGGATATGTTTTATGTTCAGAGTCACAAAACCTGCTTGCTGCTTTTATATAGATGATGAAGGTGATTGAAGAGTCTATTTGTTATTCTACTTATGGATCTGCCTACAGTTAGAAAACCTGTATGAGATGAAGTTTGTGAACAATATCCAGGATGAATGAATTAGTTATTATAGGCTGTTATGGAGGACACTGAAAGGTAATAATTCTCAGGTTATCTGTTTCTCTCCTCCCTTCATTTTCCAATGTAATCAGGTTCCATAAATAATATCTTTTTTTTTTTTTTTTTTTTTTTTCTTCAGTGGTTTAGTGAGAAAGCCTTCTCAAATAGAGACATCTATGTTGGAAATTTTAAGGGAATTCTGCCACATGGTAAGGGTAAATACACATGGTCTGATGGAACAGTCTATGAGGGTGACTGGGAAGAAGGAAAAATGACAGGTAAAGGGCAGATAGTTTGGACATCAGGAGCACAATATGTGGGTGATTTCTCTGGTGGTTACCTTCATGGTTATGGCATCTTTACTGGATCTGATGGTACCTTTTACCGGGGTTCCTGGAGGATGAATATTCAGCATGGGACTGGAAAAAAGCAGTATTGTAATTCAGATACTTATGAAGGATCATGGAAGGAAGGAGTACATGAAGGTAGTGGTAGGTATTCTTGGAGTAGTGGGAATACATATATTGGGTGTTGGAAAGCTGGGAAAATGTGTGGTAGAGGGGTCATGAAATGGGCCAATGGTGATCTTTTCAATGGTTTCTGGTTAAATGGGTTAAGAGATGGGTCTGGAATTTATAGGTTCTCAGATGGGGGATATTATTTTGGAACGTGGAGTCGGGGCCTAAAAGATGGAAAAGAAACATTCTATCCAGCTGGAACTAGACATCCGCCCTTAAAGAAGTGGTGCAGCTCTCTGGGATATGATGATGGAAAGAGTTTGCTGTCTGGATCATTGGTAAATTCAGAAGAAAGCAAGGCTAGACCAAGTGTTAAGCGCAGTTTTTCTGAGAAAATCTCCATTGGTGGAATTTTAAGAAATTCAAGTCGTATATCACACAAATCTATGTCATTAGATAAAAACTGGACCCATTTGGATCCTGCTAGAGAATTTAGATGTTACGACTCTTTACGCACATTGTCCCATACCTCCGAGGAAAGTCATCATGAGACACAAGATAACAACAATTTTGTTTACGAGAGAGAATACATGCAAGGGGTGTTGATTAAAGAGAGAGTTAGGAATTATACAGAGATGTCAAAGAAAAGTAAACAACAGAATAAAATTTCAGTGAAGGAAGGAAAGAAGTCATGTATTGACATTTTTGGAGGCCATAGAAGCTATTATTTGATGCTTAATCTGCAACTTGGTATCAGGTAAATCGCTTGACCCACACCTTTGTAGTCTCAAACTATTAATACCAATGTGCACAAAAATGACCATTTAATCTTCAATATCCTCTTTAGTTTGCATTCTTAAAAAAAAAAAAAAAAAAAAAAAAAAAAAAAAAAAAAAAAATCCCTCTTTTTGTTTGCATGTTCACATGTGTGTTTGATGTTTCTTATTCCATGTGTATTCACTGGCACAGAGCCCTCAATATTTTACCTGATGTTTGAAAATTGAAAATTGAAATTATTGACTTGGTGGAACATTGGATTGCATAAGCATTTGGCTGCCAGTAATGTGTTAACTTAATTTAATGATCCTCACGTGGCTGGATTATGCCATATGTTATCCTCTTTGGTTATATGTTTTTGGAATTGCTAAGTTTTGGTCATGATGATGAAGGTACAGGCTAAATCTCTGGTTGGTCACCTTTAAAAAAATGGAAGTAGAAGGAAATGGATTTTCAGGAAGTCCATTTGTGCGATTTTTATTTTTGTGATTTTTATAAGTTAACAATTTAGACCTATATAACATAAACTGTCACTTTGAGCTATATTTTTTTTTTACCAATAAGAATAACTTTCAAGCAATATATATGATGATTAAATAAATTTGAACTCCCAGATGAAATCTCAGTTTAATTGGGCAGATCCATTCTCTGCCAAAGTATTATAATTTTGATAGGAATTTTTACACTTACTAAATATTCTGTTTGAAGTTCACAGGTACACTGTTGGGAAGATCACACCAGTTCCTGTACGTGAAGTTCGATCTTCTGATTTTGGAGACCGAGCCAGAATAAGGATGTATTTTCCTAGAAAGGGATCTCAGTTTACACCTCCGCATTATTCAATTGATTTCTATTGGAAAGATTATTGCCCTATGGTCTTCAGGTAATAGTTGCCTTATGCACATTGCCTAACCTATGAAAGTGAGTGAGATAAAGCTTCTGCATTTGGATTGTTTGGTTTCTAATGAGAGCATATTTGTCTGCATAGATCTCAATGAATGGAAATCCTAAACTGTGGATTATTATCTTTCATCATAATAATAGATAAAGTCAATCCCCAGTTCCGGTTTTGGTTGATCTGTCAGACTTTGTTTTTTGTTTTGTTTATGGAAAAGAACTAATCTATGAAACCTCACTTATGAAATTTTTTGGTGATAAATGATAAGGGTAAATTGGTAAAATACACATATGTCAATTGCAACAGTTGTTGTCTCGACATTTCTCCCTCTACACATGTAACTACCTGCTGCGCTGCTACTAAATTTTTTTTTTTTCTGTAGTGTCCTAACAACTATCAGCCACTTGATCACTATTAAAGTCATTTGAGTAAATTACATTGATTTCCAGGTACAGAGACTTCCCTCCATTTTTTGAAAATAACACTAACCTTTTCTGTCAGTGGACTTCTGCAGAGCTTTTGGTACTGATTATATATTAATGAGGTAAGCATGTGATACCTATCTACACCTAAAGATTCCCTGACCTGTGGAGTCACAAGTAGCCCTTAGGTCAATGCCCAACTGTAGTCTGTTAAAATATAAAGTAATTGTTGGGTGTTGACTGAAGCCTAAATAGCTTAAGTTTTTGGGGATAGTGGTAAACTCACAGAATCGAATATTGTATCAAAGAAAGGGGTCTTATTTTCAAATCTCTGCTCCATTGCACTGCCTCCCTATTTAAGTCAACTATATCACATGTTGTGCCCCACAATCAGGGGGAACTTGGGTTCACACATGAGGGAGAGTGTTAGAAAATAAACTATTATTGGCCCACGTCCTAATAAAGCTTTTGTTAACACTAAAAGATTGGCAGATAATGGCTCTTTCACAAGAAGGCATAATGGTTCTTTTTCCTTTGTGTTGTTCTGAGCCTCTGACCGTGAAATGTTTTTCCTTATGTGTCTGACTACGGGCTTTGGTGCTTTGAAGCATATAATAGTTCTCATTACCTAGTATCATCAAAATCATAAGCGTTCTCAACGTTCTCAATAGTTAATTTTCTCAATTTGATTCATTCTTATGTTTTTGTTTACTTGGTGTAATATGCAGTATATCCTTCTTCTTTATGTATTATATTTGTCTTTATCATATACACCTTGTAACCTCACAAGAATATGTTTCTGCTATATCCTATGCAAATAAGCATGTTTGAATCTCTTTCTGCCTAATTAAAGTGTTGCATTTCAGGAATTTAAGGGAGATGTTTAAATTAGATGCAGCAGAGTACATGATGTCCATTTGTGGTGATGATGGCTTAAGAGAGCTTTCTTCCCCAGGGAAAAGTGGCAGTATCTTCTACCTTTCTCATGATGATAGATTTGTGATTAAGACTCTAAGGAAAACTGAACTCAAGGTTTGAACATTGCAAACCTCTATGCTAAATTATATAAAATGAGTTCTTTATACTCGAAGTTCCACGCACCCCAAACAGTTTACTTTTCGTATTGAATGAACTTAGCAGTTGGCTAACGATTATCAACATGCTCCATTTTTATTTTTTCTTAATAAAACCTTTTGTAGTCTGAATTTATTTTTTAAACGGTAAAAGTGGATTCTCAGTATATTTTTATCAACTTTATAGGGTTTACATTGTCTGTTCTCTAGCTCCCTTTCTTGACCTTTCGGATAGTTAAAAATCATAAAATATGATAAATTGATGTTTACACATGTCTGTACTCTGTAATGTATATGCATTTATATTTGTACGCTTGCTGGAGAACATATCCTTAAAAATTATTTTACTGTCGAACAGACACACCGAATGAAAATTTAGTTCTATTTCCACCCATTCAAAAGCATGCTGATCTTCCCAATCTGACTACCTCTAGTAGAAAACAATAACAATGTGTTCATCGAAAATTAAACTTGGTATATGGGAAAATGTTGGAATTTTGGAAATGACAATCTCTAATTTCCTTCTTTGGTATCATCAAGAAGGAAATCTTGAAATTCAATGTTAAAAAAATGTGGAATTTAGAGGTTATAAATTAAATAGGTGTCATTTCCAAAATCCCAGTATAACGATATTTTAAGAAAAAAAAAAAGTGATCCATCACCACTCCGCCACCCCACCTCAACCACAAATACCACCATCTCGCTTCCCCTTCTGCCACAACCACCATCGCCGTCGTCGTCGTCACCACCATCTTGTCACTAGCTTCCCCATCGTTGTCACCCCCACCCCACCCCACCCAACTACCCCTGCCTTGCTTCAGTTGCTTGCCCCCTCCCCCACTGTAACTACCACCACACCCCCTCCATTGCTGGCATCACCACTTCCATTCTGCATCAACCACCGCCACCACCACCATTGTTGCAGCCACCGGAACTGGCCCCACTACTATGATCTTGCTCCCATAACGCTCACCTTTGCAATCACTGTTGCCGCAACCACCTCACCATCTTCCTTCCACTAGCCCCGCCTCTGTCCCAGCCTCTATCACCTCACTCCCACTACCACCCCAACCGTTGACACCACCACCTTGCCCCCTTCACCACCAACTCCACCTCCATCGTCAGTTTTGTCACCACCAACATCACTGTTAGCATTTACACCACCACCTCTACCACTAAAATTGCATTTAAATTCCATCATGCTTAATAAGTTGGCCAAACAAGATCTTTTACAAGTTCCAGGACTTTAAACTCCATTCTTTCAATTTCGCAATTTTGAAATTCGCTCGTACTTTCAAACTTCCTCATTCAAACGCACCATAAGAAGCAACCTGCAGAAAATTGGAAAAATCCGTAAGCAATCCTTTTCTTTTTACTTTTCTATAAAATTATTATATTATTTTTGTTTTTTCAGTTTACTAATAATTTATATCTTGTGAGATGTAAATTTATCCTAGAACTATAATACATCATGACTTGACCAACTCAAGTTGGTTAGAGAAGAGAGATCTTATTCTGCATATTAAAGTACCTTTGTCAACTTTTACTTGTTTATTTTGGGTAACGAGGAAAACCCTCATGATTCGCCCCTTATCGGGTCCAAGATCTTACGTAAATCTTGGATATGTAGGAGTTATATATGGGTGTTGCGCTCATGGGGGGGGGGGGAGGGTTCTACCTAGGATGTTCGAGTTTACATCTCGCCCTATGCATACCTTTTACCACTGGGCCACCTGTGCTGGTTGAGAATTTGCACATTTTACTTGCCGAAAATCGTAGATTTGTTGGATCGGAAAACACATGCTAGGAGTTTTAACGACTAGTTTGAAAATATTCTTCTTTGTGGGGCTAAATTAGATTTTTGTTCTTTTAGGTCAGTTTTCAATGATTTGAAGGGATCGTCTCCAATGCATATTCATAGCTACATTAGCAATTGTGTCCACTGAATCATAGGATCCACTAGCTGTTTCTTTGATGCCTCAAATTGATGTGGATGAGATTGTAAAAGGAAAATCATGAAAGGAAGGTTTTCATTTACCATATGTCTGGTGGTCAAAGGGTGCTATTGATGTGGAATTGCTAGTTTCCTTTATGTTTGCAAGGGCTTTAACTCTATATAATAATTTCAGATAGCTCAGATTGGAGGGGTACTCCTTCGTAATCTTTGTAGGAAACAAATGGAGCTTTGCTGAAATGATCACATAATTGGACATGAATGGACTGGTTCTTGGCATGCTAGTTTTAATTGGACCTCTTGATTCCAGAATTTTTTGTCTGATTCTTGGCAAGCCAATGATTACATGTAGCTCAGGTCAAAGGGAACTGCAATCCCACCATTTCCAGTCAGAAGGTTTTTGTTGGTTTTTTGTATCATCTTCTGTTTCTTTATCCCTTTAAAATTGAATGTGAAGATTGTAGCTGTGAAGATATTGAAATTGATGGGTTGGGAAATGCTAATATTTTTAAAAAAGAATGCATTTGTTGGAAGCTGCTGGGGAGAGATTGTGGGAAGTCAGGATGAATGCTTTTCCTGTGTTTTTAGATCGTTAGTTACACTATGTAATGATTGTATTTGTGAAGGCCATAGCCCATTGATTGAGGAGGTGAAAGAAAAATGAGTGGTCAAGTTAAGGCTTCTGCGACCTGACTTATCGGTGTTGCATTTATTTGATATTTTAATATCATTATATCCCTTTTGCTTCTTACTTGAACAAAATGATCCATCAATTCCATATGTGTTTGTACACTGTCCAGTAGCTGTCCGTTTATGGCAGAATTCTTTTAGGGAGGCAGGGGTAAGTTGGGTGATTCCAGCAGATTGCTTTGCAATGCTAAGCGAAGGCCATAGTTCTGCGACAGTGCTGTGTTCTGGCTGTATTGTGGGCCATTTGGATGGAGGGCTGCGTTTTAAGTTAAATAATGCTTCCTGGTTATTTGTGTAAAACATAACTCATCAAGTGACTGATAGTGATCTTCCTATTGATTAATTTCATAATATTTTTGTGCATTATTGTATGACATGCTAAGTGGCTATTTTTTAGTGCTACCATCTTAGTATTTTTATGTCTCTACAGTAAGCTTCAGAGTGATACTCTCAGAGAGGGTATTTCCATTATTATGAATGTGTCCAAGGAAAAGAAGCGTAACTTCACTGAGACCATTGAACTTTGAAAAACTATGATCCCCAAAAGGACAAGCGTTTCAGTGGTTCTGTTAAGTTGCCACACATTCCTCGTCCAAAGATGAAGGTCTGCATGCTTGGAGATACTCAGCATGTTGAAGAGGTAATGAATTTTTTGCTCAGATAAAGCATCAACATAAGATTGAATTAGTGGATTTCTTTGTGTTCTGTACTGTTTTCTTTGTTGATTTAATTACAGGCTGAGAAGTTAGGTTTGGATTACATGGATGTAGAAGGGTTGAAGAAGCTAAACAAGAACAAGAAATTGGTTAAGAAGTTGGCCAAGAAATACCATGCCTTTTTAGCATCCGAAGCTGTCATTAAGCAGATCCCCCGTCTTTTGGGTCCTGGTCTCAACAAAGCAGGTGGGTAGGCAGTCTGCTTAGGAAGAGTATTTGAAAATTTTTTTGATTGCTGCTTGCTTTCTGAACTGTAATATGTGCATATGCAGTATTGATGTTCTTAAAAAATCATTCCTTTATTTGAACTTTTTTTTTTATGTTGTAAGCTGCTCTGGTATTTATCATGAAGTTTTTGTGAATTGCTCAATCTGTTGAATTGTTAATAGTATTGTTTGAAGATGAAGATTTTGTTGAATTGCTTGTACTTGCATTTGTTTAACTATAGTTCTTTTCTTGTCTTATTTTGGTTCAATTCATATGCGCTGTAGGAAAATTCCCAACCCTTGTTACTCACCAAGAATCACTTGAGTCTAAGGTTTCTGAGACAAAAGCAACAATTAAGTTCCAACTGAAGAAGGTTCTTTGCATGGGAGTTGCTGTGGGAAATGTGTTCATGGAGGAGAAGCAGATATTCCAAAACGTGCAATTGAGTGTTAACTTCCTCGTTTCACTTTTGAAGAAGAATTGGCAAAATGTAAACTGCATAAGATCTTTATTTGTAAAGAATATTTTTCTTGTTGTACAGCTCTGAATTCACTACTTGCATTTTATTACAAAATCTTCAAAATGTTATCCTGCGTAGCCTGCAGTTTATTATTTGCCATTATTATTGTCTAATTTATTGTCTTTTTCTTTTTTATCAGGTCAAGTGCTTGAACCTTAAAACGACCATGGGGAAGCCATTTCGTATCTATTGAGAAAGACCTTTCACATGTTTTGAGAGTTGTAGGGGAAGGTTGTTGGAGCTAATACTTATAGGAAGTGTGGCTATCTTAATTGTCAAATTTTCTTGTTGGTTGGCTGTTTTACTATTTTGCTTAATGCTTATCAACATTGCTATGTTAGACTTGATATTTAATTTTTGTTGGAGAGGAACTGGATTCTCTCTCTCTCTCTCTCTCTCTCTCTCTCCCCCGAACCCACTTAGAACATTAGAATCTCTAATGCAATTGTGCAACTCAACGAAATGTATGGGAGAAGTCAACAAATATAAATAAAGAAATGGAATACCAAACAAAACATCCAAATAAGTATCAAATCCTTGATATTTCAATTTTCCATGTTTATCAATTTAAGCACTGAAAAATTGGGTAACTAAATGCAAGAAACAAATTGTTTTGTGAAAAAAATTATGCAAAATCTTGTAACTGAATCTGTTAAAATAATAATTTGATGTTAAATAGTAGTGTTATTATTACTGCATAAACTTCAACTTCACTAGTCATAATCCCAAAATTTGGAAGGGAAAAAAAAAGATGCACCGGATAATCACATCAACAAGCACGCACGCAACTGCTAGTTTCCCTGAGCAACCAAAAACTAATAAGAACCTGCCTCAATATAAAGTACTCAGCTATAAACATAATAATAATAAAACAAATCTGTAGGAAGCCATGGCAGACAGCTCGGTGGACCAGTGCCGAATGGGTGTCTCGTTGGATGTGTTTTGTTTTTCCTTTTGTCGTTTTCAATTATGAGCTTCAATTATGTTCATGACCCCGCAGGACAACAACCCATGTGCTCCCATGTGCTCCCATGTGCTCCCATGTGCTGTCATATGCTCCCATGTGCTCTACCCCGCAGGACAACAACCCATGTGCTCCTTGTTTGACTAGCAGTTGTGGGATGTAAAAGCAGCCCACTCCCACAATCCCACTAAGTGAAATTTCCGAAGGAGATATCAGCAAGAAGGGAATTTCTGAGAGGCCAACATAGATCTAGAGATTATACCAAGAAGCTCGTTCTCTGAGAATCAGACATCACAACTGAACAATTGTTTCACTTACTGTTTCTGATCACTAGCTTTCCTCTTTATCTTTCATTTCCCTGTCTGTCCAGCTAAACAAACAAGTCATGGCTCTTGAAGTTGTTGGTGGAGCGGTTCTTTCTTCTTTTCTCTCTGTTCTCTTTGACAGGATGGCATCCCGTCCGGTCCTTGACTTCATCCGAGGACACAAAGTCACTGCTGGGCTGCTCCAGAAGTTGAAGTTGAAGTTGTTGTCAGTGAATGCAGTGCTTGATGATGCAGAAGGGAAGCAAATCAGAGACCCGAGAGTGAGGGAGTGGCTTGATGAGCTTAAAGATGCTGTCCATCATGCAGAGGACCTGTTGGATGAGATCAAGACTGAAGCCCTGCGACGCAAGGTGGAAGAAGAAGAATCTGGGAGCAGCAGCACTCGTCAGGTACACAATATCACTTCTCCTTCCTTGCATGAACTTGACAAAACTCTGGAACCCAGAATATTGGAGATTCTTGAGAGGTTAGAACTTATTGTAAGTGAAAAAGATGTGCTTGGTTTGAAAGAAGATGTTAAGGATAGCCTACATGCATATGCAAGATTACCTACAACTTCTTTGCCTTTGGGAGAAGACTCTGTATTTGGAAGGGAGAAGGAGAAGGACAACATCATCAAATTATTGCTAGCGGATGACGTGACTGGCAATAAGATAAGCGTGATTCCCATTGTGGGCATGGGGGGGATTGGGAAGACCACTCTTGCTCAACTAGTATACAACAATGATCGAGTACAGCAAGAGTTTCACCTCCGAGCATGGGTTTGTGTTTCGGAAGAATTTGATATTGTCAAAATAACACAAACAATTTGTGGGTCAGTCACTTCAGAAACGTGTGATCATATCACAAACCTAGATATGCTTCAAGTTAATCTCAAGAAGGCTTTGACGGGGAAAAAGTTTCTCGTTGTTCTTGATGATGTTTGGAAAGTGAATTATTCCCAATTGGATCTCTTAAATCGTCCCTTTGAGAACGGAAGCCATGGAAGCAAGATCATTGTCACAACACGTTTTGACGATGTTGCATCTATGATGGGCACTCTTGATCAAATTCACCGTCTGGAGCAAATTTCCGAGGATGATTGCTGGTTAATATTTGCAAAACATGCCTTACAAAATGCAGGAGTGAATCCACATCCAGATCTTGAAAAAGTTGGAAAACAAATTGTTAGAAAGTGTAAAGGTCTTCCTTTAGCTGCAAGATCACTTGGGAGTTTATTACGCTCTAAATTAGATCCGGAGGAATGGGAAAAGATACTGAAGAGTGAAATATGGGAGTTATCAGATATGGAGATTCTGCCGGCTCTATGGTTGAGTTACCATTATCTACCTCCACATCTCAAGCGTTGTTTTATGTATTGTTCAATTTTTCCCAAAGATTATGTATTTGAAAAATCAAAATTGATTTTGATGTGGATGGCTGAAGATCTCTTACAACCTAAAAACAAGAATATAACCATGGAAGAAACTGGGGAGGAATACTTTAATGATCTAATGTCAAGGTCATTTTTTCAACGTTCCAAGTTTCTATCCTCAAGTGGTTTTATCATGCATGACCTTGTTAATGATTTAGCAAAATTTTTATCCGGAGAATTTTGTGTTAGGTTGGAGAACAATGATGACTCTGTCAACATTGTGAGCAAGACTCGTCATTTTTCGTATATGACGGGACTTGATTCTGATGGCTCAGAGAAATTGGAAGCTTTATATGAGGCCAAACATTTACACACTTTTCTACCCTTACCATCATTAAATGTATATGGTGAACTGCATGATCTCTTGCCCGCGCTGCAATATCTAAGATTGATCAATTTATCAGGATATTATATTCATGAGTTGCCAAATTCAATCGGTAGCTTGAAGCATCTTAGGTACTTGGACTTATCTGGCAGTCTAATCCAAAAGTTACCTGACACGATGTGTACTTTACATAATTTACAGACGTTATTGTTGGAAGGGTGCT
The DNA here is from genome assembly GCF_963921425.1 of Dryas octopetala. Taxonomy (NCBI): domain Eukaryota; kingdom Viridiplantae; phylum Streptophyta; class Magnoliopsida; order Rosales; family Rosaceae; genus Dryas; species Dryas octopetala. Next base: position 16,388,888 of record NC_141372.1, on the reverse strand, counting down.
GTTTTCTTGCTGAGTTGCCAACTAACTTTGGAAGACTAATCAGCTTGCGCCATCTTAATATCACGGGATGCGAAGACTTGGAAAAAATGCCACCACATATGGGGAGATTGAGAGATCTACAAACGTTTGAAGGCGTGTTTGTCCTAGACAAGTACACTGGGCGTAACATTGCAGAGTTGAAGGAGCTTAAGTCTTTGCGCGGACAACTTTCTATTTCTGGGCTTCATAATATTGTGAGGGCCGAGGATGCTTTGGAGGCCAATATGAGGGATAAGAAGTATCTCAATCAACTATGTTTGGAATGGGGAGGTGATACTGAGGATTCAAAAAAAGATGGAGAAGTGCTTGCCAACCTCCAACCTCATACAAACCTAAAAATACTCACGATCCGTTCTTATGTGGCTACAAGATTTCCTGATTGGTTAGTAGATCATTCTTCCTCCAATCTAGTTTCTCTAAAACTTGAGAAATGTGAATATTGTTTCTTCTTGCCACCACTTGGGCAGTTACCCTCCCTCAGAAAGCTTGAAATTATTGACTTAAATGGAGTGGTGTCCATAGGCCCTGAGTTTTATGGTGACGATACTTGTGGAATAAGGGTGCCATTTAGATCTCTGCAAGTTTTGAAATTCATAAGTATGCGGGAGTGGCAAGAATGGTCTTATGTTGGAGGCAATCAAGAGGGTGGAGCTTTTCCTAATCTTTGTGAGCTTGAGTTGAGGGATTGTCCCAAGCTAAGCGGGAGATTCCCGTTAGACTACTTCCCAAAGCTTGAAAAGCTCAGAATCAGGAACGCTAATGTAGAATCCCTTGCTACTTCCCAATGCCCTAAACTCCTCCTATCCCTCACGAAATTAAAAATAGAGGAATGCCCAAATTTGGTGTGTTTTCCCGATGGAGGGCTACAAGCGCCCAACTTGACCAAGATGAAGATCCGCTTCTGTGAGAAATTGAGGTCACTGCCAGAAGAGATGCACACCCTTCTCCCATCTCTTGAGACTATGTCAATAGAAAATTGTCCAGAATTGGAATCATTTCCGGAAGGGGGAATGCCACCAAAATTATTCCATCTCAGTCAGGTACTAATTCTGCAGTCTATGCTTGTAAATTTCATTTTTCAGCAGCGAATCTAAAAGCCCTTACTTTGATCAAACATATATGCATATTCAACAGATCGACATCCAATCGATTGAAATCTCCCCTGGTTTCAAATTTCTCTTACTATTTCTTTTTCGACATATTAGTTTTTACATTTTTGGCTTACTCTTTCTTTCTCCTTAAAATTCAGAAACAAAGTAGATCCAATGGCTGTGTAGACTCCTCTAGTTTACGGTTTGTTCAATTTCCAATGCAAGTCTTAATTCCATTTTAGTGAATTGAGGTTATTCAACATAAGATAAGTTATGTGTAAGATAAGATTTAAACTCAGGTTTAGAAGGATTGCTAGAAATTTCAGAAGTAAGGGAAGACAATAGAATTGCTGAAAATGCCAGATGGGCAAGAATATAAGAAGATATGAACTCAAGAAACAGTTTCTTAGTAGGCTAAGCAGATTAAGACAACGAGAAGATTGAACCTCTTAAAAGATAAAGATAGAGACTGAATTCACTCCAGGTGATTCACACCCAAACTTGGTTTCACACCAAAAATTTCCTTTCTCAAGTTAGAGACCAGAAAATGTTTTGATAACCATTTTGAATCCTAATTAAGAAGACATAGAGTGCAGTTTGAAATATCAATCAATACCAGCTGGTACTGAATTTGGCTATTTACATTACTAAGTCTCAAATGTTTTATATATTTTTTGATAAAATATGTCTGATATGATTTCATCAATGAAGAAATGTATTGATTGTGATGGATTATACAGTTGATGAGTATCTAATGTTTTTCTGTCAACCACAGGCTGGTGCATCATCTTGTTTTTAATACACAATGCCCGGGGTTTTTTTCTTGGTTAATGCTCACATACCTCCGGATCCCTTCTTTTTATACGAGTAAGTCTTCCATCGTGGATACAAAAGAGTTTTCTATTGTGTTTGAGATTACATCAAATTTCCTGTTGCAAACCACAACTAATTAAAGAGTTTTGTTTTGATGTGAGTGAATAAAACACAAGAAACTAAGTATACTTAATATTTTCTAGTCAAATGCATGCCTTTTATATTTTGTCACCAAGGTGCCATAGTAATTGTGTTCCTGCTAGATAATTAGTCCATGAGTTGATCATATTGTTGGCACCCAACGATTGATATACTATGCTGCAAAGCTTGAACTTTTCCTCTGCAGCAGCCTGCAATGACATAAATTACATTTTAAGCAAAATTAGATTGCCATCCTTGATAAAATCCGTACATATTATATACTTCTTGTTCAAAGAATATGAAGATTACACTGGAGCTTTAGAAGCTAACAAATATGTAAATTAAGGCCAATTATATTTTATATGCTTCTTGCTCAATATGAATGGGTTGATTGTCTATGGACACTAACAAATCTACCCATCAGTTTTGTTACATATTGATTGTTGAAGTTATAAATTAACAGATTAGAATAGAGGGTACAAGTTCAGCCGATAAGAATTAATGCAACATGTAACTGAGTGCAAACCAGAATTTTTAGTTTTTGTTCGTCTGCGATTAATTCTTGAGAATTTAATTGCATCATGCCACTGAAATCGTTTATTGTTCTTCCAGGCTTAGTCGACAAGATGTCAAACTCTGCTGATGAGATGGACAGGCAATTTTCATGGGCGCCAAGGCAATAACCAGCATAACACAATTCTCCAATCCCGAACAACCTTACAGAGAATTACAAGCTCCAGATTTTGATCAAGTTTGACTTTCGAGAAGTAGCCCACTGTACAGATATTAGAATACAATTGTGATTTGTAAACACTGGTTGCTGAATTTTTATTTTTGAAAACTCTTTTCTATCTGTTTTTATTGAGATATGCATTTTGGTACTTTCGGGAATGTCACTTGAAACTCTTGTTAGTAAAAGATTAGGATGATAATGTGTTCTTTGAATATGTGGTTTTGCATGAATCTTTAATTTGTCATGTAGCTGTGGTGAGATACTATTTATGGATTTTACAATCAATTACGCAAGGCAAGAAAAGCTGTGGGCAGAGTTAATTTTTTTCAACTATTTTTTCCAAGGGTAAAATTGGTATTTTAAAATTGTCAACTATGAGGAGGTAAGGTGAGCAAATCAGGGGTTCAAATAGAACCAACCATTCTTTTATGTTCTTGAGAATTTAAAGTGACCAACCTTCTTGAAAAAAAAAAAAAAAAAAGATTGCTTCAAGCTTAAATTGTCCTTCACAAGTGGAGGTGTAGTGGTGTGTTTGATGAGCATTTTGTTTTGTCTGTCATGCCTAAGTTTTACATTTTTTGCTTACTCTCTCTTTTTCCAATTTTCCTTTCTCATACTACATTAATTTAATTCTCAAACTCTTACCTATTAGGCTGGTTGTTCTTTAATTTAATGTCTTTTGAAACACAGAAGACCCACAAAATTCATGTTTTTCATCAACTCCTTTTCCTTTCAAAAGTAGGAACTCAAATTTCCTGTTAGAAACATGTACAATTCAGCCCTTGAACATTTATTACAACAAAACTGTTAATAGATATCGCCTATTTTATATCGGATGTTAAATCAACTGATATTGTAAAAGTAATAACATCAGTTATTTTTTTTGCTGATTTTTGAACTATATTAGAAATCACTAATTTTTTTTCACCTGACATATAATGTTTTCCTTTTTCCTAGAATTTGTAAAGACATCAGTTTAAACTGTCAACTGATATCATAAATTGACATTTTACCCCTATTTTCCTGCCACCCAAACACACATGATATCTAATTTAATTACTATATTCTTTATACTGTATAATTTAATTATACACTAAAATCTAAACCCTAATACTCTATATATTCTATATTCCCTAATACTCTTTATACTCTATAATCTATACATTAAACCCTATATACTCTATATTTTTTAGGATATTAGGTTTTAAGCCCTTTAGGATACTTTTAATTATTTTTTTATATAGAAATATATTAAAGTTTAAGGTTTAAAATAACTAAACGAAATCTCAAACCTTTTTTTTTTCTTTCCAATTGCCCAAAAGCTCCAAACCCCCTCCTTTATTTTCTCTTTTTTTTTTCTTTTTTTTTTCTTTCCTTACTTTTTTTCCCCGTGCCTCTCTCTTCAGTTTTTTTTTTATCTTTCCTTCCTTTTTTTCCCGTGCCTCTCACCTAGCCAAGCTTTGTCTGCACTAAGTGTAACAACCCAAATTTTGGCTTATGGTAATTTTGTTACTTAAATTTTTCAAATTTGTTTTAAGGTTTGTTTAAAGGAATTAGAAATTTCTTTAAAATTATTTTAACTAACTTAGACCTTTGGTTGTGGTTCTAGAGCTTAGTTGTGTGGAAATGAATTTTAGAAAATGAAAATTCAAGAATTTGGAGATTATTATTTTTTTTCAGAATTAAATTATAAGAGTAGGATTTTTCATTATTTTTTTGAAAGCAATTTGACTATTTTGAGGTTATAGGAAATTAGTACTCATCAATACGAGTTCGTAGAATTTTTCGGTGAATTATTTGGAGTCTCGAACTATTTTTGGTGAATTTCTGAAGTTGGAGAAAATAGAAAATATGAAAATTTCGATAATTTTGATAAATTTTGGTAAATTTCGCTGAAATTTCAAAAATTTCGGCGTAATCTTCCCGAAAAATTATTAAACATGTGTTTCGATTTCGGCACCCTAAAAAAACGAAATTTAATACCTTGGTTATCATAATAAAAAATCATGTGAGCGATATGACAAGTAAAAACAATGCATATTTGCAGGCAACAATAGTTATTATCATACATACACACAATAAAAGTCTCATAGACACGGTGTGAGGATTTCACCTATCTAGATTTCAAACTTAACTTGATGATGCAGTTCCACAAAACCAACGTCCTTGTCTTTTCTTTGGGTAACTGGAAAGTCCAAGATCCAATAATAATTCAGTTGAAAGTAAAGTTTGACAGAATTTTGACATGACCTTTTCTTTTCGGTCATACATTCCTTGAAAATTCCAGAAATGAGTCTACTAAGACCGTATTTATGTATTGTCTGGGCCTAGGGTTTCTACTTACGTCCAATTTTAATTTAAGTATGAAGGTTAACCAGTTAAAGTCCAACAATATGACCAGGTCAGGGCTTGGGAGGCTGGGGGAGCTCTGACCAAGTGTCCAGCGCCTATATGCTCATGCACTGAGTTCAGTTACTTTAAAAGGGTGGCCTTAATCCGTTATTAAGTTGATTGATTAACAAATAAATTTGATTTAACGTACAAGTAAAGTAATTGAATAAATCCAACTTATTACTTTAATTGTATGCTGCCTAGTTGTCTAATTAGTTTGTAGAAAGTCTATAATTCAACATATCGTACATAATTAGCTATTTTACTACAAATCTAACTTTCACTAATCATGCCCTTAATTCAACTTGACAAGAAAGGTTTAGGATCGAGCACTTATCCGATTGTAGACCTCCTTAACTTAAAACTATCACAAGATTAAACCCTAATAAGTAAACAACTTAATTAAAAGAAATTAACCAAGCTTTGGAATCTAGGGAATCTTACCGAATACCTACTCGGGGCGGATTGAAAAAACCGGCAAAGCTACCCTACTGTGGACTCAGTATTTGATCGTTATGTCCGATGACAACCCAACCAAATTCTTAACTAGGAACTACTTCAAGATTGAAAATCGTCCTAAGGAGAGAACAAAAGATTTAAACTAAGGGCTCCCACTTTATTGGTATATATGCCCAAGAACAAGTGTAGATCAACACTTGTTCTAGAGAGAGAAAAAGAGAAAGCTTGTAATCTAGAGAGAGATGCTCTCAAAGAACCAAGTGAGGGGTGTGATCACAGTATCTCCAAGAATCAAGAAGACAAGAAAAAAGAGAGAGAGAGAGAGAGAGATCTTGAAGAAGAAACTGTGTTTTCATTAAGAGCAGATCGTATTACAAGAATAAGGAAGCTAAGGACCTTTTATACTAAAACAACTGCAACAGCTAAAACCATCTAGCTAATAAGCTTGCTAACAGAAAAATGTCTAACAATTCTAACAGATGCTCTAACTAAAGCCACACGTTGTACAGCCACATGTCATACGTACACTAATAGGTCTTCAAATAACCAATACTCCAACCACTAAGCTATTTACAGCTGGACAGTCAACACCCCCCCTCAACCTCAACAAGGGAACCGAGTCTGAGGTTGCAGCAATGATGATGATGCAAGGGACTATGATCGAAGACCCTTGGTGAGCACATTTGCTGTGTTGTTTGAAGTAGAGACATACTCCAGTTCCAGGTCTTTACATTGGACCTTCTCTCTAACGTAGTGAAAATCTGTGTCAAGGTGTTTTATTCTAGAATGAAAAACAGGATTCGAGCCTAGAGCTATAGCTGACAGATTATCACACCTGATGATCAGATGAAGAGGAAGACTGATATGCAGATCCTTGAGAACATTTCTAAGCCAATAAAGATCAGACACGGTATTAGCCAAGGCTCTGTATTCTACCTCAGTAGAGCTGCGAGCTACTGTGCCTTGTTTCTTGGACTGCCAAGAAATAGGATTTCCTGCCAGATACACAATGTAGCCTGTTGTAGACCTCCTGTCATTAATATTCCCACCCCAGTCAGAGTCACTGTAGGCAGTTAACCCCATGAGTCCCGAGCGATAATGAAGTCCATGATGCAAAGTACCTTGCACATACCTTAAGATCTTTTTTACTGCATCATAGTGAATCTCAGTAGGTTGGGCCATAAATTGACAAACTGTGTTAGTAGCATAGGCTATGTCAGGCCTAGTAAAGGTCAGATATTGTAGAGCACCTACTAAACTCCTGTATAGAGTTGGATCAGAAAGTAAATCCCCTTCATCTTTGGCCATTTGAAGGTGAGGTTTACAAGGAGAATTGCAAGGCTTGTAGGTAGACATGCCATCTTTGGTCAAGAGATCTCGAGCATACTTCGCTTGGGAAATGAAGATACCACCATTGGCCTTATATTGGATCTGTAAACCAAGAAAATATGTTAGTTTTATGCTTTAGGATATAAAGGGGCTATCTGTTTTCATATTCCCACTAATAGGATATTTTTATCTCGACATGTTATCCATGATGAGTCAATTTTTCCTTATTCTCAAATAATTCCTCCTATTGTTTCTACTTCTTTTCCTATTGAGTCTACTGCTTGTTCTTCCACTCATAATGTTCTTCCAATTCCTGTTTCTTCCATTTATGTTTCTAATACTGCTGTGTCTGATTCTATTCCTCAAGTGTCTCATGACTCTCCATTCATCTCAGAAGGTAATTCTAGAAATACTAAATCTTTTTCTAGGACCACCTCTACTGCTACTTCCTCCAGACCAGTTCTAGAAGTGTTGCCCATCCTTGATACTACTTTAAATGCTTCTCAAAATGATACAGCCATTGTTCCTCTCTCTATTACTGCTCAGTTAACTGGTGCTAATACACATGGCATGGTGGCCTCTCTACTCATTGCCAATTGGTTTTGGGTTGGATGCTCTAATTCTATCATGGTATCAGAGCTTGGTTATCCGCGTGTAAGGCCCAACGGCCACACATGCTCCTACGTCACCCAATACAATTTGTTCACGTGTAAGGCTCAAAATCTCGCCACACATGTGGGGGCGTGTTGAGAGTAATGTGGAGCAATGTCCCACATCGGAAAACTAGAGCTTAACATATGTGCTTATAAGTTTTGGGCCTCTCCACTCATTACCAATTGGTTTTGGGTTAGATGTTCTAATTCTATCAGGGTGCGGCAAAATGAAGGGGAGGAGATGCCTATTTATAGTTTTCAAGGTGGGTACGTACTCTTAACAAAAATGGGTGGGTCTACTTAGCAATTTGGTGGGTGTACTTAGAAATTGAAGAAGAAGGTGGCGGATTGTGGTGGTGAACGTGTATATGGCATCCTTGGCCAGTCATTTACTTGGCCGCCACTCAATTGGCTTGGTGAACACTCCTCCGTTTTTCTATTTAAATTTTGGGAAAATTCGAGCAAAATGATGTAACATTATCACCTATTCGTAGTTGAGGATGCGGCATTCAAAGTGTTCCAATTAAGAACTTTACTTCCACTTACTATTCAATTAAGGACTTTCCGTCAACTCTATTATAAGTTATAACATCCGTTAAAAATTGATCTTGACTAATTTTTAGGGGTAAATGTGTAAAAGTGTCTATTCTTCTAAAAAATAATAAAAAAATTCAACTAAATAATTACAAAAAAATTAAACAAAAATAAACTTACAAATTAAACTAAAACTAATAAAAACTAAACCCACCACCCGGCCCGGCCCTCCCCTTCCCCCACCCAGCCCCAGAGACCCTCCCCCTTCCCTCATATGTCTATTAAAAACAAAGAACAAAGATACAAAACAAGGATAAGACTCTAATTTATACCAGCAATGAACAAATACTGTACAAGTAAATCACCTTACTTATATATCTTATCTCTGTCTTTAGGCTTGCCTTTATGAGAGCTGAACCTGCACCCTCTATCTTGACCCAACCTGTTGATTAAACGCCATATAGCCCATTTAGTAAGAATGAAATTGCACATACCGATGACGATACTTAATTCTAGTCCTTCTTGGGTTTTGAAGCCTTACTGTTCTTGTTAAAATGAATTCCATTTCAATCTTACCACTACAATTTTCTCCTTTAATGCATTAACAAGAGGGAGGAGAGGGGAAAATTCCATTTGGGTGCAATATGCACATAACTTTTGACACTAGGAGTACATCAAAATAAGAAAAGTCTGATTGTACTTTTTTTCTTTTATTTGAGGTTGCATATGAAACTTCTAGGAAAAGAAAATCATATATATTTGATATTCCCTTGCAAATTTAGGGCGTTTTGCATTTTGATGCTACTGGTGCTCTGCTGTGATCTATAGATGGGTTTTAAAAAAGATCAATTTGCAAAACTATGTTCAGCTTCTACCATATATTATCAATATCAAACAAATTATGGCCTCAAAAATATGTTGGGAGGTACGAAATACCCAAAAAGTGGGGAGCTTTACTTTAGATTCTACTTAATGTATAGTCCTAGTTGATGTTGAAAATGATATATTATTCCTAGCAAAATTATTGTGGACCTGGTCCTGGAAACTGGGAGATTTAGATACCCTGCCATGGGCTTCTCAAAATATAGTATTAAGGAATTCATTCACAGCTATTTAAGACCACATGCAAAAGCATAAACAAACCCTAGAAGATTTCTAATTAAGTAAAAACAATTAAATAAAAAAAATGAAGAAAGAACGAAAATGGGTCAGAGTGTACCTGAGAAAGATTATAATATTTCTTTCGATCTGAGATGTAGTGAGAGAAGTTAGAGAAATTGGGAATTAGGTTTCCTAAAATTAAAGACAAAATGTTGAATTCAAGAAATCACTTACCTTAGAAATTGGGAGTTAAGGTTTACCTTAAAAATTGGGAGTTAGGGTTTACCTCAGAAATTGATAATGACCAAGAGGATGAATCAGGCAAAGAGGGAGTGAGAGAGTGACAGAAACAGAGAGAACAAAGGGTGCTGGGTGTTTCAAGGGATGAATGAATTGGTTGAGAGTAGGAGGATTGTAGTGGTGGTGATGGTGATGGTGATCCATGTGGTTGTTGTTGTTGTCGGCGGGATTTGGGAGAACGCTTCAGAGCTCTCCATTCCCTCTCTACATTTCAAAACCCTATTTCAAAAAATAAGAGGAAAAACTTTCAGAAATTCCTCACTAATCAAACTTATTCTGTGAATTGGTAACCAAAACAACAATAAAATAGAGAATACAAAGTGTTTGTGGATAAATCCACGTGGACTTAACAACTAATCATAGATCGACATGTGGCTGGTCAGATCCGACTTCAAACTTTGACTTTTCAACGGTCAAATGGGTCAAACTTGGACCTCTATGTCACTATACCAGCTCGGCAACACTTTTATTGTCGGTTCGGATCGGCTCATCTCAACAAATCCCCCAAATCCAATCCGAGCCGATCTTAGGATCTTTTAAGAAATTGAGTGTTCATCTTTTCTTGGATATCCCAGTTCGGTTCGGCTCGACGCTTGGTGATCATCTTCTCAGGAAGATCCAGTGACCAACATATTGTCGTCGAATGGCGATTATTACACTATACGTTGGACCCATCTGAACCAGTTCATCCATGTTCGATTCGAACATGGATATGTTTCATACCTACGTATACAATATCTGTGATCAGCTCGGCTCGGATGCCACCGTCATTCTAGAAGATTGGAGTCAGGACGAACCGCCTTACTCAAATATCTCTGACAGATGGGACATCCCAGCTCACAGTCATGACTATTAGGGCATCCCACTCGATCTTCCATACTTGCATTGAATGCAACATTAAATGTAAAGGAGATAGGTAGCTGTGCATGCTACTATTCATGGCCTAACGCGTGGCTTCTTCTCAACCATTCACCCTCATGTAGGTAACTTATCCTTCACAACTTCCTTTGCCTATATAAACAAACTTATATGCACAAAGACACACACAGAATTTTGCTCACAAAAAGCCCACCAAAATACACACAACCAGCTGAGAATAACCCAGAAGATCTTGCATTGTTCTTCCATATTCTCCCAAGTTCATCACTTGTTCTTTCTTGTTTTTTACTCAAACACTCTCAAATACACTTCATTGACTTCATCATTGGAGCGTATTTGGCTGGTACCATACTGGTCCTTCTCCTTTGATCTTATGTTTATGCAGGAAGATCTCATCAGCTCCAACCAGCAATCAAGCAAGTCTTGATAATCTTAAGTCAACGTCCACCTCATCATCCAACAAGGCTTTCAATCAGCCAGATCATCAACTTTAAGTTATTGCATCTCTCTTATGGATTTTTGCATTAACACAGAGCAACTAATTGAAAACCTCAAGTGCCGAATGGGTGGAAATCGAACTACGACAGTGGGTTGCCCATCTCCTTCTCAGGCTTCTTTGATCCCTTTGAATAGTTGGGCATAAAATATGTGAAGCAACTAATTTGAAAATGAGGTGTTTCGGGTGGCATATTCAATTCTCCTTGGAGAGTGTGCCTCAGCATCACTTAAGTGTTGCTGTACCAAACACTTTTTGAAGCTAGCTGGTTGGTTTGGAGAAGTGGGGATAGAGTTAAACTAATTTGTTTCTTAAGCGCAACTGTATAAGCAACCCTCTCATAATAGTTTAGCCATCTCACATATGCGTTAATGGTTGCATGTGATAGTTAGTAACCCCATAAGCCCCCACCGCCCAAATTAGTTAGTATTAACAAACGAAAATGGGAGTGACTTAAGCAGTCAATGCAAGAACAGTATTTGTTGACCATATTTTTGAGCAATTGCCACCTACTGAAATATAGTCCATGAAATTAGTGATTACTCCTCACTTTTCTTGTAGTGCAATGTCTAAGATAGCCAGCCGGTGCAAGCTAAGTTCATCCAAAGTACAAAACGTATTCAATTTCACACCGGCCTACCTATCTATAATAAATTTTTGGGTTCAATCAAGCTAGCTATTTTTATCATTCATATTTAAAATTGAGACAAATTTTGAATATTTGTATTTGAGAAAATAAAATAATAAAAATCTATCAGAAATATTGAATATATGTCAGCTTCTAGAAAAATTCACTACCAATACACATACGTTTATTTGAGAGTGTTTTTGGAAGTGCTAAAAGCGGCTTCAGATTATCATAAACAGTTAATACTCGACAGAATTAAATACGGAAATTTTATAATGATTGCAGGCATACAATACCTTCAAAGTCTTGACCGTTGGATGTGATATATTTGATCTAACGGATGAGAAAAAAAACAAGAGCTAAATCGGTAGCCCAATGAGAGAGAAAGAAATAATCTCTGAACAAAAAAAAAAAAAGAAATCCTTCTGAGTCAGGGTAAACAAAAAACGCAGATCTCATCTGCTTCTTAATCTTTACCCTCTCTCTCCCGCACACTTTCTCCAATCAAAACCCAGCCGTCCGGCGGCAACGTTGGCAAAATCGGCCCCAAATATTCATCTACCAGTTACCATGTGGAAATCGACGAACCGATTGAACTTCGTGACGGCCATCCGCCTTCTCCGGCGGAGTTGCGACACCGACCACCCAAGACATCGTCCTCTCGACACAGTGATCGTCTGGGTGTCCTCCTTTAGTCCTAAAATTCAATCATGAAGGAGAATCAAAGGAGAACAGATCCAACCCCTTCGCCGGCGATCTGAGTTTTCTAGCGGCTTCGAGGTCTCTCTCGGGGATCAGGTATCAGGTCATGGTCGCTACCGGATCATTACAGAGGTATAATTGCGTCCTCATAGAGAGATTGTCAATCTTGTCAATTACCTTGCAATGGCTTTCTGAAATTTGTGTATTTAAATTCTCTTACTTGTATGGATTTCAGAGGAATTGGTTTTTCTTGCTATGCCAGAAAATGTAATTGGTTTTTTCCCCGATTTGGGTTTTCACATATAGCAGCACAGAGTCCAAGAGGATGATCTGTTGGTATGTTTTTTTCTATCCTTAAACTGGATACATGTTGGTATGTATTGGTACAGTTTTGTATGCTGCCTTGATGCAGGAATATATGATATGTGCAACTTTGTGTACCTGCATTACCTGTACTGTTACGTTCTCTGAATCTAATGTTATCAGGGAGATAAAAAATTTCTGAAGTTTTAGTTTTGTGTATGTTTGTTCTGGAGTTCAAGGCTAATCCCGCATCTTATTTTTCCTATTATTTGTGTAGAGAGCATATTTCCTATGGCCATGTGCTTGCTCTTCTCTAATCTGCTGATGTTGATGCTTTTTTCTATTGTTATTGAAAGACCAATTTTATATTTTAGTTCAAGGTTTTAATAGAAGAAAATGGTGGATTGGATCAGTGCCTGTAATCAACCAATTCTTAGTAGGGCATTACAATTTCTGGCTTACTTTATTGGCTCCATTTCTGATTGGTTATTTCTTAAATAATAAATTTGCATTAAAGATTTCTTTCCCATCTAAGCATTGTAGTATTTTAAAATGGTTAGATACGTGTTTTTGGGTCCTGTACTCGGGTATTGTAGATCACTGCAAGTAGTGAAAACTACATGCTATAGGACCTTACATATAATTGCTTAAATGGTTTTTGTACCTTTATGCTTGATACAAAAACATGCCACTGGACCTCTTCTTTTATTTTGTGATAGCATGACATGTCATCGACCTGTTTGAATTGCATACGTGGTTCAATTTTAATTCATATTTTGAAGCATTATGTATAGCATCATCTATTAACTCATCAAAATATGTTCAAATATTCAATGCGGGATTGTTTCAAACTGCAACTGAGCATAAGGAACAGATTCATGGTAATTCATTTATTTTAATCTCTGAGAGTTCAACAATTGACCTCCACACCTCTAGGTTTCATGAAATGCAGAGCTCCTGTCTTAATGCTCCCTCTATGTTTGTCAGCTCATGTTTCTTTACAAGATTTTACATTTTTTTTTTGAAGTAAATGATTATATGTGATACTAAATTTATTCTTATGAGATTGTTACAAGAATGCTGCAAAAACATTCTATGATGAATTGTGATGGAGATATGGTATCAACTGCATTGGTCAAATTCATGACTAAAAATTGGAGTAGAGAGGTAGAGAAGAGAAAACGAAAGCCCTTCATCTGAGTTTTTGCTAAGAAATGGGAAGGTCACTAGTAATTCAGACTTTATGCATGGACTTGGCAGCCGCTTTTGACTTTAACAACTAGAGACTAAATCTATTCCATGATTAAATATTTTGGGCATGGGTGTTCAGACAATATATGAGCATGAAATTCTTCCAGGGCACAATATATTCAAGTCTCCCAGACCCACTAGAGAATCCACATTTTTATTGATTTAAATCCACATTAAATGCATCAGTATCTAAGTGTTAACCCTAGCAGTCCTCTCTCCTCACAGTTTTTCCTTCTCCAAAGCACCAACTTTAATTTGGCTGCCTCCAACAATAGATCTTTGAAAAATTCCTTCTAGAATTTGTCTCTAGCCATTATCACCTTTTTTTCAAGGCGACTCTTCATGTGCATGCCTCTTCAACTCCCTTCATAATTCTTCTGATGGGTCTTCATAAGCCTCGCTGCTACCACATGTCATATCGTACACCAGACTGACACTAACAAAACCGGGAGCAAATTTGCTAACCACCAAAATTTGCTCACCACCATCACCACCCCACATGTCATCTGAAGTAATGTAACAAATCATAGTTAATTATTCTAAGGCTCAATTATAAATACACTTATTAATTATAAGGCATATTTTAAATTGGTCTATGAATAAAAAATTATTTCAGATTAGTACATTAATTAATAGAAATTTACAAATTACTACATTCGTTACAAATTTCTACATTCGTTACAAATTTCGTTAATAAAGATATTAAATGCCAGTATAAATAATGCTGACGTGGATTTTTTAAATGATGTAAACACCAAATTTAATTCACATGGATTAATAATGTCATATTTAATTATATTTTTAGAGGGTTTAAAAATTTTGTTATTTTTTATTTTTTTAATAAATATGACATTATTATTACATGTGAAGCAAATTTGGTGTTCACATCATTTAAAAAATCACGTCATCGTTGTCCAAAGTGGCATTTAATTATCGTTTTTGATGAAATTCATAATGGATGTACTATTTGTAGCCTTCTATTAGTTAGTGAACCAATTTAAAATAATTTTTTGTTTATAGACCAATCTAAAATACCACTTATAGTTAGTGAGTGTGATTTTTAATTGAGCCTTATTCTAACTAATGTATTAAAATATTTTTATTGTTAAAAGATAAAAATAATTTAAAACCAAAACATAAAAAAAAGGGTTTTTTTCATACTTAGTACCTAAACTTTGATCATTGTCTTAATGTGGTACCTAAACTTTTATTTGTCCCAATTGAGTACCTAAACTTTTATTTTGTGTCTAATAGGTACCAAAATAAATTTCTGTTAAAATTGTCAACAAAAATTAGGGGCAATATAGTCACTTCAAAAAATTTATATTTTAATTATAATTTTTTATTTTTTTTGGTTGTTGTGTTTTTTTTTTTTATAATAATTTTAAACATATAAAGAAAATAATTAAAATATACTTTGACTATATTGCCCCTAACTTTTGTTGACAATTTTAATAGAAATTCATTTTGGTACCTATTAGACACAAAAAAAAAATTTAGGTACTCAATTGGGACAAATAAAAGTTTAGGTACCACATTAAGACAAAGGTCAAAGTTTAAGTACTGAATATGAAATAAACCCTAAAAAAAATGAAAGAACCCATCAGCTAGCCCAGCCGCCACAATCGCAGGAACCCACCTCCTCCCCCTCCCATCTTTTCGGCATCCCCTCCTCCAACGCCGGCAACTCCTCTTTTTACTCCGGCCGGTCACCATGGGGTGTTTTTGGGTGAGGACTCCATGAGAAGTTTCTCTGTAATCTGCACAATGAAGGTGATGATGGGGTTTGGTTTGGGCTTAATCTCCCAAAATCCTATCGTCGAGCACCCCCTTCTGCGTCGCTGCCGGTCACATTATGAGCGGATGACGCCGATCTACAAGTTCAATAATCAATCTTGAACTTTTAAATGACTGGAAGATGGATCAGTTTAAAACAAAGATGGAAAAAGTATTTCAAATGCTAGAAAATATAAGGTACTCCCTCTAATTTGATTTGTGTATCAAATTTGTCCTCCTTCTCCAACTCTTTTACTTTGACATGATTGATTGTTTTCTATTTTTTGTGTGCAGCATAATCCTTACAGGCTTGGAATATCTCCACAAAGGTGGGCGAGTCCATGGACGCTTATTAGACAGAAGAAGTTATGTGGTAAGAGAAGATAAATGTGCACCTATAAACATTGGACATTTGAGAGAGTAATATACTGATATGGACTGAGAATCGGTGAAGTGTAATGACACTGAAGATTTTCAAGATTTTATTAAAATATTGTTGGCTGAACCTCAGGTCAAATATTCACCATGGTGACATTGGTTCGTTCTTGAAATATACAAATACGAAGTTAGTTTCATATATTTTTTCAATTTCTTAATAGTATTAATTGCTGCTGTATTTAATTGATTTTCTTTCTTTAATTTCTTAATAGTATAATTGTTGCTGTATTAAGTCTTTTTTTTTCTTTTTTCTTCAACTCTATGGAGTTTGTAAAGAAACTCATCCACCATCCGTCATTAATGTGCTTCTCGAAGGACCGGATGAAATGTGCATCTGACTTGTACCAAGCATTTGAGCAGAACACAATTTCACCGACTTGTGATATAAAACACATTTGGAGGACTTCTTCCGTCTTTAAGAAATACTTGGACTGGGATATAGAAGCACGAAAGAGCCCTCTTTTACAAGTTCCTTTTTGGAGCCCTCTAGTACGAAAGCCATATAATGGGCGTAATTTGAAAGATTTGCTGCGTTTTCTAAGGAATATTTACACGCATCATCTCAACGATGGTTGTTCGATAGTATGGAAGAAGAAATTCGACTATTGTACCCTGGTTTCATTGAAAAGACTTATGAGAATTTTACGAAGGATGAGCATCAACTTAAATAAGGTACTTTCATATACTAAAACTGACAATCTTATAAATTTATGTTTATTGGATCTGAATTTTAATGTTGAGTGATGCTACTAGTTTTACTTTCACTGCAAGGTTTTACTCGTTGTTAAGATGTTATAACAATAGTTCCTATCTATTTTTCTTGACAATATGAATTGTCCTCAAATTTTAGAACTTTTTCTATCAATAGACAGAAGCGAAATATATATTTAGGCATTATAAACAGGTGTCAAACATTGTAGAAAATAAGGGTTGTCTGTTAGCCATTTCATAATGCAGAAAATGCTTCTAAAAGCTGCTCTGAGTACAGTGCATAGTGTCATTTCTTGAATTTCTAACTTGGATCTTGTCTGAATCAGACAATTCTCTTCAACATTTTTTCAGTAGAACGTGTTAGCTTTTGAATGTTATAACACAGTATGAGAATAACACATTTTTAGCTTAGATCATTAAAGATCTTTGGTAGTCTTTGTAATGTTTAATGTCATGATTATTGTCTGAATTTGAAGATTTTATTTTTTAAAGGGCCTTTAAGTCTGCTAATGATCTTAATATTTATTTTTAATATTCTAGTACCCTGATATAGTGCTCTTGCTTTTTTCTTGCAACAACATTGAGGATTTGGATGGACAGTTTGAATTTTGCGACACCATAGATGATTTGGATGGACATCATTTTTTTTTTTCTTTGTTTGATTGACTCGTTAGGCTTTAGAAGATTAGGGGCTTAGGAGTTTAGGGGGTTACATGTTTACAGGCTTTTGGTTTAGGGGCTTAAGGGTTTATCAGCGTTCACGTTTACGGACGTACAGGGCTTAGGTGGGGCTTAAGGGCTTAGGATTGAGGGTTGAGGGTTGAGACCAGGTTGAGGGATGATGGATGAGGGATGTGGGATGTGGGATGTGGGATGAGGGTAGAGGGCAGAGGGTAGAGTGAGGGCGGAGGGCGGAGGGCGGAGGGCAGAGGGCAGAGGGCAGAGGGCAGAGGGCAGAGGGTAGGGTAGGGTGGGGGGACTCCATGGCCCAATGGATAAGGCGCTGGTTTACGAAACCAGAGATTCTGGGTTCGATCCCCAGTGGAGTCGCATGTGTTATTGGGTTACGGGTTATAGGGTAGGGACTTCATGGCCTAATGGATAAGGCACAACTTTATTTTACAGATTAAAGTTTCATACTTCTATTTTGTTATTGTCAAGTACAAACAATTGCTATTTATCTCCATTATTACCCTCACTCGCTTATTTTTTATTTTTTTATTTTTTAATTAAGAAAGCTTCATTAAACACCAACAACCCATCCAGTCGCTGGACCACCACTGGTGACCTATCTTTCCGGCCACGACAGTTCATCTACCTCGTCGGTGACAATTCATCTCCCTCCTCCGCTCTCCTTCTCTCTCTCTTTGCCATCACACAAACCGGAGGTCTGTCGCTGTTTTCTTATTTTCGACCTCCCTTCTTATTTTCTTGGTTTATTGGGAAAGAAATCAACCCAATTGGATTCTACTGCGAAATTTGAGGTTTTTAGTGGGAATTGATTGAAGTTGATGTGAGATTTGATGTGGGGTTTGCTTACATTTTCGTTTTGGTGAATGATTTTTGTTTAGGTGAAGTACTGCTCGGAAAATAACAAGCGGTTGATTCACTTTTCTACTTGTGAAGTGTATTGGAAACCATTGGAAGTTTTCTTCCTAAAGATAGCCCTCTTTGTCAGGTACCCCCTCCCTTTTTTTTTTTTTTTCATCACGTTTGTTTTATGATAAAGTTCTTCATTTTCGTAATTCGAATGGTTTGAATGCATAATTCAGCTTTGGATATGTCCTATATATGTGTTGATGGTGTGGCATTATACTCTAATGCTTAAACATATGCCGAATTTTGTGATGTAATACTAATGCTAGCATGCAAATTGTAGATCCAGAGCATTGTGAACAATAAGCCTTGATTGTTTTTGTCTCAAGTAGAACAAGAAATTAGGATTCCAACTTAACTTGGACTTGAGGTTGAAGAGCTGGGTCCTTGTCTTGCCTGATGTCAATAACTTTATACATCTTTTTCTAAGAATATAAATATATTAGTATAAGAATAGTTCTTAATTTATCAATTTCCTATTTCCTTCTAGTATACAATTGTTTTTTGGGTACAAACAGTATTGGATTTTTTTTTTTGGTCCTAATAGCATCATCATCTTATATGTTCTGAGTTGGACATTACTTGATTCTTGTATGAGGATGTAAAACTTTTGGGGTTTGTACATTCTTTGTATATATTTGTGTCCAATTCAATTTTTATATTAATGAATATTTCTTGTGGTCAGGAAGTCAATGGTAGTTTATGATAATAGCAACTTTAGGTTGTAAAATACTGGCATCTGTGGGTCAGAATTGGAGTGTTAAAAGAAAAAGAAATGATAGTAATAAGGCATCGTGTCAAAGCAGTTAGGGAAATAGTGATATAGGTTTCTCTTGGGAACTCCAGATTTGTTCAAGGTTTATACTCTTTTTTTCTTTAAAAAAACTGTGATGTCATGTTTCGTGTTTCTGGTTGGTTGCTTATCTGTCATTGGTGATTAGAAATGCCACTTTTGCCTCTTGCTTTATGAAGTGGAAAGGGGGAAGGAAACAAAAGTAACGTGCTCTATAAGATTGCATGCATTTCCATTCCTTGTTTTGGCTCTCTAGTTTCCCTCTTGTATGTGTGATAGTAGTTGTAATCTTTCCTATTTATTTGCTATTTTTGGTGTGATCAAATCCTGTTTTCTTCTGTTACAGAACCTTCTTTGTCGTGAGCCACTCAAGCTTGTAGATGGTGGTGAATCTCATAGAACTTTTGTTTATATAAAGGATGCTATTGAAGCTTAATTGTTGATGCTTGTAAGTAAAAAAAAAAAAAAAAATTGAATTAATATTTAGTATGCAAAGGAAGTTGCCCAGTAGTGCGATATTATTTTCTTCAGGAAAATCCTGCTAGGGCGAATGGTCACATTTTCAATGTGGGCAACCCTAACAATGAAGTTACAGTTAGGTAGCTTGGTGAAATGATGACTGAGGTGAAGAATTGTCTTTGATACTACTTCTTCTCTTTAGTTGATTAAGTTGCATTAGCAGTGTTACTTTAAATTTATGTGGATATGAGGATTGATGTTTCTGCACATTGCAGGTTTATGCAAAGGTAAGTGGTGAACCAAAACTGTAATCTAATGAGCAGCTTGGTATATATCCTTGCCTCATCTGTAATCTAATTGAGCTGTGTGATTGAACAGCATTCTGACTGTGTAATGGGCTTTGCATGACAGGTTGGAATCCAAAGACTTCGCTCTGGGACTTGCTTGGGTCATTTTTTTTTCTGTCATACTGGTGCAGTTAGTGAAATAGTTCATGGTAGGGCTCAGCAATTTGTGATTGAGATGCATGTCTGCAGAATATATCTTGATGTCCTTAGGGAACTATATCATATGTTACTGTAATTTATCACCAGAGCTTTTGCTAGGACATGCTGGGGGCAATAGGCCATTATACAAGTGAAGTCGTTTCTGTTTATTTAGGGGATTTGCTTGTAATTCCTCTGTTTTGTCCTAAGGGTGTTGTATTCTTTTCGATAATCCTCCCAGGCTCTTGTTTTTCTTTTTATTTATTATTAGTTTATTAATTTCATGCATTTTGCAAAATATTAGACAAATCAAAGACTATTTAACCGAAGGATATATGGTGTTAATTTTAGTGTTTATAAAAAACACAATGTCCTATTTATTTGTCATAATTAAGCATCTAAATTGTGTTTGATTTATTTGATTTTTTGTAAGAATGATCATTGAATGAAGATTTAAAAAATGAAAGGTTTTGATTGTTAAATTACAACACGAAGTGGGTCGGCCCTACAAGGAACCCCTTAGAGGGGATATACAATTTAATTATTTTATGTAAGGTCATGTTACCTGAGTCCCTTAAATAGAGGAAGCTTTCACTCTTTGATTAATCATTTAAATAAGTTTATAAGAGGATTCTTTGTGTGACCAACTCTACTTTATAGTTTGATGATCGGAGTCCTTTATTTTTAATTCTTCATTCAAGGATCACCTATAAAAAAAAAATTAGACAAATAGGAGACTAATTAACCATTTTATTAGATGCTGATAATTTTAGTGTTTATCAGAAGCACTATGTCTATCTATTTAATTTGTTACAATTAAGTATCTTGATTGTGTTCGATTAATCTAATTTTTTGTAAGAATAATCCTTGAATGAAGAACTATTATATAGAATCATTGAATTACAATGCAAAATGGGTTACAAGAGATCTCATAAAGAAGACTACATACAATATAATTAGAATGCTACTATTCTTACCCTTTTGTCCTATTTTCCTACCCACCACTTTATAAAAATATTAATCACTTGTTTAATTTTTGTGAAATGACCTCTAAAGACTTATGTAAACAAAAATATAGTTTACCCATCCGGCCACTTCTCTACACCCACATAAACTCATTTCATCTTCTCTTCGTATTCCACACTTTAATATACAAGGAAAACCACTTTAGATTCATGAACAATAATTTCTTTTTCTTTTTGTCTTCTGCAGAGTAATTCACAATTTGACCCTAAAATATTGTTTACAACATATGATTTTGTCTCGATCATTCATATTCCCAAATTTCCCTTGTTTTTCTAATTGTTTTGTTTGATTTCTTCTCTTATTCACAATCACACCCTAATATAAAAGTTCTTAGGAACATTACAAAGTTATAATTTATGGGTTTATTTAACTTGCCCCCTCCTCTCTCACTCTTTTCCTATTTGATCTAGGAGTATGTATGAGGTTGTATATTGGTTCAAAATTTGGTGGGTGAATAGAGTTTATGGTTTATGGAAGAAAGAGAATATGGAGAAAGAAATTTGGTGGAAAAAATGTTTATTAGTAAGGGCATTTTAGGGACATTGGCGGATGAAAAAAGAGGATTATTATTTCTTAAAATTTAAAGGGGTGTAATTATAGGGTGGGTGAAAAATAGGACATGGAGATGGGAATAGTAGCACTCTATAATTATTATGCATATATAAAGACTCTTACATTAGTCCCTTAAGCTTTCATTAATCATTTAAATAAAGCTATTATACAATTCTTTGTGAGGCCCACTTCACATTAGAATTCGATAATCAAAGCCGTCTATTATTTAAGTCTCCCTTTAAGAATCACCTATGCAAAAAATTAGACAAATCAAAAATTATTTAGACACGTAATTGTATGTATATAATCACACTTACCGTATATGTAATCACACTTACCCAATATGTAACCAGACTTACCAAAGGAGTGGTATGAAAAAGACAATTTAAGGAAAAGATGAAACAACAATCATTTAGAAAAAGAAAATATAAGGATAAGACAAATAGCAATTAATTAGCAATTATTTAGAAAAATAACAATATAAAGATAAGACCAAAAAAAAAAACAATCATTTAGAAATAATTCAGAATTAAATAAATATAATAAAAAGCCAAACAATTGGCATTTAGGGTATACAAAAAAAAAGTAATATAATAAATTGAGAAATAAATATCAAATATGTATGAGATAAATGGTCATAAAAAATTATGAAGTAAATTTCAAAATTATATATTAATTTAATAAAAAAATTTAACATATATATGGGATTAAGGATTAAATTTTTAGAGTCAAAATTATTAGTTAAATTACATGTGTAGGACTTTGCCATAGCTAGAAGCGAATAACAATTTAATTATATTTAGTATTTAATTCTAATTTTCTATTTAATTATTTTGCATAAAGTCTAATGTATATATATTGTACGTACATAAAGGGAACTTTTATCAATCTCTTAAATGTAGTTCAATGATCGAAATTGTCTATATTTATGTCTTTATTTTAGTATTTATCAGATATTATTTAACGATTTAATCAATCATTTGATTAAATAGAGATAATTTTAGTGTTTATCTAAAACAATATGCTTGTCTATTTATATTGTAACAATTAAGTGTTTAAATGACGTCTGATTTATTTAATATATATATTTTTTTTGTAAAAATGATCATTGAAAGAAGACTTAAAAAGTAGATAGTTTTGATTATTTAACTACAACAAGAAGTGGGCCCTACAAAGAACCCGTTAAAGAGGACTAGCTGCATGAACTTCTCTCTAACAAACTCTTCCCACCATGATGTGAACTGTGAGGTAGCCTCGGTCGAAAGCGGCCGAGCAAC
Source organism: Dryas octopetala (assembly GCF_963921425.1). NCBI lineage: Eukaryota > Viridiplantae > Streptophyta > Magnoliopsida > Rosales > Rosaceae > Dryas > Dryas octopetala. Next base: position 16,365,932 of record NC_141372.1, on the reverse strand, counting down.
CAAAACCAAAGCCAAAGCGTTATGAGCATTGTGAGTATTGGCGGAAGAGACACCGCCAAGAGCTCAAGCGGTTAAAGGACAAATGTAGGGGTTTCAGGCAATACTGAACGAACCCAAACTGATGGGTAACGAACTGATGAGGATTGTAAACTTCAGCCCCAATCTTTGAACCCTGCTTTTTAAAACCCCCCAATTGCAAGTCATGGCGAAGTAGGAAGCTTTCCCAAAGGTCATAAAAAGACTCGTATGGGCCCCAACAAGGTCATACCTCAACATAAATAAGTTGAGGTATACCTCAATAGAAGGAGCCTATATATATGATGTTTGCTTGACAAGAAATAGCCATTGTAGCATGAATTACACTGTAACATAAGATTTTTTGCTTTCCTTTATTTGACCTCACAAATAGAAATCATAATTAATGACCAAAAGATAAAACCACCGATCCGATTATCTGTATGGTTTAAACTTAAACTTCATTCATGTCCAATGATTCATAAAATTGTGCATTTGTCTTCACTCCACAAATCTAAAGATTAAATCTGCATAGGATAGGGAATTTAATATGTATGTGGATTTCTGTACGTCCTACAGCTTTTTCTTGCTGTTGGCACTAAGTTGCCGTTGGAGCATGTATTTACTCAATTGCCCCTGAGGTTGCTGAGAAACACATTGTTATTGAAGGGGACTTGGTTGGACATTTATGCAAATCAAGGTGGAAGTGGTAGATTTATTATTATATTTGGTGCCTCAATCTCTTTGAGGTACAATATTCATTTAATTCCTGCATAATGGGAATAATTAGTTATATTATCCCAAGACTTGTTATCGGGTAAGGTCATGTTCATGTGTGTGTGTGTGTGTATTCTTTGGAATATATTAATATATCTGTGTTTCATAAATCTGATTATCTGAATGTTTATTTTTTATTTTTTTTATTTTGTGAATGCCATTATGCCAATATCCATTCTCTGGGCATTTGTTCAGTTTGTTTGCGGCTATAGTACCTTACCACTCTACGCAATTGTCACACAGGTGAGTTGCAGGATTAATATTTAGAATTTCTACAATTGCATCAATTTTTGTTATTCTTTTGTTAGAGATTTTGGACTGTGAGATTCCTATATATGATTACTTGTAATGAAGATGGGAAGTTCATTCAAGAAGGCTATATTTTGATAGATCAAAAATGAAATGCCTCTCTCGGTTTCACTCAAACCCACCATGATACTAGTAAAATTCAATAGAATGAAGTCAAGTGATTTGATGCATTGCAATGTACATTGCTTAAACTTTATCTAGACAGACAAAAGCTCATTTGTTCTATGTAGTTTTGACATTTTATTTACTTTTTATTGTAAATTAATTTCATCGACATCCCAAAGTTTATACATTCAACTTAATTCTTTTCACAAAAAGAAAAAACTTAAAATCAAGTTTAGTAGATGATTAGATCATATGTTGACCCAATGTTCACACATCCATCATTGCTAGACACATCAAAACAATAAAATTTCAGAAATTCAAGTCTCTTTTTTAAATTTTTTTATTTATTACAATGGGGAGGGAAGAGGGTTCAAATCCGGATGTGTAACTGACTAACCGGGAGAGCTTTTGTCCTCGGCCAACTAAGCCAACCCCAATTCACATTTCAAGTCTCTTTCTAAGCTTCATAGAAGAAAATAAGCTTATATTCTTTTTTGACATCTATGTTCCCATGTCTGCCAAGGAGCATTTTTACTTATTCAGTATACCTTACATATATCATGAGTAGGAAAGGCATGCAATTCCGCCGAGATATAAGGGCAGTGGTTGGAACTTGGCAGTATAATAATGAATTAATGATTGCCATCAAGGTATAATATAATCACTATGAGAAAATTAGCAGTATAACAATTATCAAACATTTCTTTCATTTTGAATAAAATTGACTGCCATACATATGCTGCAAACAGTAGGCCAAGCTACTTACTCTCCTGTAGTACAAGTCTAATAGTTGAAAATCTGAATTTCATGCGATGCCCGCAGCCTCCATTTTGTATGCAACTCTAGCCTCCATCAGGACATTTTTGACCCAAATTAAGTGGACATCTTGGATTTTGTGGTGGGACTTCACAAATTCTACCAGCTGCTTAATTGTTTCTGGACTTTGGAATTGTGAGAGGATCTACCACCCTTGTCTTTGTAGGTATTTCTGGAGGTGGAGGCAAGAGTTTTTCGTCCTCCACGGGCAGCTGTTATGGCACATCGTCTAACCTTGTTCAAGCGCTTTATCAGCTCAGCATCATTGTCATTCACGGCCTCTTCATCTCCCTCCTGTGAAAACAAGACTACTGTAAGGGCTTTCTAAACAATAATATCTGCCAGGCCACAACTGACAGCACACTCCAAAGCCTAGCCAAATGAGAACTTTTACTCTCTGTAGAAAGCACAGTATAAAGACAGAATAATTCAAGACCTACCTTGTCGTTCACATCTTGATATTCAGGTTCACTACTTGGACCTGCTTCACAGTTTCTTATATTGCCCTCTACTTCACCTTCCTCATCATGCTCTAAAGTCTGATCCCGATGAATTACAACAAAGCATAAGTACAAACTCACAATGTATGATTCAAGAATGCAAATACTATTAACAGATACAATATAACTAAGCTGGATTAACCAAGCACACAATAAGAAGCACTGCCCAAATAAGAACCCTTTTTTTTTCTTTTTCTGAATAACTTACTAGAATGCCTATCCAAATAAGAGAAATTTTACAATCAAAAGATACTTTTTCCACTACCCAATTTCTTATTATTATACAAACAAACACAAGAAATCTCCATTTACTCTGCAAATACAATATCATTTATGATTTCACCAATCTTCCTTCTGATATAAAGTAATTACTTAAGACCTCAATTTGTGATATCAACATCAAGTGAAAAAAATGTACCTGATCTAGCAAATGCAGCGAATCCAACACCCTTCATATTTGCTTCATGTAACACAGAGACGTGTGTGCCATATCCAGTATCTTCATCACCAGAACTAGAATCCTTTTCAATCCCTCCTTCAATGAACTGCATGCAACAATGTGGTATTGAAGAACATTATTACATTCATATATGTTTAGTATTTGACAGCAGAAGCGTTAAAGTAAAAGGCATAACCCACAAACAGATTTAGCAAGGAAAGTACAAATGTTATGACATGAGTCTGAGACTTTGAATACCATACACGTGATAACACAAAGTGACCACTTTTGATATAATGGTTAAATTATCCAAAAGGCACAAAATCAACCAATTGTCACTCAAAGAACCCAAAGCAGGTGAAAAAACATGAGTGCTTCTGAAGTACAATTAAGATTGTGACCCACAGCCTTGACTATACTGCAGTCAATGTCCCATGAAATGTTTTGCCTAAAGGATGGGGGATATTCCATGTAAAAAATAAAAGAGTTCTAAAAATATTTTTAAGTAGCAAGAGACTATCAGAATATCCAATAGGCTATGGAATTTAATGCGGGTATAGTATATATATGGCTCCACGAATACACATAGATCGAGAATGTGGCAATTAAATCTACCATGATTCACAGCATGATACCTTCTCAATGTCTTCCTGGTCCTTCCTAGTAAACCCACTGGCAGCAAGTTCCTTGTCCAGAAAACCAGAATCCTTGGCTATTGAAGAAAAACAAGGCCTGCCACTCACATCTGTGTCTAAAGTCTCATCTTGGTCCACGATTTTTTTTTTTGGCCAACTTAATCCACTAACTGTTTGACGTTTGCCAACATAGTCCATTCCGTCAAAATTTCAATAACGGCCGTCAAATTTAGGGGCAAAATGGTGAATTCATATCCTTAAATGTACTATTGGTCCACTTACTTTCACGTTTTTCCCAAGTTGGTCCACTTTTTTTTCGACATTTACCTACTTGGTCCATTCTATCAATTTTGTTATAAATTCTATTAAAATGAAGGACAAAATTGTCTTTTCATATTTAATAAATTTGTAATTCTATTTCTAATTTTAAAAATATTAGAACTAAAAAAAAAAACCCAATAATTAAATTTAAAAAACAAAAAACAAAGAAAAAAAACCATCGTAAATCCCCGGCCAAACCCACAAACCCCAGCCACCCATCTTCCTTCCCTAAACCTCATTTTCTCATCTCCAATGGCGGAAGTAGAAGCTCCTAGTGTCGTCGCCCGAGGCTCCAATGGCAGAAGCAGAGGCAGATCGAGATGGGGTGAAGTCGACGATTGGCAAAAAGGGCATATCGAAAATGGATTTGGCTGCAAATGAAGAAGACGAAGTTGGATTTGCACATTCAGAGAGAGGGGAAAATAGAGAGAGAGAGAGAGAGAGAGAGAAAAAAAAAATAGGAGAGGGGGAAGAGGGGGTCACTGGCTAGGTGTGGTGGTAGGGCCGGGCAAAAGGTCAGTGAGAGGGAGAAAAGGGTGGAGGGTGGTGGGTGGGTGAGTTGCCGATGGTGGATAGAGGGTTGTGGGTGGTGGGTATGGGCTGGGCATGGGTTGGAGAGGGGAGGTGATGGTGGGTTTGATTTTTTCTGTTGTTTTTTTTCTATATATTCTTTTTTTCCTTTTTTTTTTTTGTTTTCTGCAGGTGAGGGTGGAGATGGTGGGGAGGGAGGAAGGGCTACGGGTTGTGGGTGGAACCTAGGCTTCTTGTTCTTCTTTTATTTTTATTTTTATTTTTTAAATTATTTTTATAGTTGGGCATGAGTGAAGATCATGGGAAGTTGCAGAATAAGAAAGAAGGTGAAAAAAAAAAGTAATGGCTATGGGTGTGATCAAGGAAGAAGAAGAAGAAGAATTAGGGAAAAGAAATGGCTATGGGTGTGATCAAACAACAAGAAGAATTTGGGTTTATTGCAAATGGACTTTGGGTTTATGCAACTTTTGTTTACTGCAATTAAATGGACTTTGGGTTTACTGCATAATTTTGGATTTTGTGTGTGAATTGAAGAAGAAAAAGAAGAACAAGAAGAAGAAAGAAAAAGAACAAGAAAAAAGAAAAAAAATTTGTGGGGGCTGTTATTTTTCTTTGTTGATCGATCTAAGGGTATGAATGTTTTTTCTTTGTTTTTTGTTTTTTAAATCTAATTATTGGGTTTTTTTTTTAGTTCTAATATTTTTAAAATTAGAAATAGAATTAAAAATTTATTGAATATGAAAAGACAATTTTGTCCTTCATTTTAACAGAATTTATAACAAAATTGATAGAATGGACCAAGTAGGTAAATGTCGAAAAAAAAGTGGACCAACTTGGGAAAAACGTGAAAGTAAGTGGACCAATGGTACATTTAAGGATATAAATTCACCATTTTGCCCCTAAATTTGACGGCTGTTATTGAAATTTTGACGGAATGGACTATGTTGGCAAACGTCAAACAGTTAGTGGATTAAGTTGGCCAAAAAAAAAATTTGTGGACCAAGATGAGACTTTAGAACAAATAAATGGACTAAATTGGTAATTTCCTCTTATAAATAATGTATTATATGGTTTTTATTAAAATATAAATACTAGTTGATTGTCTGTAAATGAAAAATTATGCGTAATTATGTATATGATTATGAAATGGATACAGAATAAAGTTACAAGATGAACCTACACCTTACGCACCCCACCCTGTACGGAAAAAACTTCATATCCCGTATATGTGCCCATTCCACGTACCAACTCAACCCACAATCCAGGTAATCAGTGTACCGACCAACCTAGTTAGTTCTTCAATGCACATTATATAGATATATAGATATCCTGATATTAGTTTTTCAGCCATAAATTCATGCAACCAAGTAAATATTTCACATATTCAGTATTGTTTTTAAGTGCGCTGTATACTATTAAAATAGCGACAAATATCATCTGTATGCATTTCTTCAAGCCAACTTGAAATGCTTTTCAGGGGTTTTGCAACCATGAATGTTATAAACATCCAGAAAACTAAAATCACTTGCATTTGGCTTAAAAATTTCACAATAGTTTTAACAAAATTAAAAAACAGACCTCTTTCTGAAAAACTTAAAAATGCATTCAACATCACGGTCAAAGTACCTGAAACATGGAAACTTCATAGAATGAAAATATGATATCTGATAAACTTGGAAAGGTGTATATCACTATGACATTTGATTTCTGACAATAAACAGTATGAAAAGATGACTGGTATTTGTAAGTAACAGAGCTTCTTACATCTGTGCATTATGATGTGATACAGAAACCATTTGTGGAAAATCAATCATGGTGACCTTCTCGTCATCATCAATCTAAAAGAAGAGAAATTGGAAAATAATTACAAGTTTAACAATGAATGGAAATAGGAAGCCAATGAGGCATTTGGACTGTATATATTAACTGTATTACCAATACAACCATATAGAAAAAACTTTTTTGAGTGAGAGCAGAAGAAGGAAACACAATGACATGAGTATGAAACATAATGCAACCTAGAAGTTCCAAAGATGCTATTCCAGAGACAGCCTCAAATGCATACCATAATGTTAAATTCATTGAAGTCGCAGTGAATTAAACCATGTTCTGCCAGACGAACAACGAGTCCAATGATTATTTCAAAAACCATCTCTGGATTTTGCAATTGCTTCACCTGCACACTGCATTGGACAGAGTAAATTTCATAGGTCCATGAAACAGCGTGATCATAGATTAATTTTTTTTTTCTTAAGCAAGCTAGTTCCAAAGGAAACACACAAGGAAAACACTGTATCTGGTAACTCCATTGTGTAGAATGCTATTCCTTTCTCATTCAATTATTAAAAAAATGGAATTTTAAAAAGAAGAAACTTACAGTGGGTAGCCTTGTACAAGTGACATAATCACACAATGCCTGTTACAATCCACAGCATTTGGAACAGGAAAACCATGCTCTTCTAAAGCAGAGCAACAGTGTAAAGAAAAAATCAACATGATAAACACACAACAGGGACAATACACAGAAATAAAAATGCCAAATATAGAGAAAAAGAACCTTCATAAAAGCAAACTCTTTGAGTGCAGCAAGGCGGGACAAGTAAAGCCAATTATAACTGCTACGATGTTTTAAGTAATCACGCTTAGATTTGACAGCTCTAAAAGAAACCCTACCAAGCCTGTGCAACTTCATTGCCAGCACTGTACCATCTTCCGTGGCCACCTCAAAGATATCTGGAAAAAAACAAATTTTATGGAGAATAGTGACAAAGTAATATTGGAATATAGTACCACAACCAGGCACCAGCATGTGTTCTATGAATTAGAAAGGAAAAAAAAAATGGTACCAGACTCTTTTCCTACTCCAATTTGACGACCAACAGACACAAAGACTCCGCGGTTGACCATAGTCTTAATTGCAAGAAAATCATAACCAAGATAGGTGAGCCGAAACCCATCATCTGGATGCACATAATAACAAAGAAAGTGAGAGGAATTCAAAACAATTATTCTTGATTGTTATAATAACATTATTTATAGTACATTTAGAAGAGTCATGGTGCAAGAGCTTATGCTTGAGTAGATTCTTGAGAACTTTATAAGTGCCCCCATGCCTATAAATTTAAGGATTAGACAAGAGTTAAAAAAAATAAAAAATAAAGATGGACAATTTCAAATTCAACATGAAGGGGAAAACAAAAAACTAAATGCATACTTGAGCGAAGCTATGCGCTCCACCAGTTCAGAGGGTACGAGTTCATGCTGAAAAAAGGATATGAAGAGTTAATATACATACATATACATATATAATGATAATTAAGGTAAGCTATGGTGAGAAATTTAAAAGATTTCAATAAAAGAATAGTAGAGACATTTACATTTCTCATTCCCATTTCCACAGCAGTTAGAACCCTAAAATCATCTTTAGTGAGGTATCTCAACACGTCCACGTTCAGCTTCATCTTCCTTGCTCTTTCTGCTTATTTTAGACTTGGGAAGCTGAGGCCTTGTTTGGTATCCTATTCAAAAACTATTTAAAAAAATTTGGATTCTTTTTTAGAATTTGAATTTTAACATAAAAGTTTTTAAAATTTGAAAACTTGTTTGGTATAAAATTTGAAAAATGTTTTTAAATTTTGAAAATTTGTTTGGTTGATATACTTGAAAACATTTTTTTTTTCAATTACTTGTTTATACCAAGATCTAGACTCACACTTGGGTCCCGAGTCTCGGGACTTGATACTCGATACCTGAGACCCGAACCCAATACCCAATATTCGACAACCTGGAAGTATACTATTATCAAGTCAGTGATATATGCAACAACTATCATACATTTATTTTTTTCTTTTCACAAGAGGTTATACATATCTATGTAACCACATGCAATCTAAAATATTTTGTGCATTGAAAGCATTAACCTTATCACACCAAGTGCCTCATATAGGCACCCATTTTCAACATAGGAATCAATCATGGATGTCCATAGAATAACATTTCTCTGTTCCATACCATCAAATAAATTTAGATTACTGCAAGATGCCACACTACTAACTAGGTTTCTTTGAGAGGAATACAATTATGACTCCCAGCTGCTAGTGAAGTTTAATTACTGACTAGGTAACTACTGATGCAGTGAACATTCATAGTAGTAAACTCAACCATACAAAATTGGCACCCATCAAAACACATTCATCTACGTGCATGTCATTCTAAGTAGATAACAAAGAAATAACAAGTGGTGAAACAAAGCTCTGTAGAAGCTGAGTACTTTGATGAAGAGTCCGGTGCTGTGAGACCCAAAATTTTCCAAATTTATTTTGGAATTTTTCCTTAATTTCTAGAATTTTTCTAGAAATTGTTTGGCGGAAAATCGTATTTTTCACCTTGAAGCTTTAATTGTTTGACCAACTTTGACTAGGGTTTTGACCCAAGTTAGACCTTGAAAATGTAGTACTTTTACCCACAAACCCAACGGTACAAGTCTCGTATTATTCCGAGTCCGAGAGATTATTTTATGAATTTCCTAAATTTTCTTTTTCTTTAAAGCATTTTTATCTTAGTTTGGGGAGCTTGAATTTTCTGAAATTTTCCTAAGGAAAAATTGGTAATTTGACCTCATAGTTAATTAGTACTAGTTGATACGAGTCAGTAGTATTTTTCGGGATATTTTTCTGAGTCCTGAGCTATTTTTAATTAATTTTTTAAGTTGAGAAAAATAGGAAAAATAAAATAAAATAGGAACCAGATCGCGCCACGTGGCACGATCTGGAGCGTCCATCGCTGCATGGCAGCTAGATCTGATGGCTGCATGTGCAGCCAAGTGTTAGGGCCCGTGCCACGTGTCACTTCCTCATTGGTCCAAGTTATGACGGTTGACTTGAGTTAACCTGGTCAACTTGGCTGAGTCAACTGAGTTGACTCACTCTCTCTCCCCTATAAATAGTGCCGCACCCCTCAGTTGATCCTTCATAATTTAGCTGTACGCAAATCGAGAAAGCTTTTCTCTCCTCTCTCCTCTCTCCTCCTTTCTCTCTCTTCTTCAAATTTTGTTTTTAAAATATCTTGAGTTCTAGAGCTCCGATCGATGATCCGATTTTGCCTACACGATCGCGGCTACGAGCTCTTCGATTCTAATAGTGTTAAGGCTAGGTTTTGGTGAAGTTTTAAGAAAGTCATTTCTAAGCTCCATAGGTAATTTTTTGATCCCTGTCGAAGTTCTGCTGAAATTTTGTTAAATTAATCTCTTGTTAATTAGACTCTTTTAATCTTGTTACTTAGCAAATCTAGTAGTACCGAGACTCTGCCCGTGGGAAGTCTTCAACAGGTATACTCTTAAACCAGCTTATTTAATCTGATGTTATTTAAGTTGTGGTTATAGACGAAACGACGTTTAACTGTTGTTATCAAATAAACTTAATAAATATTAAGGCCATATCAGTGGTAACCAAATAATGTGATGACTAAGGTCAGTCCATGAGCATACAGGCGTTGGGTACTAAGCCAGAGCTCCCTCAGTTTCCCCATGCACTGACTTGGTCATGTTGTAAGGTTCATATCTGATCAACCTCCTCGACAATAAATTAAAATAAACTTGGAAACCACACAGTCTGACATGACTGTCTACCTCGGGAAGCAGGGTCATGCCGGATCAAGAAGTTAGAGAAACCTAATAGTTACGCTAGTGCCAAACCTCTAAATTTTACCTGGTCTTAACAGACAAGGTCGAGAGTACGTTTAGTACGTTCCTAATAGCTATTGTCGGATTCGGATCTCCAGTTTCCCAACATGTACAAGTGGGACCCAGACACAGGAAATGGATCAGGCAAGGGACACACTTTGGTAAAATAGGTAGGGGGAAAGTACCATATCTCGGTTATTGGATTTCCTGCCAATTTTCGTAATATATGTATATGGAAATGTCTTTCACAGAGAATGTGCATGGTTTTTGTATGACATATTTGTGTGATTTTCTCTGTGTGATACCTTGGACGACCTGAGAGTAAGGGGCACGTGTTGTGATCTTGGGTTTCGATCCCCTAAACCTCTGGAGGGGTAAGTACGGACTGGTTAGTCGAATGTCCTTTTGGGGAGGCTAACCAATGTGGTATTACCAGGTAAATGGATACTTTCACCACAGTATCGAGGTGGTGGTTGAATTTCCGATACTGGCGGTTGGACTGTATGTGATCGGTCGCAAGTATGTTTCTGAAATATGTCACGTGACATGAATGATTTTCACTAAAAAAGCTGTATGAGCATGCAAAGGCTTTACTTACTGATTATTGGCATAATTATCTTATCATTACTGGCATTGGTTACAATACTATTGGTATTTGATACCCTGTTTTTGGGTGTACATTGCTTTTAACTGTTTCCCTTGAAATCCTATATTTTTGAATATTATTTCAAACCTAACCAGGATTTTCCCTGAGGGGAAGCGATGAACGTATGTGACGCTTACCTCATACTGTACTCTTGTGAGTGCAGATAATCCAGTTGTTGGCAACCAGGAATGACGTCGTGGGTGTAGCACTTGCAGCTTGTCAGTTTCAGCCTTGCTATCTTGTTTAGATCATTTCTTTGGATCCGTGGTGGTGTTTCTCTTTCATCCTCATAGGTGGCATCTCCCATTGACTACTCATGAGTCCAATTTGTTGCACTACTTTGTTGAAGACTTAATCACTCTGGCGTGAGTTGGACTATCCTGACATATCTTTTTATCTACTGTTTTATTATGTAGCACTAGGGTTAGTGTATTTGAAACATATAACCCTCACGGGTTGGTACTCTTTACTATATTTATAATATGAGGTATATTTAATAATTTCTTCCGTTGTATTTTTACTATTCTAATCCAACCCGGGTTCTTCAATAAAAAAGGCTTAACTCGTTTTAGAGAGCTTAGGAATATAATACTCGGGGTAAGGGGTAATATAGTCTCGGGATCTTTAAGACGGGTGCTGCTGTGGTGTTTCCAAACCCAAGTGGGATTGAAAAAAAAAAAAAAAAAAAAAAAAAAAAAAAAAAAAAAAAGAGGAACCAAGGAGAATGGTGCAATGGGTACCAAAAGTTGTTGTGGAAACCAAACCCCAACCAAAGATATCCATTATTAGAAAATAACCTAATGAGCCGGTAATGACTAAGGTCTTTGAGAGGATGGGGAGGTCTCCCCAAAGTGCACTTATTAGGAGAAGAATGGAACTTAAAAATGTGCATGATGATGAGGGTCACCGGAGAGAACAAGAAAAGAAGATTGCTTTCCAGCCAAGAATAGCAGAGGATGCCTGCCTGGAGAGAGAAGAGAGAGAGAAAAAAAGACGTATAAACCAAAAGTCCCAGCAGATGGTAGTTGGTATCAACACTAACCAGCATTTGAGGGGATCATACTTATGACCAAAATGCAGGAAAGATGCCAGCAGTGGGAAATAAAGGCTGCTAGGCAAGATGAGAAGGAACGAGAGGTCCTAAGGCAATGGGGCAACTTGATGAAAAGATGGCGGTACCAAGGGATGTTGACAAGAGCCGGTCCCAGGCCTATTGAGAGAGAAGAATCTGAATTGCACTGGCTATGTTTTGGGAGTAGGCCGAGAAGGGGAAGCAAATCTCGACAAAAAAAAAATCAGCACCCTACATCTAGTTTGGGTCTCTCATTGAGGCAGAATGCAACATGGTTTTTGCTCTTCCAGCCGAATTTGCAGCGAAACCCGATCAACAAAATTTCTTAGAGGGAGATGTGAGGGCTGAGTCATCCTCCACGATTGAAATTACCGGGGAAGATGAAGACAATGATGAGGTGGTCCTGCAATCTGGGGTGGTTTCAATCACAAAACAAGGAAGAGTGTTTATCGAAAAATCTGCACCGCACTCTACTGGCCATTTGCGGCCGTTGTACATCACGGCTCACTTTAACGGCATCCCAGTAATTATAGTTTTTGTGGATTTGAGGGGGACTGTGAACATTCTCCTGAGAAAAATGATGGAAAAGCTGGGCAAAACAAATAAAGATTTGATTAGGACAAACCTGTATATCTCCGATTACATGGGATTGCCTCATAAGTCCATCAGATGTTTACTCGTGGATCTCCAAGTAGGCAGTAGGGTTCAGAAACCTGCATTCTACGTTGCAGATTCCCAATCTCCATAGAATGCTCTGATCAGTTGGGATTGGATACATTCCAATCTTTGTTTTCCATCAACCCTAATTCAAAAGCTAATTATGTAGAAGGGAAACAAAATAGAGGTTGTAGATGCGGACCCAAGACCCTTCCATGCCAAGACGAGCTTTGCTTTGTCATTAACATACGATGGCAATATTAGATGTCTAAGACTTGAGGGATGCAATGAGCATGGACAACCCATTAGTGTAGTATACTCTAAGTCTGAAGGGGAGTCTTCGGCCGTAAGAGATTTGTTTGATCAAGAGATTCAATGATAAATACAACATTACCAGATTTAATTCAGTTCGAAGAAGACCCAACCCCAGTGATGGGAAAAGAAACGACTATAAGCTCTATCCCGGCTGAGGTTTCGATGAAGTTTTTATCAGAAAAACGGCCAAAGGAGATTGAGCTAAAGGATCTTGATTATGCCCTGGCTGAGCTCGAAGACAGATATGCCGAGGTTCAAGATTCCTTAGAAGAAATTAACCTTGGAAGCGAGGAGGACCCCAGACCAATTTTTGTGAGCAACCTTTTGGGATCAGAGGAGCGCTCTGAAATGATCAACCTCTTAAAGGAATATGGGGTCTGTTTTTCTTGGCATTATCATGAAATGTCAGGTTTAGACAGAGAACGTGTTGAATATAAATTGCCTATGAAAGAGGGTTTTAAGCCATATGTACAATTACCTCGGCGGTTCTCTGCCGAGGTTGAAAGTAAAGTTAAAGAAGAAATCAAAAAATTTCTTAAAACGAATTTTATTTATCCTATTCAATGGATTGGATTTCTAATATAGTACCGGTAGTTAAAAAGAATGGGAAAATTATAGTTTGCATTGATTTTAGAAATTTGAACTTGGCAACCCCAAAGGATGAATATCACATACCCATGACCGACTTCTTGATTGATGGTAGGGCTAAACATGAACTTCTTTCGTTCATGGATGGGCATGCAAGGTATAACTAGATTGTCACCAATGAGGAAGATTCGATCAAAACAACATTTAGGTGCCCCAGCACAAGAGGGTTGTACAAATGGCTAGTGATGCCATTTGGCCTTAAAAACGTTGGAGCTACCTATCAGAGAACTATGAACGCTATCTTCGATGACTTGATTGGTAAAACTGTAGAAGTCTATATTGATGATGTGGTTGTTAAGTCCGTGCATCAACGAGCTCATATCCACGACCTAAGGCAGACCATCATGAAAATGCGCAAGCATAATCTAAAAATGAACCCTAAAAAATGAGCATTTGGTGTCTCGGCCAAGAATTTTCTTGGTTTCCTTGTTTACCAAAGAGGCATTGAGGTTGACAAGAATAAGATCAGGTCCATCATCGAAGCTCCTCCGCCAAAGAATAAGAAAGAGCTCGGGAAGTAATAATTTTAAAAATTCTGGAAGTCAAATAGTACACAGTCATACGAGTTTGTTGGATATTTTGGCTGATATTTCGAAGCTTAGATGTATTTACTGAATCATTTAATTTTGTAGAAATTTAGAAAAATAAGAAAATTGAAATTGCCTAGCCGAATCGCTAATGTGGTGCGATCTGGAGTGTTGATTAGAGTTGATCGGACATCAAAAAATTAGCCAGGCTAAAAGGCGCTGGTTGTGTGAGTGAAGGCACACCAAAAACTCAGTCCCAACGCGATTTGGGACGTACTCACGTGAACTGCCAAAAACTTGTTGTCAAGATTCAAGTTAACCTAAATGATTAACTATAACCAAGCTAAAACTCGCAAGTGCATGAATCTTATTAGTATAGCATGCAAATATCTAGGTCGATTCCACAGGGATCTAGATGTAAATCAATTTAACTAAGTTCTCATCTTAGGTTAACGACTCAAGGTTGAAGTGATTGATAATGTTCAAGGTTGCTGAAGAAAATAAAGCTACTAGAAAAGAGAAATTGAATTTAAGTTGGAGAGTTGTCGAATCAAGGTTTAAGAACACTAAGGCATTCAGAATCCACCCTAACAATCCTACTCATGTCATGATTCAAACAACTGAACTCTTGAAACATAGATGAAGATGTCCACAAACATATCCATGACATATAGACTATGTTGCATTAATTCTCTCTAATATATGTAGAATGCATGGCGTATACACAATACTTGTATCCCTATATGCAATCTAGGCATGGCGTGTACTTAGATTTAATATATAAGAGCATCTCCAACAATTTAGCTATCTTCCCCTCCCTAGCTATATTAGCTAGTTTCCTCTCAAATTCATTCTCCAATAAACTAGCTATCCAGTTAGCTACTTTAGAATTTGCTTTTTGATTAGCTCAATTTGGGTGTGAAAAAAAAGAAAATAACTATAGCCAAATCAACATAATGGGAATAATTTTTTTAATTCATTAAATACAACAATACAAATTTATTTCTCATGAGCCATAATATCAAATTTTTAAAAATAATAATATTAATGTTAGCTAAAATAGAGAATATTGCTGGGGTAAGATTTTAAAAGCAGTTAGCTAAAATAGATTTTGAACTTTTTTTGCACAAATTTAGCTAGAATATAGGTAAGTTTGTTGGAGTTGCTCTAAGAATCCATTAAGATCAAAGAGAATATGACCATTACAAGAACCCTAGAGAATGACGTATAGCAATAGGAATTCAAGAAACCAATTCATATGAATAATTCTTAGGTTATTCATTAGTTGCTAAGGAAAACATGATGATATGATGGTCTGCATATTTTTCCAACAAAAACAAGAAACATGTATTCTAAGGTGATCAGGCATAGAAAACACATATCAAGTATCCAATCAATTAGTGAAAAGGAATTCATCCATGGGATCAAAAGAATTCAAAAACTTAGAAAGAAATTAATCATAACAATTGAGTGATCATCGATCATGTTAGGGCTTCAACCTAAGCTCTAGCTAAAAGGTTTAGCTACACATTATTGCTAGCAAATCCCAAAGAAACATAAAGAAAAACAAAAAAGTTATTAAGAGAAGAGAGAAAGACAACTGCTCCTTGCTCTAGCGATTTGTGAAAGTGTAGAATCCTTGTTTTAAGGCTAACATCCTTTATTTATAGGCTCCAACCCTTTCCTAGTTGACTCTTAGTTGACTTCCAAGTTTGACTAGGGTTTTGGGGTCAAAAAGGCCTTGAAAAACATGTTTGGAAGTCCAAAAATGAAGCCTAGGTACAGAAGGATTGATCCTCCCATCGGTAGGATCGATCCTACAAAAAAGATGTAATTGCGCGTGTGTAGTAGGATCGATCCTATGAATAGTGAGGATCGACCCTCCAGGGGCTTTAACATGATAGGATTGATCCTATGAATAGTGAGAATTGATCCTTTGGGCAGTGTTTTTTGCTGCTTCACTTCTAAAATTATCTTGAATGTTTGTTTTAGCTCGAAATGCTTCCCTTTGCTTATTGAACCTACAAAAACACTAAACTAAGTTAAAATGAACTAAAAACATGGAATTTAGCAAGGAAGAAAGGGAAATAAGATAATAAAATATGTGAATTGATGAACATATCAAAGGGCACTAACGATGGCGAATCTGGACTGTTTATCCGTGCAACGTGTCATTTCTCCCAACCCTTTGACCCGTACGCGCGACCTGGATCCACGCCTCAACCCGGTTCTCTCTCTGCCCTTATCCCGTGTGTACAACCTGATTTTCTATCCATTGTTGGCTGAATCCTCACCCATTTACCCTTTTACGCTCACAGACTCGCGCACTGACCCACAAGATCTTGCCAAACTCGACTTGTTTTTAGCCCCTAGATCTTCATTTTTCACCCATTTTCAACCATTGGTCTCCCAATTAAACCCTACCTATCCATTTCCAAACTCAATCACAACCATCAATGGCCTCCCTCTACTCCTATAAATAGGAGGCCACCCCTTCTCATACACCATTTTTTCAGCTGAGTTTTGAAAGGGTTCAAAGCATCTCTCTAAAAAAAATCGTGAAAATACACGTTTATTTGGGAATTTTCCAATTTTTCCTCTCTTGGACATACCACTAATTGGGAGTCCTAATTTCTAAATTTTTTTTGGAACAAGCTTTATTTTTGAAATAGTTCAAAATTTGATATTTGATTGGGTTGTTCCATAGGGTTCCCAATAAGGATTTTGCACTCAAAACATAAAAATCAAATATTCAGCAATTTGTAAGAAGACGCTGCTGAAATTTCGACTCATCCCGAAGATAAGACTAGTAAGATACACTGAGAATGTTGAACTTGGTTAAGTTAATTGTATTAAGTTTGATTATTATTTAGGCTTTAATTCCTTGTGTTAGTTTGTTGATCCATTTGGTTGGAGATTTAAGCAAGGAAGGTCTACAACCAGGTATTTTTCTTGAACTTATCTATTTACTTATTTCTAGGCTTTAATTATTAATTAAATTAGATTTAACTATTAATTAAGCATGTTTAATTACTCAATTAATTCAAAGAATTTATTTAATTAATTAAGGTTATAGTATAATTAAGGTTTGACTTATTTGTTAAAGAAATTAAGTTGGGTTAATTTAATTTAATTATAGAATTGCTACAAATTGAGACACGTTAATTAATCAACCTAAGTAAACTATTGAGGCTATATTAGTGGTAACCAAACGACGTGATGACTAAGGTTAATCCATGAGCATACGAGCGTTGGTACGGAGCCAGTGCTCCCTCAATTTCCTTATGCACTAACCTGGTCACATTGTAGGTTCATAATTGATCAATCTCCTCGACCTAAGGTAAAATTGGATTTAAGTAGAAACCCTTAAGTATTTCCGAAAGTACAAAAATATGGTCTTAGTAGACTGGTTTCTAGAACTTTCTGTGAATGTATGACGGAAAGGAAGGTCATGCCGGAACTGCTGCAGTTCTTCTTGTAAACTAAGTTATTGTCGAACTTGGATTTCCAACTGCCAAGGAAGGAGATCGATTAAGTACTATTGGTGTTGTGAAGAAGCAAAAAAAAGTTGAAAGATTGGACTCCACATAGGGGGAACTCACACCCTATCTGTTGGGACTTTTGTGTGTGTGCATGTATGATTGTTGCCACTTTTTGTAAAACTTGTTTTACTTGGAATTTGAAATGAATACTAAGTTGTAGCTCCCAAGTATACGAATCGTTTAGTGTAGCGATAGCGTATAAGTACGAGGTCGATTTCATGAGGAATGAAATTGGCAAAGCACTATTTCACTTAACTAGCATTTATTGAAAGCAGTAAAAGAATGGGGGTTGAGAGGTAAACCTAACCTAAGTGCATGAAAAGTAAAATGTGCCCATTGACATGCTAGTACTAAGATTCCACCCTAATCCTTAGTTATACCCCAACTATGCTAAAGTTTTGCCTACCAGCTAAGTTTTGAATATATACTAGTGGCAACTGTCACTTACCAGATAGATTTAACTAGTGACTAGTGGTATTATCATCTACCAGCTAAGTTTACTAGTTACTAGTGGCAAATGTTCAACATATTGTGTTCCCTTAAGCATGAACACAATATGTTGAATATTTTCCCCTAAGCAGTTAACTATATATACATGTTCTCTTTCGGTTACAGTCGACTACCCAGAGCTGTTAACCATGTACAAAGTCATTAACTTTTGTGAAACGACCAAACATGCAAACAACATGCAAACATGTATAGAGTTAATAAATATTATTCCACAATAACTTAGAAGCCCGAAATAAATGTTGTTACGTCCGTCCCAACCTTGTGCTAGCTGGCTGCCTTGTGCTTGCAAGGCCTTGTGGTGCACAAAGCTTAGGCCCTTGCGTGTGAACTGCCTTATAGTGGTCCATTTGGGCCTTATTTCGTGCCTTCTTCGTTGTATTGCATTCGGAAGCCCAAATTTGTCTCCAAAAGTGCACATTTTAGCCCGTTTCACCAAATTGCCTCGAAAAACCTAAAAACACAAAAACAAAAGAAAACATACAAAAATATCGAATTCTAGCAAGCTAAGTTAAAGAGCTAATGTATAAAAAGATGATGGTGTGAACTGCCTTCTAGTGGTCCATTTGGGCCTCATTTCGTTCCTTCTTCGTTGTATTGTATCCGGAAGCCTAAATTTGTCTCTACAAGTGCACATTTTAGCCCGATATTGATTGGATGATTTCAGAGTTTTGTAACCTAGGGTTTCAATCCCCTAAACCTCCAGAGGGGTTTGTACGGATGAGCTAGTCGAGTTGTTCAGTTGGGAGGCTAGCTTATGAGGTACATACCGTGTAATGGCTACTCTCGCTACGGTACCAAATCTTTCTTGTCGGTAAGTGTATTTGTCTGTTTTGTGATTGATCATCAAGTAATATCTAAAACTTAAGACCCTTAACAATTTACAAAGACCGCTTGAGCATGCACGAAATATTTCAATTATTAGCATCGGTTGGGTTATTGATGGTGAAATCTTTTTGTTTTTTAAGTATTTCAAATTATTTTTCAAACCTAGTTAGGATCCTCTGAGAGAAGCGATGAACGTATGTAATGCTTACCTCCTACTACTACTCTTTTGCAAATCACCATTTAGATGACGATTTTGATTGAATTGGGTGTAGCAGTTGCATATATTGGTTGGCGTCCTACAAGTCCTCCTCATTTCCTCTTGATCCAGAACCCATGACTTTTGCTATTATCGTTCGTCTTTTGTTTATTTGCACTCTGAGTGTTTGTAAATTTTTTTAACATCGGTTTCATGGTTGAGTTTGCTCTATTTGCAAAATATTTTTTAAACATGATCTTTAAAGATATTAAAATTATTAGGGTAGTTTAGAGGTTACATCAGGCTGGGCCGGCCCAAGTCCGACATGAGCATGACTCGTTTAAAGTCGGCCCAGCCAGGGGCGAATCCAGGATTCTGAAATCGGGGGGGCTGAACTTACCTTAGGTTTTTTTTTTTTTCCTAATATGAAAAATCACTAATTATTGATACTATTTGAAAATTCTCTTTCAATGTGAGAATTGTATAAGCTTAATCAATGGTGAGACTTGGCCTTGAGAAATGAAAAAGATGGAGTTTTATGTGTTTTGAGGATGGGGTATACTAGAGAATTTTTTCAATGTAACCGATACACCGCCACGTGGTGTAACTAATCTAACGTGTAAGGGTATTATTGGACAGTATGTAACGATCCGACCCAAATTTCCACTTGAAATTTAAATTTTTATTTTAACTATGGTTTTAAAAGTTTTTTTTAGGATGTTGAATTTTATTTTAAAGATTTTGAGATTTATTTGGAAAATAAAAGGGGTTTTGATTTAATTTTTTTTAAATCTGGGGTTGAACCAAAGTTGACTTTCAAAATAAATGTGCTTTCGATTTTGACTTTGGGTCGGTTTGATAGGCTTTGAGCCCAGGATTTCATAGACACGTAGCACGCATCGATCCGAGTTACGGTTTAAGAAATATGGGCGTTTGAAGCGAGGGGCATATGTGTAATTTTTACTTAAATAGTTTTTAAAACCCAAATCTCTCTCTCTCTCAGCTGACTTCTCTCTCTCTCTCTCTCTCTCTCTCTCTCGAACTTTCCTCCCCGCGCACACACCCCCTTCCCAGCCACCATCGCCGGCCAGCCACCGCCGACCTCGACCTCCGGCGGGCACCCCGACGCCGACCACCCCCCCCCCCAGAGTTCTCTCTCTCTCTCTCTCTCCCTCGCAGACTCTCATCTCTCTCTTCCCCTCTGTGCGCGCGACACCACAACCGGAGGACAGCCTCCGGCCATTTTCCCGGCGACACGAGACCACCGTCGTGACCCCTGTGAGCCGGCCGTCCTCTTCTGTGCTTCCCCTCGCCGGCCCGCCACCCCGGTGCGTAGGAAGTCTCCGGAGAGAGCTTGTCGCGCCGTCGGTTTCTCTTGCCGATTCCGGCCACCTTCGAGCTCCGATCGAGAAATTGGTTAGTGGGTTTTCCTCCTCTCTTCTGGGCTTCCAAACCCATATAGTATGGTTTGTCAATTTTGAATAATTGTGATTCTGAAAAATTGGAGTTTAGAACCCATTTCGGGTTCCCTTTAAGTTTCGGTTTCTGGAGGTGTTCTTGAACGTGTGTGGACATTTTTCACTCCTAGGAACCCTTAATTTATGACTAGTTTTGGGAATTTTAAACAAATTGGAGAAATGAATAGTTTTTGGGTATTTAGGAATTTGATTTTTGAGGAATTATGGGCCATTTCGGGTTGGCCATGTAAATTTTGTTTTGGAGATTATTTTTGGACCATCGTCAGACAATATTTATTCATTTGAAACCTAATTGGAATCTAGAAATTTAAAGAGGTTGTGAAAATTGAGGAAATTGTGGAATTTGATCTTAGAACCGCCACTTTGAGCGGCGACGACGGAGGTTCTGAATTTCCCCACTGTCATTATGAGTTCCTAGCATTAATTTGAATACTTTGACTAAGCTGGTTGGCGATCTTGGGTGTTGTAGGTCGAAACGAGGATGTTTGGGAATAAGTTTTAGAGTGTCATTGTTTTAAAGAGGCGATTTTTAACCATAGGGAAGAACGTGAAGTAGCTAGGACGTCAAGTTTTCTTGTATGCACATATACTTTATTGGTCGTTGACATGGGTCTAATTGTATACTATGGCTTTTATTAGGCAAGGCGACCGTGGCTCGTGACGATCCGGCGGAGGATCGAAACTAGATTTCCCAATTTGTGAGTGGACTATATTTTTATAAAAGTTCATGTTTCTAAATGTCTTTGATTTCATTGATTTAATGGTGGATTTGTGTTGAGAATTGTTATTTAAAGTTTCTTCAAAATGATATCCGTTTAGACTAATAACTTTAAAAGATTGAGACGTGTTTGAAATGAGATAAATCTTGAACGGTCAGAAATCATGTTTTGTTGGATATTAAAATGATGAGAAATTAAACTGTCTTAGTAGTATCCTCTTTTAACAGGTATATATTGCTCTGCACTCGGCTGGAGATGACTCGGCGGTGTATGACCAGCATTTGCTCTGCACTGGCCTAGTTGGCGGTGTATGACCAGCATAGTATATTTGCTCTGCACTGGCCTAGTTGGCGGTGTATGACCAGCATAGTATATTTGCTCTGCACTTGCTTAGTCGGCGGTGTATGACCAGCATCATAAGCTCTGCGTGCATGTATGACCAGTATCATAAGCTCTGCGTGCACGTATGACCAGCAGTTCCCCCGGGTACTAGAACGATGTGGTTTTATGCAGTCCTTGAGATCTTACTTGATTTGAGTTTTAAGTTGTGAGATTTCATTATTTGATTTTTAATATTCTTATTTAAGGTTTTAAGTATAGAAATAAATTTACAAAGGGTTTTATACCATTAAAATTGTTTATGTCCACTCACTGGGTTTTCTCTCACGCCTTGTTATTTTTTTTTTAAATTTTCCCCAGGCAAGGAGCGGTCGCGCTAATAACCTCGAGGCATTTACGTTCACCTCCTTACTCGGACCTTGTAGGCACTATTTTAAATTTTGTAAAAATTTCTTGTAATAGAATAGTGGCTCTGGCAACCACACTTAAATTTTAAGATGGTTTTCTTGAAACTGTTGGGTCTGAGACCCTTCTTGGTTGTGGTAGAGGTGGTTGCTGTTTAGAAGTGCTTTTTAACAGGTTTAGAAATTTCTGGGTTAGTCCATTTTCAGGGGAGGTTCTGCCGAATTTTCGGTAGGATTTTCCTTGATTTTGGATTCCCGCAGGACCTCTCTGGATTTCAGGGTGGAAATCCGGGGGCGGTCCTGTCACGGTATGTTTATATTAGTAGGGTATAGTATTAATAACATCTACTTATATTACGATACATATATTGGTTACACTACGTGACGGTGTATCGGTTACACAAATGTATAGGGAAAGAAGTAGGGAACACGAGGATTGGGGAAGGGAAAGTGGGTATGCTTAATGCTTTCCCTCATAAGTAGGATTTGGGCTTGGGTTATTTTATGTGTTGTGCGCTGGGTTATAGATAATACAAAAAAAAAAAAAAAAAACAGGGGCAATCAATCAAAATATATATAGGTAATACAAAAAAAGAAAAAAACTGTAGGGGTTGCAGCCTATGTAGCCCCTAATGTAGATTCGCCACTGGGCCCGGCCCGGCTAAGATTTTCTATCCCGTTGGGCCGGCCCAAACCCAAGTTCCATAAATAAAAATATTTCCAGAAAACTAAAAATACAATTATATATTCAATTACAAAATTATTTCTTATTAATTGCTATTTTAAAAAAATTTATATTGACATTCTTGATTAATTTTAAAAATGAAGTCTTTGATTTATTAAATAATAATATAAACTTAAAATAATTAATCGGGCCGGCTCGACCCCGCATGAGTACAGCATGACCCGTTATGGGCTGAGTTAGGCCAACCTGACCTAATTCTTAAATGGGCTGGCCCAAGCATGACACGAAGCACGAATGAGCCGCTTTTAAACGAGTCGGGCTGGCCCGCTGTACACCTCTAAGGTAGTTTCAAACTCAAACCCTAAAGGGCTGGTATTTTATCCTAAATATTAAAAATTTCCCTCTCAATAATCTTGTGTATATTCTTAACTCTGATTCAACCTGTACTTCCTCTAAAACAAAAGGGCTTAACTCATTCTAAGGAACTTCGGAATATGATGCTCAGGGACTAGGTATTGTATTTTAGGGATTCTTAGAATGTGTGTCGCTGTCTCGCCCCCCTTGATTTGAAACGCGAGAGTCGAGACCCAAGATACAATGAAAACAATGAATCACCCTGCACTTTTTGAAATCTCTCTCATTAGGGTTCAAGTTAAGAATGACTGTACTACAAGCCTAATAGTATGGTACATATGCCAAAGTCTAGTCTCTGAGTGAAAACCCTCATCCACTTACGCTCCGCAAAAGCTGGGACGCATGCTCCTTACTTACTAGGCGAGGACTCTAATTGTTGTAACATGATTTCACCAAGTAGATGAACTCAGAAAAATCCTGCAAACGCGAACACACCTTTGGGAGGTAAGGTGTAATAACTCAACCCAAATTTTAGTAGAAATTTTAATTTTTATTGGTTGTGGATGTTTATGACCTCATGAGAAAAGTTTGGGTTTCTAATGGGAATTAATTGAAAGGTATCTTTAAAAATTGTGAAATTGACATGGTTGGATAGAGTACGAACTCATGAACGAGTAGGTGAAAACGGATCTCGAATGGGAGTTATGTGGAAGAAATCATATGTGTATAGTGGTTAGGGGAAAATAGTACATTTGAACCCCAAAAAAATAAAAACTAAAAACCAGCCAAGGCATGCCTGTGACACATGCACATCCAAAAAATAAAAAAATAAAAGAGAAAGAAAAAGATTTTTTTTTTTTTTTGGAAGTGTAGAAACTTCCTTAGAGGTGTGTGTGTGTGTGTGTGTGTGTTCAGTGGTGTTATAAGGTGGGGTGTAGACAAAACCAAAAACCCAATAGAGAAGAAGGAAGAGAAACCGCGAGAAAAAGAGAAAAGAAGAGAAAAAGGAAAGGAGAGAGGATCGAAGGACGACCGGGAGGAACTAGACAATTTCTATAGGGGAATTGAGCATAATTATGAGGTTCAAGGGATCCTAAGAAGGATCGAACATAGCTTTGCTAAATCAGCGAGTGGACTTTGTTTTATAAAATGATTTAAGAAGTTGGTTCAAATTTCTAATTACTTATTTGAGAAATTAAATTGAGTTTTATTTTACTTGAGAATTATTAACTGATGATTTCATTTTGGGAAGTTTATCCATTCAATTTGTGAATTAATTAATGGAAAGAATAATGTGTTATTTATGCATTTAGTTGAATTTCATGTGATGCTCGGATTTTATAAGCCAATTTCTCAGAGATTTGGAATTTATGATGCATAAGTTGGACTTTGTTTTATAAATTTTTTATGTAATTTATGATTATTTATTTTTAAGAAATTTATTTAATTATTGCATGCTCAGTTGTTTGAGAGATTTAAACAAACTAGTGCACATTTATTCATATTGAAACGAGGAAAATAATATTGATTTACTATTGCTGTTTGGAAGCATGAATTTATGATTAACTATCTTGGCATTTTCGATTAATAATTTATGAGATGTTTTGGAAATCTGTTGGATTGCATAAGTTTGAAAATCATTTATTAAATAAATATTTTGATTTGAGTAAATGATGACTTCAGGGTTGCATTACATGATTTCCATATGGATAGTTTTTGGAAATGTTTTTTTGCATTATTTTGGGGAAGTTTTATTATTGAATTTTCGTTCATTGGAAACGATTTTCGATCGAGCAATTTTCAAGATTTGAAAATGATTTATTAAGCAAATTTATGAAAGAGTTATATTTTCAGTTTTCATATATGAATAAATATTTTTCTGAGTTGTGGATTATTGAGTATGGAAAGCGGTTTCAAACCACCACGTTAGTGCCCTCCTCTTGACAGGTACAGATTTGTTCTGCACTCGCCTAGAGATGAC
Organism: Dryas octopetala; assembly: GCF_963921425.1. Classification (NCBI taxonomy): domain Eukaryota; kingdom Viridiplantae; phylum Streptophyta; class Magnoliopsida; order Rosales; family Rosaceae; genus Dryas; species Dryas octopetala. The sequence continues at coordinate 16,340,906 of NC_141372.1, read as the reverse complement.
TTGATGGTGTATGACCAGCATTATTAGCTCTTCATGCTCGTATGACCAGATGAGCTTGCCTGTGCATCGAGATCACTTTGCACAGGAAGTGGCTAGCTTGTGATCCTGCCCGTGCATCGAGATCACTCTGCAAGGGAAGTGGTTAGCTTATGAGTCTGCCCGTGCATTGAGATCACTCTACACAGGATGTGGCTAGTTTATGTGTCTACGCTTGCATCGAGATCACTTTGCACTGGATGTGACTAGCTTGTGTGTCTGCCCGTGCATCGAGATCACTCTGCATGAGATGTGACTAGTTTATTTGCCTGCTTGTACGAGGCAGAATTCCATATAGGTGTAAGGCCTCGTTTGAGATTGCTGTGGAGGACTCAAAAGCTGATGTACGTGGATGACAATTCTTAATCACCCATAGCAGTTTTGGTGTTTGGTAAAAAAATGAAAATGTGCTTTGCCTCACAATTCTCAACTCCCCACAGCAAAAATAGAAAGCAAGTTTGTAGGTGCTTTTAAAAGCTGCAGTGAATCACAGTAACAATGAAAATTTTATTTTACTCATAATACCGTCATTGATTTTTGAAAATCACATCTTATCCTTATTTTATTTTACATTTTGTTCTGCTATCTTCTCCCTGAACGTTTTGTCTTTAGAGAACAACGTATTGTCTTTAGAGGATCCCTAGTCATCTCAATGCTTGGACCATCTCATTCTCATCTTCATCGTCATCAAACTACCCACCGTTGCCGCCTCCGACGCCATTGGACCCGAGTCATGTGAGTTAGTTCTCTTTATTTTTTTCTGTTTTTTCTACTGATTTAGGTTTGCACAATCTCTTTGTTTTTTAGTGTTTTGATTAGAATTTGTATGTGATTTTTTTATCTATGGATCGATTTCATAGATTATGAATTTGTGTTTGTGAATCCCCTTGTTTTCTTTGCAACCCATGTGTCTGCAACTCCATACTCCTTGAACAAGAAAAAAACTTTAACAAGCAATGACAAATTTGTTAGAAAATTATGAGTATGATTTTTAAGTGTTAAGAGTTATGACATCTGGTTTGCGATAGGTTTTCTAATGCCATTTTCAAGGTCTAATTTTCTCCCATTAACCGCAACACAATATGGTCGATATTAATCTTGTGTCCCTGCTCTTCTCTTTGTCTATAGCTATGTATATATATATGGCACTAGTACTTGTAATTTGGGTTACAATTCTTTCTGTAATTATACTTGTAAATAAGATATAAAATCACTAGTCCATATATTAATCTAAAACAAGAAGGGCTAAATATATGTTTCTCCAACTCTACAAGCTCTCTTTACTGCTTGACTTTATATGTAGTAGCTAGATTGGTTTATGTAGTGCTGGTTTGTGTAGCAAGGGCTCACATATGGATGGCAGATCTATAATATTTAGATCTTATATTATAATATTTAGATCTAATTTTCTCTCATTGCTTCTTTTAACTTAAAGATTCTTGTCATATTGGGCTGGGTGTTTTATTTCATTTGTTAGCTTAATTAGAAGGGTGTCATTCTTTCCTCTTGGGGGGTAGGTGCAAGAATAGGAAATTCAATTTTTTGGAATGGCTCATCATTGCACTAATAGGTGCTGAAATTCTTCTCTCTCTTTACGACATTGTCCACAAATCAGCACTTGCTTTGCTTTAGCACTAACGAAAATGATCTAATAATTGAAAATTGAAACATGATGTGGGTGCTTCCACATGACTGTAAAACGAGGTTTGTTTATGGGTTTTGGTTCTTCATTCAGTGGTTGTAATATATGATGTAACAGACGCAAATAGCAGAGTTAGATAGAATTTCAATATTTTTTGCAATCCTTTGATTATTTTATTAGTACCTTATACAAAACATATATGTTATTCCTTGTATGAATAAAGAATCATGCTCAATTTGTTATTCATGCATAGCTTGAGATCATTATCACTATACACATGCATTAAATTTGAGTATATTGTTGAAGCCAAAATACATATATACAGATGGGAAAGAAGAATAGCTCTGAAGTTAATGTAACGACCCGACCCAAATTTCACTAGAAATTTGAATTTTTATTTAATTTGGTTTTTACAAAGCTTTAAAGGAAACTGAACTGTAACACCTCGAGAAAAAAATAATAATAAATAAATTTATTATTCGGTAACCCATTTTGTTTTCACCAAAATAAATTTATTTAAATTTACCTATTATCGTTTTATTTTATAACGTGTTAATTTAAAGGTTTAACCCCGATTTTAGACTCAAATATTTAATTGGTTTTTGGTTTCAATTTTGGTCTGTTGGAAAGGTCTTTACTTAACGAACGCGTAGGTGCGAACGGTTCGTTAATCGGAGCTACAGGTTGAATTTTACAGACGAACAAAGTTTGGGGGCATTTTAGACTTTTGCGTTCTAGAGATTTTTCTAGAAAGACCCAATTTTTATTTAAATTTCCTATCTCTCTCTCTCCCCCCTCTCGGACTCACACACAGCCCCTCCCCCGACTTCTCTTTTCTCTCTCTCTCTCTGGCCGATCATCTTCTCCGGCGAGGACTTGCTCATCCGGCGACCAGAGGCGGCGAGACCTCCACCCAGCTACTCGTCGTCCTTCTCTCTCCCTCCCCATGTCTCTCATGTTTCACGTTCTCTCTCCCCTCCCGCACATCTTCTTTCTCTCACCTCTGCGTGCGCACATACCCACCACAGCCACCATCGCCGACCACCTCCCGCCGACCCCGACCACCGGCGACCTCCCCCTCAAGCCGGCCGTCACCTCCCAGTCATCCTCCTTGCCGAGCTGCCCCTCTGCATGCGAAAACTCGCCAGAAAACCACCCAACTGCCGCCCCTTCTCTTTGGCGATTCCGGCCACCTCTGACCTCCATTCGAATTGTTTTCAAGTGGGGTTTCCTCCATTTCCTATGGGCTTTATGTCCCCTATACCTATCTTGATCGATTTGAGCATTTAGAAATTTGGATTTTGGAGGATTGAAGGGCCATTTCGGGTTCCTCTATAGATTTCGGATTGAAGGCTTTTCTCTTTGTTTTCTGAGATGAATTACATCCCTGAGATACCCATTGGTCGTTTAGAACCCGAAATTTAGACTAAAATTGGAGGAAATTTAAGTTTTAAGAGGTTGGAATTGTAAGATGGGAAAAATTTACAAACAGGACACATATTTTGATAGTTGTTTTATTTTAGGACATAAATTTTGATTCGTGTTAATGAAGGACACATACTTTCATTTTGTGTCAATTAAGAATCATGTTTTATCTCAATTTTGGCCTGACATTAGACTCATCAAAACTCTACCAAACTTAGCAAACTTATACTTGGTTTAAAGCTATGCATCTCTTCTTTATAACCATATAAAGATCACTCAAATTGGACATCTACAACTCCAAATAATTGGCCCAAAAGTAAGGTACCCGCAACTATCCAATTGGACCTCTGAGAAAAAATTTGGAAAATCGGACAGTTTCATGTAACCCTACTTTGGGGCCGATTATCTGGAATTGTAGAGATCCGATTTGGGTGATCTTTATATGGTTGTAAAGAGGAGATGCATATCTTTAAACCCAGTATAATTTTTCTGAGTTTAGTGGAGTTTTGATGGGTCCAACATCGGCCAAAGTTGAGATAAAAACTTAAAAAAACATGGTCCTTAATTGACACAAAATGAAAGTATGTGTCCTTCATTAACATGAATTAAAATTAATGTCCTGAAATGAAACAACCATCAAAGTATGTGTCATGTTTGTAAATTTTTCCCTTGTAAGATTAGAACCCATTTCGGGTCTGTTGAGGTTTGGCTAAGGCTTGGGGTAATTTTGGTATGGTTTTGGACAATTTCATCTTTAGGATACCGAAAATTTGATATTAGTTTCGTTGGTATGCGAAGATTGCGAAATTTTGTATGTTTGGTAAATTTTGGGCTTGAAACAGCCACCTTCGACGACAACCTTTGTGATTTCGAACCCCCACTGATATTCCATAATTTTAGAGTATTTATGACAATTGGTTGAATGGGTTATCGACATTAGTTATAGTGTTTGTGGTTAGGTTGAGCCGGGAAACTTTAGGGGCGATTGTGGAGGTGATGTTGGTCAATTCGTGTAGATCGTAAACCACCGTGTAGGAATGAAAGTTGGGTGGGACGTTAGGTGTAACACACACGCACACAAAAATTTAACGTCTTCGAGATTGAGACTAATTTCTTATTTTATTATTTGTGTTATAGGCGAGACGACCGTGGCTCGTGACGATCCGGCGGAGGATCGAAGCTAGGGCTATCTCTGTGAGTGGACTCTTATTTCTTTAAATGATTTATGAAATTCGTGATTTATTTTGGATATATAAATTGTAGTTGTGAAATAGAAGTTTGAATGGGCTTTTGGTTTTCTAAAGAATTCATGAAAATTCCATCAATCATTTCACACTTAATATTTTGGAAATTTATTTTGGGATTTGATCATTGGTATTAAATTTTGGATTTCAAATGTTATTTCAAATAAGTTTTCTTGTTGGACGTTAGAAAGGAAACTAGTTTCTTATTTTTATACGTATGAATTATTTCATATTTTAGCCTATGGTCAAAAGATTTGATTGGTTTTATGTGTTTGAATGGGATTTATTAAGAACTGTTTTACTAGTTGTGTTTGCACATTTGTTTTGAGGATTTAAAGTTTTGGGAATGTTATAAAGATATTCTATATTGGTGGAAAAAGACATTATGTTTGGTTATGGGAAACAGTTTCAAATCACCTTTCAGTACCCTCCAGGTTGTCGGATTGATAGGTCTTTGGGACCCATTACGGCACACACATAGGCTTTGGGCCGTGTGTCGTGATGCTTAGCCCTTTGGGGGTGGCTCTACGTGCACGTAAGACAGGATTTCTGGCTCTGCATGCGTACGACAGATTCTCGGCTCTACGCATGTATGACAGGTTCTATGGGTAACTGACTTGGTGTGTTTTATTATAAATGTATTATACGGTTTTTATGCGATCGTTTATTTTAAATTTATAAACTATTCAGAATTTTAATGTTTGAATTTTTTTTGATAAATGGTTTATGCTTTGGTTTGGTTTATTAAAATATGATAGCAACTTTGAACGTGTTTCTGTAAGCTTTTTAAAACTGGGGGATTTCAAAGAGTGACGTGAGGTCTTAGAGCTAAACGTGGTTCTGAAGGATTTCTGAATAGAAAGTTTACCTTTGTTTTCGTTTCCATAAATCTGTCCACTCACTGAGTTATCTCACCATTTCCCTATTTTTGTTTAAATTTTTTCCCCCCAGGTAGTAGCTTTGGTGGAGGTCGAGCCAATCACGTCGAGGCATATACGTCCATATCCTTATTCGGACCCTGTAGGCGCCATTTTAATTTTGTAAAAATTCCTTGTAATAGAATAGTGACTCTGATAACCACACTTAAATTTTTAAGATGGATTTCTTTGAAATTGTTAGGTATGAGACCCTTTTTGGTTGTGGTAGAGGTAGTTGAAGTTTTTAGAAGTGTTTTTTACAGGTTTATAATTTTTGGGTTAGTCCATTTTCAGGGGAGGTTCTGCCGAATTTTCGATAGGATTTTCTTTGATTTTGGATCCCACAGGACCTCTCCGGATTTCAGGGTGGAATCCAAGGGCGGTCCTGTCAGTTAAGGCTATTTTGAATGAACATACATTGCCAGTATTTATGGACCTTTGTATCAAGTTGGTAAATGCAAGTCATTGTCCTAGTAATGGGAAATATTATCGATCTCGTGGATGCGGGATACCCACAAATTAATGGGTATTTGGGACCATATAAGGGTGAACGGTATCATCTTCCAAATTTCCATAGGGATAGCCAACCAACAGGTTATCAAGAGGTATTTAACCACGCACACTCTTCTCTTAGGAGTGTCATTGAGCGAACTTTTGGAGTATGGAAGAAAATGTGGAATATTTTAAGGGACATGCCTAGTTATTCATTTAAGAAGCAAGTGAAGATAGTCATTGCAACCATGACACTTCATAATTACATAAGGAGGCATTCCCAACGTGATAGACATTTCCATGAAAGTGAGGATGATCCAAATGACATTTTAAGTGAAGAGGAGAGTGAGGCTAATGCACAAGAAGAAGAATATACCAATGGTCATGGAGCACAAGATCATGGAGACACTAAGAAATAACATTGCTGCAAGTTTAATGAGTGCATCTACATAGTTTTTTATGGTTATTTTTCAGAATTTTAGTCATTTTGGTTTGTAATTTATGACCTTTTTTTCCCTACTGACTTCTTCGCATATATATTAGTCATTTTGGTATGTAATGCATGTGATGGTTGATTATACTTTTCATATATTGGCTACCCTCAATGTTGGCGGGCTGATAAGTTTGACTGTATATCCCATGATAAAAATGGTCCAACGCTATTGTGGAAGAATGAGGTGGGGTTGCAAATAAGAAAGAAACGACATATTTGAAACTTGTGAGGTGACTTCAAATTCCATGTTAGTATATAATCATTTTGATATATAATAGGCAGTTCGATCAATATCATTCAACTTTGATAATGACTACGGTGAAAATATCATTCAACTTATATAACAGGCAATTCGATCAATATCATATAATTATTTAAACATTTATATTTTTTTTATTTATTTGAAATTAAAAAATAGGTCAATTGTTAATTATATTTAATATTGTGAACATTAATTATAATATTTTATTTATACGATTAAAATTATAATATACCCAAAAAAATAATAGGCATACTTATTTAATAATGTTGTTATTTGAAAAATTAATGCTAACACAAATTTGTAGCCAAAAATTTCAAAAACATGTAAAAAAACATTTTATTTTTACCAAACAAATAAGTGAAAGGCACTTTCAGCATCATGTCCATTTTAGTAATTATAAATAGCCACAATAGTTTTACATTACAATTTACCAAACACCTTCATACTATTTTTTGTACTCACAGCACTTTTGAAAATATAGTTTACTAAACACTCAATTGCTTTACTTCACAATTGGCTTTACTTCACAGTTGACTTCACTTCACAACTGTTTTTTCTCACAGCAATCCAAAACTAAGCCTAAGACCAGTTTATCCTCGCCCTTCATGTACGATGTAGTATTCCGCACGGGTGTATGGCCAGTTTTCCCCTGGGTACTAGTGTGGTGTGATTTTTCGGTATCAATGTTTGAGATATTAGTTTACATTGATAATTTCAGTTGATATAAATATTCAGTTCAGATTTGAAAATTTTCAGGTTGAGCAGCTTTATTGCTTTTCAGTTTAATCAGTATTTATTTTTTAGCAGCTTTATTGCTTTTCAGTTTATTGAGTATTTTTTTGAAATGAAAGACTTCAGTTTAAAATATTTATACATTTTGACGATGTTAAGTTTAGTTCATATTTTTATTAATTAGTACTTCAAAGGTTGATTTTCAGCATGAGATCTATCATTGAGCATGATATTTTTCAGAGCTTGTATTTTCAACTGAATGATTTATTTACAAGAGGTATATGAGAATTTATTTGTTCATGTTGCATTTCATCCTTTTGAGATCTATCCATATTGCATTTTTATGAGTTTTCTTATGCATCAGGAAGATTCACGAATTTGAGATGATTTCGAAGGTGGATTGTGAAATGGTTTTAAAACTGGGGGCTTTCAAAGGAAAAATAAGCTCAAAGTGAATGAGTGGTTTATTAACATTTATATTAATTAATAAGATAACATTAATTATTCTCCTAATAATTAATCACTTAGCCTTGGGTCAACAAGCTCAAGCTTTGACTTTCCAATCTTACTCTCTAAGTAGATTAATTAATTAATTAATCCTACTTAAGGAAAGATTATGTCAAGTAACCATCCCAAATCAATCACTTGACTTATGGGCTTATTGATTGTCCTCATAAATTAGTAACTAAGTCGATCACTAGAGCTCAATGGTCTCCATCAATATATCACAGTTAAGTGAGCTCACACTAGAGCAATACTGGGATGGGTGACTCACATTGGGATGGGTGACCCACTGGGAAGTGTAATTCCAAGGAAAGATTATGTCAAGTGACCATCCCAAATCAATCACTTGACTTATGGGCTTATTGATTGTCCTCATTAATTAGTAACTAAGTCGATCACTAGAGCTCAATGGTCCCCATCAGTATATCACAGTTAAGTGAGCTCACACTAGAGCAATACTAGGATGGGTGACTCACATTGGGATGGGTGACCCACTGGGAAGGGTATTCCCAGTCTTACGCAATAACAAGTATCACGATAGTTGCAATCAATAATTGGACATATTTATCATCGGTATCATCCTTTCCTTTTGGTCTCCCACATACTTGTATGTATGTGACCCTTTAGGTTCTTATTCGATTTGGTAGTAGGATCATAATTAATCTACAAACACTTTCTAATTAATTGCTCTTTAGACTCTACAAATCACGTTGACACCTATCCATAGTTCATGGCCCCCAAACCAAATAGAATTTAGCCTCGAACCTATTCAGTTATGATTACAATACAGTATGGTCCATTCTCGTGCCGATTACATCCTGTGTATGGACCGGAACTCGTGTCAAAATCCATTAATATAATCATATATGTAATTCTGATGCTCTAGCCAGAAACTTTGTGAGTCTTTCTATCCTAGGACATTTCCTTCTTTATGGAATGTGAGAGATTCCATGTTTTACACTCACATGCCTCCATATGTGTGTCAATGGCACCCAACGTACACATGTAACTCATGCTTGATTCCGTTGGTTCATTTTGTGCGGTCAAAGTATACTAAGCACATACACAAGACATCGGTGATGTCTCTGGTCTGAGGACTAATTAGTATCTATCATAACCACAAAGTTCCTATTTGACATGCGGTAAAGCTCCATCTAGGATTCTCTATTAGTCAATTCTGTGGACGTGTCTTCAAGCTCACACCTACATACTTGCTCCAGTGTCTCTACATTGTGGCATGAGACTCACCAACCCAAAGTAAGCAAGTGTATATGGAAGTCTTGACTTATTGGAATGTTAATGCCCAGTTAACGTTACCTTCATCGACTAGGAACATTTAGGAATCTAAGTATCCGATAACACGAGACTCAATGGCCTCCAAGCTTGTCATGTTTCTTCTCTTAGATTTCTATGGACACATTCATTCACTTATACGATGATCCTAGAGTTTCAGTGTAGTGAATAATGCTTATGCCCTATTAATGTGTATTACACATTAATTGAAATATCTCTCAAGTCACTTTAACCAAACTACTTTGGTTAACCAATTGCCATTGGTTTTAGGGCATATTTCCAACACACATGTGGTGGGAGAAATGGTGGCGGAGACTGGTCGTGGTGGTGGTAGTTGTTGTAGTAGCGACCTGGTGGTATTGTGATTAATTGGCAATGTGATGAGTGGATATGAATTATTTATCTTCTGTCAAAATTGGAATTTTGAAAATGACACCAATTTAAGTGCAATTTAAAATTGGAATTTATAGCCCTCAAATCCCAAGTTTTTTTCCACATTGAATTTACAAAATCTTGAGTTAAAAGGAAATTAGAAATTAGAAGTGAAATGGGGTTGGCCTAGTTGGCCGAGGACAATAGCTCCCCCCCTACATACTCGGGTTCTAACCTTCCCCCCTCCCCTACAATAAAAAAAAAAAAAACAAGGAAATTAGAACATGAAATTTCTCAAATGATGAGCTTTGTCTAAATTTCAATTTTTTTTTCCTCCATCTAAAGACACCATTATGCTTTTTTTATTTGGGATAAAGATTTGGTAAAAATGCCTGTAAATATTTACATATAATCGTTTTTTATTTATTTTTTATGGATGTAGGGCACTATCACTTTTCGTGATGAGGATTTGGTAAAAATGCCTGTGATTAAGACCATGACTTTGGGCATTGATGAACATGCTTATAAAGAATACAGAGCATATTTGAAAGGGAAGTACTACACTGGCAAGACAAGTCAGCGGCTGTTGAGATGTCCCAATAATGTAGATCCTGTGCAGTGGGCGAAGATGGTGGAACATTGGGATAACCCAAAAACTCAAGTGACAACCTTAATCAAATATTTAATAATACTAATATGTGCAATTATGACTAATTTATATTCTGTTTGACTTTTTAGGAGATAGCTGTGAAAAATAAAGCTAATCGTTCTCAACAAACGATGAGCCATACATCAGGATCGTGGACATTTGAATGTCTTCGTTAAGATTATGTAGTATAGTTAATTTTTTTCATCTTATTGAGTTACAGTTTTATTTAATTAGGGCACAAAAATATATTCTAAATTATTTTTTTTAATGGTTTAAATTTTTAGAAGAAGAAGCATGGAGTTGAACCCGATCCCGTTACTTTCTTTCGTGTCACCCACATGCACAAAGACATTAGTTGGATTGATGTGCCATTGGAGAAGAGAGGGGTAAATATTATACTAGTTTTTTTTTTTTTTTTTCCATAATGTGTAGTTTATGTTCTTAAATTTTATTTACAAATTTATCTAAATATTTGTTTATTAGATATCCATGGAGAGTTACGTTGACTCACGAGTTGAGTCTGGAGCGGATGACACTTGTGAACTTCGCACAGAAGTGTATGTTGAGGAGATGGGTCCTGAGAGGAAAAATAGAGTTCGGCTCTATGGACATGGGGTGACACCTGAAATGGTGCCTTATGCTAGGGCTCAATCTAGTACTTCTTCTCAGAGATCATCGAAGACAAGATAAGCTCTGTTGGAGGCACAGTGCCTCGAATGGCAGAAGAAGCATGAGGCTGTGCAGGCTAAGCAGGATGCTCAAGCTGAGGCAATTGAGTTGTTAAAGACTCAGCTACATCAGCAGCAGTAGCAATTGCAGCAGCAACAGATGATGATGTTTTTGCAGCAGCAACAACAAGTGATGATGCAGACACAGACACACCCGCAGAGCTCGCATCCACAACAGCCTTCTGGCCAGAGTCAGCCCCCACATTCTCCATATGGAATGTTCTCGATGCATCCTATGTACCATATGCCGTTTATGCCTCAGTCACCTTTGCAGATGCATATGTATCGGCCAGAGGTACCTTCTCAGCCATCTCCTGGTGGGTCACATCATTCTACGGGTGTTGGATTTTTCAGATTGCTTTCCGAGAATTTAGGTGATGATGAATTTCTGAGACAGTTTGGTCCGCAGGGAGGATCAGGGTCACATTCAGCTTCTGGTTCGGGTTCTGCTGCTGGACTTGAGTAGATTATTTTCGTTTGCCTACTTTATCTTATCTTTATTGATGGAACATTATTATTTGACATGTATTCTTAATTGAAAGATTTTATCTTTATTAGTGTATAATTATTATTTGAAATGTTTTATATTAATTATTTCAAATATAATTTCATTTATTTTATATATATATATTCAATGATTCTGGCGGTTGTATCCGCCAGGAAAGGATTTTTTAAATATATTTTATTACTTTTCCTGGCATATACACTATCAATGCCAGCGGTTATATCCGTCAGGAAATTATTATTTTTATATATTTTATTACTTTTCCTATCCGCTATCAATGCCGGTGGTTATATCTGCCAGAAAATTATTATTTTTATATATTTTATTACTTTTCCTAGCAGATATACTATCAATGCCGGCGGTTATATTCGCCAGGAATTAGTGAATGCCGGCAGATATATCCGCCATGAATTACTCAATGCCGGCAGATATATCCGACGCGAATAAGTTAATGCCGGCGGATATATCCGCCAGGAAAATTTTAATGCCTTGTTAGCGTGGAATGATATTCCTGGCGGATTTAGACAGCTGTCCGCTAGGAAAAGTGCTTTGCCTGCAGTTTTAATGCTGGCGGAAACCTTATCCTCCACTGCTTCATAATCTTGGCGGATTTTGCTATTTTTCCACCATAAAATTGTTTTTCCTGGTGATTTAATTCTGCAAGGAATAAGTGATTTTGTAGTAGTGACCAAATTTCAAAACTCATCATCACCGTCATTGCAAGAAGAGTTTGGAGGCACTTGAGACATGAAGCCACTTTGAGCATCCTTGGAGGAGTGACAACATCTTGGAGGCTTGGTTTCATCATCTAGTCTTCTCATTTTACTCTTGCTTTAATTTATGTTTCATATTGTGATATTGTTTGTACTTTATATGGCTAGGGAGAAGTTTCTTGATTTGGGGCTAAGGATGTCGTCCTAACCCAACTATGTAATGACTTTGTGATTTGTGATATAAATGTTATTTTGGATATGTATGCTCTTATGCTAGTTTAAAGATTATAACTTGTAAGTGTGAATTTACCACTTGTGCATATGAGAAATGTTGTCATGTAGAAATTAGATATTGGAAACCTTTAGTTTCTAAAGCATGTTGCATAAGAGTGTGGTAATTTAAAAGCATCTTAGTTGGATTGTTTAAATTGCTTGGATTTCTCATCCTTAGAACTTTATGCACCTAGGATTTGCTATGGCATGAATCTTATGTAGTTAGATATCATTTTGTGATTTGTGATATAAATGTCATTTTGGATATGTATGCTCTTATGCTAGTTTAAAGATTATGGCTTGTAAGTGTGAATTTACCACTTGTGCATATAAGAAATGTTGTCATGTAGAAATTAAAAATTGGAAACCTTTAGTTTCTAAAGCATGTTGCATAAGAGTGTGGTAATTTAAAAGCATCTTAGTTGGATTGTTTTAATTGCTTGGATTTCTCATCCTTAGAACTTTATGCACCTAGGGTACGTTTGCTATGGCATGAATCTTATATAGTTAGATATCATTTTGTGATTTGTGATATAAATGTCATTTTGGATATGTATGCTCTTATGCTAGTTTAAAGATTATGGCTTGTAAGTGTGAATTTACCACTTGTGCATATAAGAAATGTTGTCATGTAGAAATTAAAAATTGGAAACCTTTAGTTTCTAAAGCATGTTGCATAAGAGTGTGGTAATTTAAAAGCATCTTAGTTGGATTGTTTTAATTGCTTGGATTTCTCATCCTTAGAACTTTATGCACCTAGGGTTTGCTATGGCATAAATCTTAGGTAGTTAGCCATCACCTTGGTTGGGGTAGTTGATAACATGAATGTGAATGTGCCCTAATTCACTTTGGCTGAGGATTAGGAGGGAATCTAATATATCTAATTTGACATAATCACTAATTGCATTGTTTGTTACATGAGATTGTTAGTGTGAATTCATAATAACCTCAAACGTACCTTCATCATCATTGAATTTAACTTGTACTTGAATTTGCTAACATTTCCATTTGTTAATTTCAAATTTTAGTGTTATTTATCATCAATTAACCAATCAACCAAACAACAACTCAACACTATACATTTACACATACCATTATGTTTAGTCTTGGTTTTGCATAGTACATGGTAGGTTGTTTGTTAGTTTTATAACCTTAAAATTAATCTAGCTTGTGGTTGAAGTCTCAATCCAATCTCTTGGGTACGACAATCCTCTACTTCTATTTTCATACTAAAACTTAACAACCTTACACTTGAGGTAAATAAATAACACCCCCTCCCACCTTCCCCCTTCCTGCCAATCTCTCATTCGCCTCCACCCATCTTCCCCCCCTTCTTGCCAATCTCTCAGTCGCCTCCACCCTTTTCTCCCTCCCATCTCACTCCCTGGTTCTTCGTTCTCTCTTTTTGAGAGTTTGCTTGACCCTCTTGTGGTGAATTTGCTTGAGCTCTATACTCAAATCTGGAGGTCTCTCCTCCCTTTTTTCTTCTCCTCAAGTTCTCACCACCAAGTATCAGGTGGCCACTACTTTTGTCACTCTCCGCTTCCCGCCCTGTCATCTTCGTCAGATTCGAGACTCCTCTTTGATCTTCGGCGAAGATAGTTGGATCGTGGTTGTCACAAAAGCGAATCAGTCGCTATATCATCAAATATGTGCGCTTCGGCACGGGTGTTCGCACCTCCATCTTCCTTGGCTTCTCTTGGCCTTTTTAGTGCCTTTCTGGCAACTTTAGTGGTGGTGGTTTTTGCTCGGTGACAATGTGACGAGATCTTGGGATTTTTGTGGGCTGCCTTGCTCCTTTCCACCTCATGAGGGTTTTCTTCTTCCGAACCATGGCGGTGGCGTGGCTTCTCTGGAACACTCCTTTAGAGCATGTACAATGGCTTTTTGCTATAGGCTATGCTATATGTTATATTTAGCATGACTTTTAGTATTTAGCAATAGCTTTTATGCTTTTTGTTCCAATGGCACAAAAACTATAGCTATATGTTAGTATGTTTATATTTTTAATATATTCATACATATCGTTATAAATTAAATTTAATATATTAAATTATTTTAATAATTATATTATTGTAAATATTTTAATGAGATCTTTAATATGAGCTCAATATTAAATATATTTAAATATTATTATTTTAATACCCAAATTAATATTTTATTATTTTTCTTGTCAAAGTCAAATTTAAGAATTGTAACATTGGAATACATGACCAATCAACCCATAACAACTACCCATCCTCATGCATTTTGTTGCAACCTTTTCCACCCACATGAATATCATTTCATCTATCTCTCTCTCTCTGAGACCCAACACTTTTTCAACTAATTACTTTCTTTCACTTAGTTTTTTTATTTTTTCTTTACCCATACTTTTTAGATGATGAGTTCACTTTTTTCTTGAGTTCCTCAATAATAATTGCTAAATTTTCTGCTATATATAGTGAAAAATTTAGCAATAGCATAACAAATGCTAAATTTAGATATGTCATTGTAACAAGCTTTTTTATCAATTCTGCTATATTTAATTAGCATATAGCATAGCATTTAGCTATGCCATTATACATGCTCTTAGCGTTTTCCTTTGATGATTATTGACTTGGTTGGTCTCTCTTGATCATGGGTACGTTTATTTTACATGAATTCCTAATTTTTCAACATTGTTCATGATTCTTGCTGGGCTTGGTTCAATTTTTAATTTTTTATTAATGGGCATGAATTTTGATTCTTTATTTTTAATTTCATATTTATTTGTTTTCTTTTATGCTTGGGCTTTGACAAAATTCGTGTTCTTTGCCTTGCATATTGATTGGATTTCAATAAATTCATGTTTTTGTAATTCTTACCAGGTTGATCTTAAATTCTGGGTAAAGAAAAGAAATTTTGGGTTGTTTTTAAATTTCTTAATTGTAAATTTTAGACCTTAAGGTTGGATAATTAAAACATGTGACAATAGAGTCTTAGTCCATATCTGGTTAACTCGTATATGCACCTTTCTTTCCTTCACATGGATAATGGAATATGGTCTTGTTTGGTCTTACAGTTTACTTGACAAGTAGAGCGAACAAAAGAGTACTTAAGAGGTCAAGACCTACCACTAGGATCAAAAAAATTTCTTATGTAACAATTTAATCATCCACTATAAATTCTATTAATTGCCTTGAATTTTAAAGCAAACTTGATATTTACTCTAATGTTTATTCTTTGAGATCCTTTGTTCATCATGCATTGGCATTTAATATCTATCTATCACTGTCTTGGGGTAATTTTCTGTATTTTAGATATCTTTATTTTGTGTGCTAAACTCTGCTATCTTGTAATTGCTGTCACTAACACATATGTATTATTGTGACACCAAATGTTCCTCAATACCAACACCAAGTAAGTCTTAGTCTGAGGCCTTAAATCTACATAATTTGAGTAGTGCTCTGTATATAAAATAAAAATGTCTTAGTGGTTGTAGAGGCCAAAAAATTAAGCATGGACAGTGGTAGTTCTCTGAAATTCGCACTAAATTTTAGGAGTGTAGTTTTTTCCTCTTAATTTTATGTTATTATTGTTTCTTTCCTTAAAGAGATAAGGCCAACAGAAAGGTGTAACAAAATGTAGATCCATTATTTTTTCGTTTTTTGGAACATGGATGTGTCTCGTTTTTAATAAAGCCAAGTAGTGTGACTTTATTTTATTTTAATTATTTTATTCTTGTTTTCAGCCTATCATATTGTCAAATTTATTGTGATTTTTTTTATTCAACAGTAGTTTTGTCTTGTTCTTCATTGTTGGCCCATGTATTAGTGATCGGATTAGTAATAGGGTTGTAGATAGTTCAATAATGTCTTTTTTTTTTTTAATTTCTATTTATAAATTTTTTGAATACATTCGTGGCAGATATATGGGAAATAGGCTGTAAGAGAATATGATAGAAAACACCAAAAAAAGGAAAAGACTAGACGATGATGTGAATCAGGTATCCTAGCTATTTAAGGACCAAGAATTTATCTTTACACTTTATTTTTCCCTTTCAATTTCTTTTATTTTCTTCATTTTTCTCAATTTCAAGTTTCTTTAAACTGGCCCAGAGCCACTAGAGAATCCACACTTTTGTTGATTTAAAATTTTAAATCCACATTAAATGCATCAGTATCTAAAGTGTTAACCCTAGCAGTCCTCTCTCCTGACAGTTTTTCCTTCTCCAAAGCACCAACTTTAATTTGGCTAATCACCTCTCTCTCTATTTTTTTTTTTTTTTTGCAGCTGTATGGGGTTTGTATCTGCAAGTTCAAGATTGATTATTCCAACAACCAAAATACAGTGGAGGAATTTCAAGATGGAAAACCAATGATGGGAAAAGTAGTGGAGTACGATGAATCACAAAAGGAGAAAGCTAGCAGATATTTCCAAAATGCAAAGCAATTCAGCCATGTGGCATTTCTGGATGTACATGGCATAAACTAAGATGCAAAAACCGGCAAATGGTACATCTTGTATCAAGACTTTAGGTGTCATTTAAATGACTGGAAGATAAATATTTGAACTGAGGTTCAGCCAACAGTATTTTAATAAAATCTTGAAAATCTTCAATGTTATTGCACTTCACCAATTTTAAATATTCCTCTTAAAAATGTCCAATGTTTATAAGTGGACACTTATTAGACAGAAGAAGTTATGTGGTAAGAGAAGATAAATGGGCACTTATAAACATTGGACATTTTAGAGAGGAATATACTGATATCTACTAGGAATTGGTGAAGTGCAATGACATTGAAGATTTTCAAGATTTTATTAAAATACTGTTGGCTGAACCTCAGTTTAAAAATTTATCTTCTAGTCATTTAAATGACACCTAAAGTCTTGGTACAAGATATACCATTTGCCGGTTTTTGCATCTTAGTTTATGCCATGTACATCTAGAAATGCCACGTGGCTGAATTGCTTTGCATTTTGGAAATATCTGCTAGCATTCTCCTTTTGTGATTCATCGTACTCCACTACTTTTCCCATCATTGGTTTTCCATCTTGAAATTCCACCACTGTATTTTGGTTGTTGAAATAATCAATCTTGAACTTTTAAATGACTGGAAGATGGATTAGTTTAAAACGAAGATGGAAAAAGTATTTCAAATGGTAGAAAATATAAGGTACTCCCTCTAATTTGATTTGTGTATCATATTTGTCCTCCTTCTCCAACTCTTTTACTTTGACATGATTGATTGTTTTCTATTTTTTGTGTGCAGCATAATCCTTACAGGCTTGGAATATCTCCACAAAGGTGGGCGAGTCCATGGAAGCTTATTAGACAGAAGAAGTTATGTGGTAAGAGAAGATAAATAGGCACTTATAAACATTGGACATTTGAGAGAGGAATATACTGATATGGACTGGGAATTGGTGAAGTGCAATGACATTGAAGATTTTCAAGATTTTATTAAAATACTGTTGGCTGAACCTCAGTTCAAATATTCACCATTCCACCATGGTGACATTGGTTCGTTCTTGAAATATACAAATACGAAGTTAGTTTCTTATATTTTTTCAATTTCTTGATAGTATCAGAGCAGGTGTAGCACAGGGATGGATCGGGTTTGTATCCGTAGCATTGCATGGAGGGAGTGCTGAGTGAGAGTGTTACTATAGTTTGCAATCGCTTAGGTACCTTTGGAATATATAGTACATAAGCACATGGCCATCATTTCCTTGTAAGCTGGTCTTGCAATGATAAGATATACCCATAGGTTTAATATAACAAATCTTCTGACCATTGATTTTGAGGGCTAAATCCCAATGATTGAATCAGCTGTCTTTTGGTGGATGCAGTTAAATAATTTTCATAACTTAGAAATGGCACACACTTGAAGAATGAAGAAACTAAGATTGATGGCCACGGGTCAAA
Source organism: Dryas octopetala (assembly GCF_963921425.1). NCBI lineage: Eukaryota > Viridiplantae > Streptophyta > Magnoliopsida > Rosales > Rosaceae > Dryas > Dryas octopetala. The sequence continues at coordinate 16,322,736 of NC_141372.1, read as the reverse complement.
ACTAAGATTATATGGAGAGACATAATTATGAGCTAGTTTGGGGGTCTATATCTTGAGAATTTTATTGAGATATGATCATAAAATTAAAAGAGAGATAATTATTGAGAATTTTACACAACGTTAGTCATAATTTTTCAGTATTAGGCAATTTATGTCTCTCCATCACTATATTATACACTAAAATCTAAACCCTAATACTTTATATATTCTATATACCCTAATACTCTTTATACTCTATAATCTATACATTAAACCCTATATACTCTATATTTTTTAGGATCTTAGGTTTTAAGCCCTTTAGGATACTTTTAATTATTTTTTTATATAGAAATGTATTAAAGTTTAAGGTTTAAAATAACTAAAAGAAATCTCAAACCTTTTTTTCTTCTTTCCAATTGCCCAAAGGCCCCAAACCCCCCCCCCCCTCATTTTTTTTTTCTTTCCTTTTTTTCCCCGTGCCTCTTTCTTCAGTCTTTTTTTTATTTTTTATCTTTCCTTCCTTTTTTCCCGTGTCTCTTACTTAGCCAAGCTTTGTCTTCACTAAGTGTAACAACCCAAATTTTGGCTTATGGTAATTTTGTTACTTAAATTTTTCAAATTTGTTTTAAGGTTTGTTTAAAGGAATTAAAAATTTCTTTAAATTTATTTTAATTAACTTAGACCTTTGGTTGTGGTTCTAGAGCTTAGTTGTGTGGAAATGAATTTTAGAAAATGAAAATTCAAGAATTTGACGATTATTATTTTTTTCAGAATTAAATTATAAGAGTAGAATTTTTCATAATTTTTTTGAAAGCAATTTGACTATTTTGAGGTTATAGAAAATTAGTACTCATCAATACGAGTTCGTAGAATTTTTCAGTGAATTATTTGGAGTCTCGAGCTATTTTTGATGAATTTCTGAAGTTGGAGAAAATAGAAAATATGAAAATTTCAAAAATTTCGATAAATTTCGATAAATTTCGGTAAATTTCGATAAATTTCGGCGAAATTTCAAAAATTTTGGTGAAATTTTCCAGAAAAATTATTAAACATGTGTTTCGATTTCGACACCCTAAAAAAACGAAATTTAATTCCTTGGTTCTAGGGCTCCCGGTTTCTTTATATATTAAATTTTGGGATTCCTCATCTTTCTCATCTCTCTTCACTCAAAAATTGTTTGTTCCGGTCATATTCTTCTCCTTCTTTCTATCTCTGCTCTCAAAATCATAGACCAAGATAATTTATTTCCCTTCAAATTTATGGTCTCATGCAACCAAATAAATAAGAAAAGAAAAGGAGTTGTTAGAAGAGGAGAAACAATAGTGACACTTGCTTTGACTTTTGCAACCCAAACCAGCTAATAGAATTACTTCCATTTATCAAATTATTTATATTTTACATTTAATGAAAGAAAAATTGTTAGAACAAATGGTGGCTATTTATAATTACTAAAATGAGGGTATTATGGGTAAAATAAAATTTTCATTGTTGCTGTGATTCACTGCAGCTTTCAAAAGCACTTACAAACTTGCTTTCTATTTTTGTTGTGGGAAATTGAGAATTGTGGGACAAAGTACTTTTTTCATTTTTTTACCAAACACCAAAACTGTTGTGGGTAATTGAGAATTGTCATCCACAGCAGCTGGGAGTCATAATTGTATTCCTCTCAAAGAAACCTAGTTAGTAGTGTGGCATCTTGCAGTAATCTAAATTTATTTGATGGTATGGAACAGAGAAATGTTATTCTATGGACATCCATGATTGATTCCTATGTTGAAAATGGGTGCATATGAGGCACTTGGTGCGATAAGGTTAATGCTTTCAATGCACAAAATATTTTAGATTGCATGTGGTTACATAGATATATATGTATAACCTCTTGTGAAAAGAAAAAAATAAATGTATGATAGTTGTTGCATATATCACTGACTTGATAATAGTATACTTCCAGGTTGTCGAATATTGGGTATTGGGTTCGGGTCTCAGGTATCGAGTATCAAGTCCCGAGACTCGGGACCCAAGTGTGAGTCTAGATCTTGGTATAAACAAGTAACTGAAAAAAAAAAATGTTTTCAAGTATATCAACCAAACAAATTTTCAAAATTTAAAAAAAAAATTCAAATTTTATACCAAACAAGTTTTCAAATTTTAAAAACTTTTATGTTAAAATTCAAATTCTAAAAAAGAATCCTAATTTTTTAAAATAGTTTTTGAATAGGATACCAAACAAGGCCTCAGCTTCCCAAGTCTAAAATAAGCAGAAAGAGCAAGGAAGATGAAGCTGAACGTGGACGTGTTGAGATACCTCACTAAAGATGATTTTAGGGTTCTAACTGCTGTGGAAATGGGAATGAGAAATGTAAATGTCTCTACTATTCTTTTATTGAAATCTTTTAAATTTCTCACGATAGCTTACCTTAATTATCATTATATATGTATATGTATCTATATTAACTCTTCATATCCTTTTTTCAGCATGAACTCGTACCCTCTGAACTGGTGGAGCGCATAGCTTCGCTCAAGTATGCATTTAGTTTTTTGTTTTCCCCTTCATGTTGAATTTCAAATTGTCCATCTTTATTTTTTATTTTTTTTAACTCTTGTCTAATCCTTAAATTTATAGGCATGGGGGCACTTATAAAGTTCTCAAGAATCTACTCAAGCATAAGCTCTTGCACCATGACTCTTCTAAATGTACTATAAATAATGTTATTATAACAATCAAGAATAATTGTTTTGAATTCCTCTCACTTTCTTTGTTATTATGTGCATCCAGATGATGGGTTTCGGCTCACCTATCTTGGTTATGATTTTCTTGCAATTAAGACTATGGTCAACCGCGGAGTCTTTGTGTCTGTTGGTCGTCAAATTGGAGTAGGAAAAGAGTCTGGTACCATTTTTATTTTCCTTTCTAATTCATAGAACACATGCTGGTGCCTGGTTGTGGTACTATATTCCAATATTACTTTGTCACTATTCTCCATAAAATTTATTTTTTTCCAGATATCTTTGAGGTGGCCACGGAAGATGGTACAGTGCTGGCAATGAAGTTGCACAGGCTTGGTAGGGTTTCTTTTAGAGCTGTCAAATCTAAGCGTGATTACTTAAAACATCGTAGCAGTTATAATTGGCTTTACTTGTCCCGCCTTGCTGCACTCAAAGAGTTTGCTTTTATGAAGGTTCTTTTTCTCTATATTTGGCATTTTTATTTCTGTGTATTGTCCCTGTTGTGTGTTTATCATGTTGATTTTTTCTTTACACTGTTGCTCTGCTTGAGCAGGCTTTAGAAGAGCATGGTTTTCCTGTTCCAAATGCTGTGGATTGTAACAGGCATTGTGTGATTATGTCACTTGTACAAGGCTACCCACTGTAAGTTTCTTCTTTTTAAAAATTCCATTTCAAATAATTGAATGAGAAAGGAATAGCATTCTACACAATGGAGTTAATTACCAGATACAGTGTTTTTAATTCCTTGTGTGTTTCCTTTGGAACTAGCTCATAATTGTTTTTATAAATAGCAAACTTAAGATCTTTACCCCCACCTAGTTTGGGGGTCTCTGCTCCACAAGAGAGACAGGAGCAGAGACCCCCAAACAACAACAGAAGGCAACAGAGTATGGTCCAACCCCAAGCTAAGAACCACCGGGCCCTCAGGAGGTTCCAATCTCCAAGAAGCTGAGAGTTTGTCGGAGAGGGCGTTGAATGCATGGAAGGAGATACAACTTCTGATTTTGTTGACAATGAACTTAAGAACCGCACTTGAAGGACAGCTACAATGGTTGTAAATTACTACAGGCTTAATAATGCAACTATGAAGCTGCATGCAGGTTCCTTATAGTCCCAAAAGCTTCTTTCTGAAGTCAACAAAATCTGCCAAACCATAAACTATGCAAAAAATATGGGAGTGAACAGACCAGTGGATAGCATTACACAATCAGTCTAGGTTCCCTAAAATTAAGCAAAAATTATTTAAAGCAACTACCAATCATTTTTCACTAGGACAAAGTGCAATCGAAATGTTGGAGACAAGGTTATAAGTTTCTGAAACCAGAAATGGTAGGACTTTTCTTTGTCTGATAGAATCAATTATAACTTTCTTAGTGCTTCTTCCTTGGAAACCAGGGATATTCTTTCATGTCGGCCCAATGATGTTCCAGGATATATGATAGATTCCTCAAAATTGGCATGGAGTTGAAATAACCTTAAACACACGTGACTTTACCATTCAAGGGCCTTCAATAGAAGAAAAATTTAATTCATATAGAACCCTACAATCACAATCTTAATAATGGGACCTTCTATGATGACAGCAGGCATGCAATGCCTGCACCAAAAAAAAAAAAAAAAAAAAAATTGATAACCTGCTGAACTGGTAAACAAGTTTTACCAATTTTTTGATGCATCCTTCAAGATAATGGTAACTCTTGATCAAGATTTGGTAACTTACCATATTCTTGATCGAAGTTACCATTTTCTTGAACCAAACATCAAGAAAATGGTAACTAAAACCTTGCCCCAAACCAAGTTACCACTTTTTTGATCATTCGATCAAGAAAATGGTAACTTGGTTCAAGAATGTGGTAACCAAGCCCAATCATGACCAAAATTACCATTTGTTTGATTTTTTTCCTCAAGAAATGGTAACTTTTTCTCAAGAAATAGTAAGTTACCATTTTCTTGATCAAAGTTACCATTTTCTTGAACCAAACATCAAGAAAATGGTAACAAATCAGTGGGGCAAAAACCGTTACCACTTTCTTGATCGTTTGATCAAGAAAATGGTAACTTGGTTCAAGAATGTGGTAACCAAGCCCAATCTTGACCAAAGTTACCATTTTCTTGATTTTTTTCCTCAAGAAATAGTAACTTTTTCTCAAGAAATGGTAAGTTACCATTTTCTTGATCCAAGTTACCATTTTCTTGAACCAATCCTCAAGAAAATGGTAAGCAAATCAGCCAAACAAAAAACATTACCACTTTCTTGATCATTTGATCAAGAAAATGGTAACTTTGATCAAAAAAGTGGTAACCAAGCCCAACCTTGACCAAAGTTACCCTTTTCTTGATTTTATTTCTCAAGAAATGGTAACTTTTTCTCAAGAAATGGTAAGTTACCATTTTCTTGATCAAAGTTACCATTTTCTTGAACCAATCCTCAAGAAAATGGTAACCAAATTAGCCAAGCAAAAAACGTTACCACTTTATTGATCATTCAATCAAGAAAATGGTAACTTGGATCAAGAAAGTGGTAACCAATCCCAACCTTGACCAAAGTTACCATTTTCTTGTTTTTTTTTCTCAAGAAATGGTAACTTTTTCTCAAGAAATGGTAAGTTACTATTTTCTTGATCCAAGTTACCATTTTCTTGAACCTCCCTCAAGAAAATGGTAACCAAATCAGTGTTGTTACTACTTTCTTAATCATTCGATCAAGAAAATGGTAACTTGGTTCAAGAATGTGGTAACCAAGCCCAATGTTGACAAAACTTACCATTTTCTTGTTTTTTTTCCTCAAGAAATGGTAACTTTAGCTCAAGAAATGGTAAATTACCATTTTCTTGATTGAGGTTACCATTTTCTTGAACCAAACCTCAAGAAAATGGTAACCAAATCAGTGGGGCAAAAAAACGTTACCACTTTCTTGATCATTCGATCAAGAAAATGGTAACCGCAGTCAAGAATGTGGTAACCAAGCCAAATCTTGACCAAAGTTACCATTTTATTGATTATTTTTGTCAAGAAATGGTAAGTTTAGCTCAAGAAATGGTAAGTTACCATTTTCTTGACCCAAGTTACCATTTTCTTGAACTAATCCTCAAGAAACTGGTAAGCAAATCGGTGGGGCTAAAAACGTTACCACTTTCTTGATCGTTTGATCAAGAAAATGGTAACTTTGATCAAGAAAGTGGTAACCAAGCCCAACCTTGACCAAAGTTGCTATTTTCTTGATTTTTGTTCTCCAGAAATGGTAACTTTTTGTCAAAAATTTGTAAGTTACCATTTTTTTGATCCAAGTTACCATTTTATTGAACCCAACATCAAAAGAATGGTAATTTCATCACTGGGCCAAAAATCGTTTCGCACTGCAACTGCATGTAGACGAAAAGGCAATTGCATTATTAGACTTCTAAATACAGGCTCCTGTTTGACAATCAGGTTTGGACATGCAATCCAAAATTCTGAACAAAACTACTTCTATAGTTGTATACCAAGTTACCATATTTTTAATTCAAGTTACCATTTTCTTGAACCAAATCTCAAGAAAATGGTAACGGAATCACTGGGCCATAAAACGTTTCGCACTGCAACTGTGTATAGACGGAAGGGCAATTGCATTCTCAGACTACTCAATGCAAGCCCTGTTTGGCAATCCGGTTTTGACATGCAATCTAAAATTACACAGTTTGACTAGTCTGGAAACGCGCCGGAGGCAGCATCTGTTGAAGAATCTGCCTCCTTCTTGGACACATTTACTCTGCCTGGTATTGAATGATAGGTCTACTGCATCCTCGTGCACAACTGAGGTTCCTATAAGGCATATTATTACGGAGGCAAGCCCCTGCCCATGACAATATGTTTTTCAGCATCTCTTCTTAAATGAATGTATTTGTCTAGTCTAACATACCCAATTATCCTCTGCTAGTTTAAGTTGGAGTGCCTGAATATTTACTAACGAACATAAACTTATTAACGTCTCAATAACTTAATTGTCATAATTTTCAGGATGCACACCGCTACGTCATTTATTTACCAAACAATGCAGCCACGTATTCATACACACAGTCACATTACTCACATCCATAAACAACAGAACGAACAAAATGCATAAAATAAAATGGCCAAGCATACACTTCATCCATAGTACTTAGATTGAGTCTTAGTACAACAATAACCAAGCAGATACCGAAGAAGCAATTATCACTACATGAAAACTGCAAAATTAATCAAGAGTAACTGCAAAAAGCCTCCCAATTGTAGCCTGCCAAGTTTGGTGACGTTACGACCAGTTTTTCACATTATAATTACATTCGTTATTACGGGGAGTAAATGTCATCAGGATCAGGTGACCACGATGAGTCAGATGGCCACCATGGACGCCAATTGGCAGGGGTGCAGTCCGGCGATGACTCTGAATGATAGTCGTTCCCAGGTTCTTCATCCACCAAATCCAGTGGTCTGGACTGTTGAGATAAATCAGGGGCAGCTGACCCTTGTGATGAATCCGCAACATTTGACACTCCGGTATCTTTGGGTGGTTGTGATGCCGAAACAATTGTGAATCCACAGCTACTGTACTCATCTACCCATATCCAGCCATGGCAGTCAGCCTTACCCTAATACAAAACACATGCATTATGACATTTCAATGTTTTCGTTGCTTTAAGGATTGGGCAAACTTAACAACAACGTTCACTTACATTAGTCCCTTCGCATCCCCAGGCTGGACGTTGATTACCTTCAAAATTGGCAATATATTGCATTGAACCATTGCAAACTAAGCACCGTGGACCTAAGTCGTTGGCCATATGTTCCTACTTGCACAAGAACACATTGTCTTTATTCTTTGCAAACATATTATGGAAAAATACCTAACAATGTGAAATTTTGATCCATAACACACCATGTACGCAATTTCCAATATTCAACTGCAGCAAGATAATAATGCTTTTGAATGAAAAATCATAGTCTTTTCAAGAAGCTTTTTCTTCTTTCTTTTTATGGCCATTCATTTTGTTTTCACGAAACATTTTGCAAACTCCTTCCTGAAATGGGAGAACCTAAAATGGATATCTGTCCTCCCAAGACTAAATAACTTGACATCCGCGTGTATGACAGTAGAAAAAAAAACCGACCACATGCACAAAAAAATTAAAAACAAACTCCAAACAAACAAATTACATACATACCCAACCTTTACAGCAAAAACAAGTACAAGGGCAGGGAGATGATCAAAAACAGAAAAAATCCCAAGTTTTGCTTATTTTGAGTAACTTCCGTACTAGATTGAAGAGGGGTAGCCGCCGCAGCCCCTGTTGGGACTACTTCAGCTCTACAACTCTCATCACTTGTTTTTATTAACAATAAATTTTTAAAATTCCTAACCAACAACACAGCAAGCAAGTATAGCAACCAATAACAGTTTAGTTTACTAAATTACTCACAAGTTAGGAACCAGGTATCAAGCTGCCAGAAATGAAATCCATAACATTAAGCAACCAATCTCACAACTTAGTTTACTAAATTCGTTTAGAAAATACTAGCTTTCTAATACGCTTGTGTAAGTGATTTTTTTATTATTTGTTTTTAAAATCCCAAAAACAAATATAAGCATATCTGCATATTTGATATATGGAAATCTTACCTTGCTCCTGTTCTGAAACCAAACTTGAACGTGTCTTGGCTTCAATGTAAATTGCTGCAAGTGCCTGTTTCTGAGCCTGAATGAATTAGTTCAAAATCCAAATATTCAGTTCACGAAAGAGATGGAGAGTTTGACATATGAATAAAACTACAAAAACAAATGTAAACAAATGGAAGCCCTAACCTGGGTGAGCGAGACAGCGTCTGAGTTTTACGGTTTCTGCGAGATCGAAACTCGGTGAGATAGAGAGTCAGCGTGAGTTTTCTGGGTTTCTATGTTTCGAAACTCAGTGAGAGAGGGTCTGAGTTTTCTGGGATGATGGGCGATGGACGTGCTAGGATGGGTTTATGAGTTTTCTGCGTTTTTTGTGGGAGGATGGCGAAAGGGTGGCGACAACGAGGATTGAACGACAGTGCCAGTACGGCGAGAGAGAGTCTGATCTATCTGGGATGGGTTTCTGAGTTTTCGGTGAGAGGATGGCGAGATCGAGGGTGGCAAGAGGGCGAGGATTCAGTCAGAAGGTGAGGGCCTCAGAGGGCGAGGGCGGCGAGATAGAGTCTGGGTGAGGCTAGGTTATTTATTTTGAATCGAGAGTGAGCTGAGCGGAAATTCTGTGTGATTTGGGTTTTACCATTTTTTTGATGCACCTCTCAAGAAACTGGTAACTCAGGCAATATTTTGTAACTTACCAAATCTTGACCAAGAGTTACCACTTTCTTGAGGGATCCCTCAAGAAAGTGGTAACTTCACAAAACTGCCTAAAACCCAGGATACCACTTTATTGATCTTATATTGAAGAAAATGGTAACTTCACATCAAGAATGTGGTAACCACGTACACAGGCAACTGTATACCGACCATCATGCAATTGCATTCTACAAGCCTTAAATACGAGCTCCTGTTTGGCAATCAGGTTTGGACATGCGATCACAAAATTTAATCGTTGGCTTTAGCCACATTTTTCAGACCTTTTGTCTTATGCATAAATCAACTTACACATTAACTTCAACAACTATGTGGTAATTCATAAATTAAAGTCTGACTGCCAAGGCTATACAAGCTAAGCACAAATAAATGACATGGTAATAGTGTTATTTTTTTCCCATCTTGGGTGGGTTAAGTTTAATAATTTGGGACGGGGAAGGAATTTTGGTTTGAATTTCAATATTTTTGGCAGGGACTGAATTTTAGTTTCATACAAACACATTTTTTGGGAAGGGAAGCAATTTTGCTTTCAATTTTTAGTTTTTGTGCGGGGAATGCTAAATTTGATTTCCATTCCAAGTCTGTAAGGTGAAAATTCGTTATATTTACCTCAAGCCTCCAATAAATGCACAATGCACTTCCGATCATCCCCCTACATACTATATCAAGAAAATTGATCAAAATTAACTTAGCCAATATATTAGAGTTCAATATCGGTACTCAAAATCCTTTTAGATTGACAAGAAAACATATTATGTTTTGTAAACCACAATATATGTATTCTAACAGTTTTAAAATATAAATTGATTGCATTTCCAAATGTGAGCGTCAACAGGAGTGTCAAACTGCCAATTTGATATAGCATTTGCATATCGGCCTGCAATGGATTGGCATAGCAATAATATTTCTTCCATATGTTCATGTATCACATTATCCTAATAAGGGCATATCACTTAAGAAAAAGATCCCCGTGTATCCCCAATAATATTCACCAAAGTGTGAATACATATTTTTGCAACATATCCACATTTACACCTGAAAGTACCAAAAAGTGCCAATTCAGAGTTTGCCAATACACATGCTTGTATTTTGATGCCAGCTGCAATAATACCCGTTTATGTATTAACCAAACCAACTTCAACAACCTTCGCCCTCATGTCATCCCCAATAAGTATGTTTGAGGGCTTCAAATCTCTTGTGCTGGGGTATTCCTCTCGAAGATTGCTTTGTGGGACAGGGGGATGTGGTTCTTGCTGGCTGCCTTCTGTGAGGGGCGTGTTTTATGCCTGGGTGCAAATTTCGAAAAATAAGAATGAACTTCATGTAAGGGGACATGAGATTCCTAACCAATTTAAAGCAGCTGTAAGATACGAAGGAACTTCATTTCATAATTTGATACCAATGCAAGGAAATAAAGTTAAAAAAAAAAAAGCCAATTTTCAACCAATGCATAATAACCTGTACGAAGCCTATAAAATGTGCCAATGTGCAGCTAGTGTATATAATTTGGATCAAGTGTATGAAATTAGGAGCCTACCAAGGCTTTATGTAATTGAGGTTGCAAGCAGCCAAACCAATCCTAATTGTACCTTTCTTTTATTTTTAATGTTTTTGATTTGAATTTGCAAGTTAAAAGGTTATTATAATTGGTAACGTATACTAATGAATAGATTAAGCATAAAGATCAGCAGTCAAAAGCAACTTCGCACAGTAGTACAAATTAACTGATTTGTAACAATGTATTCAACTGCATATTTTTTAGCACAAAGGAAGAACCTCTAACTTACTGAGCAATACAGAAGTATGATCTACTAATTCATACTATCAGAATATTTTAATCAAACTGTGCAATTAATCAGAGTGTCTTAATCATGAATCGATACCTACTCAAATCATAATCTATATACGAAGGTAAAAAAGTCGAACTACTTTTCCACATCACCCCTGAACGAAGACAAAACGAAAAACCAGAAAGCGTACTCTCTATTTTAAGAGACTTAAAGCCCTAGCCCAAATGACTGTATGTCCATTTTACGTTGGACAATTGAATTGAGAAGCCTAATGAATTAGCTTTCAAAGTCAATTTTTGCGACGTCTGTATCTTGCTAAGTAGCTATATGTATACATATCCAATATTAACCATTAAACCATCTTATTATTGGGCATGTGATCAACTATTTAAGAAACCTGAAGATAAAAAAAATGATTTGACAACATGTTTATGTGTTTATTAACATTATTGTTTAGGTACAAACTTGCCAAAAGCAGACATAATATACAATGGGTTTATAAAATGTTAGGGTCCTAAATATAACACGGCCTGAGATATATAGTTATCTCATTCATTTGCCTACTTTGGAGACCAGTCTTAGACATAACCAACCTTTCAAGTGTTGCAAACGAAATGAAATCAAGTGCATAACGAAAATCAAATACTGCCATCTTTGCCAACATAAAGGGAAAAATTCTGGATGCTTAAATTCACATGCATTAAGTGGAGGGAATTTGATAACAATTCCACCCCCAAAACAAACTCACAGGCTCAACGACCTTGCAGGTCAATGTAGACGACCCACCAAACCAAACCGATGAAGAAAAACAGAAGGCAACCAAGCAAACGCAAAGAACAGGCAAACAAAAAATATTTGGTGCCGCGGCCAAATATTGTAATGGATGAAAAGGTAAAATGTTATAATTTTGTGATTAGATGAAAATGATGACATAAAATAGGCTGTGATTAAAATTAAAAAAATTAAACGAGAAATTTAAAGTATTGAAACATTATATCTAAAATCTTATTTCGGATGCTTCAATAAAGATGACTTTGTTATCAAATTGCATACAATTAAAAACTGCATTTGTGAATCACTTGTTTCATATCATTAAGAAAAGCACATGCTTGAGATTTGAATATATGCATAAATGAAATTTGAAATTTGAAATGGAAGAAAAGAATATATCAATTATTTTCCTAATCCACAAATATAGCATTGCAACAATACCTTGTCCTGCAGATCAAACACCTTCAGATTTACTTCTTTAAATGTGAATGTTGGTTTGCTTAACCCAGGAGTCCTGCATGAAAAAAAAACAATAAAACAAAAAATTGGGTCTAGCAAATGGGGAGCATAGTCATAAACTTGTGAGCATACTTGTAATGAATTAATTAAGGATACCAGGGTAAAAATGAGTGGGTAGCCAAATATAATTAGCAGCAAATCAAGAACTGAGTGAAATTATGCACCTAAGCTACTGCTGACTTGAGGTTTAGTAATGGAAATATCTCAAACATACCTTATAGCTCGAGAGCAGCCCCTAGTTTCACCTTTGAGAGAAAATATAAAAAACATTCATTTTCACCATTAGTATCCCTGTTTCTTTTTTCCATAACTTGTACAAAATTTCATATTGATAAGTTTCAACAATTTGTAGACAACGAGAAAAAAAAATTAGACAAATATACTAAGTTATAATCCTCTAGCTACAACCTTTACATTGAATATACATTCACATCCAAAAGAAAAAAGGTGGATCATGAAAAGAACAGCTGAAGGCTTACTGCATCATGAATGAAGGTAGTTGCACAACATATGGATAGCTACAAATTTATGCCTGCAGTATCCATTGTTTGAACATGACAGAAAATCAAGAATACACCTGCTCCTCCTCAACATATAAAACTCTCATACAAAAATTATCAATAACTAAAAGAAAAAAGCAACATTACCTCTGTGCGAGGAATCAAGAATTAAACAGCCAAAACCCACTTATTACAAACACTAAAAAATTACAGAAAACTACAATGAGAGAAACTGAAAGTATATTGAAAGTAAATTAGAATGACCCGTAGGCTTCTATGCCAAGTAAATTAACAATGAAGGGTACTTTCTTCTTTAAGAAAAGTTCATACTATATTCTTCTTGTTGAATTGTTGAATCCTTGGGTTTCTTTCTTTATTAACTACTTTCTAGAGGGGAGGGGTAAACTGATAATGGATTCCCAAAATTGCTTTAAGACGTGTAGTTGATTTGATAATGGATTCATGATTGTGTTAAGACATCTAGATGCTCCTTGCAACAAAAATTTCCGTTCTTTTTCTCCAACATTCTGATACTAGTGATAATGAAGCAAAATGAATGAACTATCACCATTCAGATTGCATAAACCGCATACAGTAAGGCTTGATGAAATTGCCCTTCACTTATGTCATCCCTGATCAGAAATATTTGCCATTCAAATAAGAACAGAGCAACCTATTTGAAGGGTAACCCATGTATTTTTTACAAACTTGCAGTTCCAATGTCAAGTTTTGTTGCACAGACTGACCTAGGATTACAAACATGTACCTGTATTCAAATCCTTAGTGGCTTCTGCCCTGTTACCTTCCTACACGACACCAGAAGATCCCTGGACAAACAACAATATGATATTGAGATAGAATACTAACACCTTACAAAAAAAAAAAGGAAGTGACAATTTCCATCATGGAATAGCATTAAATGCAAGCAGAATATCGAAGGAACAAATTGAAGGGGCTGTATGAGGTTAGACTTTGGGGAATATTGGTGTGCTTGCCTATGGGCAAGAGAAGGTTGGTACAAGCAAATGGGAGTTAACCAATGAGGTACTGCAGCTTGAGACAGTTGAAAAGAAGTGATTCTAGAGTTCTCATACCTGATCATGCCACCACTGACTGTGCCACGAACAGGGTCTTGCCATGTTTTATATAAATCTTGAATGAGTTCCTGTCTCTCAGCTTGAGCACAAACTTATCCAACATATTTGGTCACTTCAGGCCAATCGTGGGAAGCTACTACCTACAGTAGTACAAACATCCATTAGCAACAATGTCTCAACTTACATTGCGGAAAGAAGTTCCTCGGGTAAAGAATTTTACAGCAGCAATGGAGGGGCTAGAAGCTTATCCATTCTCAGGGTGAGTGAAATCTGCTCCGATGGGACTTGGCCAAACCAGTGTGCTATTTTTCAAAACAAGAAAAAGATAACCTCTGTAACCGAGACTTAGAGGTTAACAGCTAAATATCTATAAAATAAAAGACATGTGCACCGCACATGTGACAGCAGTCAACCCTTTGGCTTAGCTTATAAGCTTCCTCTGTCTTTCTCTCTCCCTTATCTTTCAATTTCCACAGTTTTCAAACAACTTCAACGTAGCACAGACACTCTCTTCGCGCCCACTCTCCCTCCCACTCTCTCTTCGCGCGCACTCTCTCTTCAGCTTCCTCCGTTGCCGTTGTCGTCTTCTCAGCGCCCAAAGTTGGCAGGCATCTTCACCCACACTGAAGCGTACCTCATCCTTCGCCCTCCTTTGCCGTCGTGGTCGTCATCCTTTGTTCTGCCTTCTGCAATCAACATTTCACGGTAATAGTCTTGTGCTATTCGCTGATTGTCTTGTGGGCTTTTGGTATTGGTTGATTGTCTTGTAGTCTTGTGGTATTGCTTGAATGTCTTGTGGGATCACTTATGCACATACATGAAACCCTGTGAATATCATTTTTGTTGGGTTAGCTCACTTGCAATGGTGTTGTCTGAAGTCTTCATTGAAGATTACAATTTCGTTAGGATAGAAATGCAATTGCAATATTAAAATGGCAGAAAGGACCTACTGTTTGACAATTACGAATGAACTGCCAACTATGAAGTTAAATTTTCCAAAACCTATTCTGTTCAACTGTTATGCTCATTAATTTGCCTAGAAGGCCTGTGTGCTTGCCAACTGATTTTTTTTTTCCCCCGTGAACATAAAGCCACATAGAACTTGATATGACCTTAAATATTAATGCCATTGTTTCCATGGTCATTGTGTGACATTATTTGTTCACTAATTATGTTCGCATATAGCTAGCTACACTAAGCATGAAATTCAATTACCAATAAATTATTGTTTTCGAATTTTTGGTTGTAACAGTGTCCTTATCTTATTTGAAGGCACACACCTACAAATTCGATGTCCAGCGAAATACCAATCCCCTCAAATCAAATCCCCGTACCAACGGGAGACAAGGACATCACCATGCCATCGGTTGCGCATGGTGCCTTTTTCCGATATCTGTATGTCCTCATGTATTTTTCGTTCTAAATGACATCTGAAATACAGTATGAATGGTAACTGATTGTTGTTTCATTGGTCAATGGTTTAGGCAAGTCCAGTCGGATAGCCTTAAACAAGCTGGCAAGCCGTTCAAAAACGACAAAAAGGTTGTTTTATTTAATTTCTGGTTGAGTTTATGGCCTATTGAATTTCAAAAAATTACCATTTCTATTTGATTTTATGACTTACCACTCAATTTTGACAGTGGAAGCAAGAGATGTCCACTGCATGGAAGGCATTGGATGCGAAGACCAAGGCAGAGTATTGTCTGAAGCCGAAGTTTAGTGAGGTCGTCGGGGAAGCGAGAAGCGGCACAATCAAGACTAGATGCGCCCCAGATCGGTTTGCCCAAGTTGTGGGTGGGTTTAATCATGATAAACTCACAGCTGTAAATGAGATGGGGTTTGGTGTGCTTGCCCGGATGAAGTGCCGTAGCTTGCGTCGCCGTCTATGTCGGTTTCTTGTGGATCGCTTTCAACCACACACATGTTCTATTGAGATACATGGCAAGACTTCCATCATCACGCCTCAAGATTTCATGGTCTTAATGGGTGTTCCAGAGGGTGGAATGGAAATTTTGACAACGGACTCCGTGAACAAGACCGAAGTGCAGATGTTGGCCAGTATCCATTGCACCAATGATGGGAAGATCAAGATTGGTGACTTACAAAAAAGGCTTGTTGAGGCAGATATAGTTGACGACAACTTTCGAGTGAGTTTTATGTTGTTTGCCTTGGGCACTATCCTTTGCCCAACTTCTAGCCTAATAGTAAGTAGAAAATTTCTGGAAGCACTCACCTGTGTCAATACCATAGGACTTGGTAAATGGGCAAGTTATTCCCTAAAATATCTGGTGGATGGAATCAAGGCCTTCAAGTCTAACGAAGGAAGCTACCTTTGTGGCTGTGTTCTGTTCTTACAATTGTACTATATAGATGCTCTTCAACATGGCAGAACAATGGTAGATCGTTCTGTGCCAGCCGTGATTTCATGGGATGAGCAAAAGATTAGTCGGCTGCTCAAATGGGTGAAAGAGAGAGGGGGATTTGTAAGCACAGAAATTGAACTAGGCGATCGTTGTTTCCCAGTTCAACAACATACGGATGTGACTTCCTTGAAGGGAGAGGTGGCCACATTGTCCCATACTGTGTATGTCCTCCAGAAGTCTGTGGCTGATGCTTGCTCATCAATTTCTGCCCTCCAGAAATCCCAAGTTGAAATGAATGCAAATGTTTCTACTATCCAGAAATCCATCGCGGACGGCAATGAAGTAATGTCGCACAGATTCATGCAATTTCAAGAAGACTTTTTTAACAAAGTGGCCGGAAAAATTGATAGTGTGGTGGCGGTTTCGCATGCAGCACATGTCCATAATGTGCCTAAGGAAGGTGGAACATCTCGTAGCCGATTACCTCCAATTAATGAAGTGCAACCCCCGCCACGAATTGAACCCATAATAACCCGGCAGAAATCTTTGTCTTTGGAGGAGCTACCCCGGAAAGAGGTATGAATGAGCTTTGAATAACGAGTATTCACCATATTTGATGAGGGTTCAACTATACTTAATGTTTAATGTACAACAAATTGTCTAGTTTTTGAATATTGAATAATAAGTGTTTCCCCTGTTTTTTTACACAAGTATGTGTACCATTACAATGTAATGGTTGATTGGTTGCCTTTAATTTGCATGTGTTGTTGTTTCTAATCTAGACTTAGAGGAATTTTTCATGTGTTCATTGGCTTTTGTGCAACTTGTTGTTTTTTGGGTCGGAATATTGAATTATCAAGTACTGATGTGTTGTTTGATTTTTTTTCATGCATGTTATGTTCGTGTTGGTTGATTGGTTTATTATTCAAAGCACAATGAGTCCACCAGCATGACCAGCACCAGCAATGTGGCTAGGGGTCTTCAGAGACCCTTTGTTGCTGATACCATTTTCGTGAAATCCTCTATATTCGACAAAAAACTTAAAAACATCTCCGAGAAGCACGGATGCGGACCTTTCAAGGGTCCTCTTCCCGGCCATCTATCCCATGATGATATCTCACTGTGTGCCTTCATCTTTATGCAGGATAGGTTTGACAGGTAAGATTGTTACTTAATAAAAGGTTATGAATGTACACTACATAACCAAAGTTCCAGAGTTACTTATATGGCATCCCCTCAAATCATGTAGATATGCCATTGTGACTCTTGACAAAGGATACGGACTTACATTGTACCGGCAGAGTTTTGAAACTTTGTGGCCTGAACAGCACATCAGCACGGACCTGATAGATGTGGTAGGAAAATACCAAAGGCATCCCGGTTCTACGGATTGGTTCTTCCCCTTTTTCTTCTCGGTACGTTACCCTAATAACCTTACTATAGTGAGAGGTTTCAGACGTTGAATGCAACTATTGATGATTTCTGTAAATGTTTGTAGGAAAAGGCGCACATGCTTCCTGCCGATAGGGCCAAGGTTGAAAAACAAGTGAAAGGGTGGAAGGAGAATGCACTCGTCGATGCAACAGATACTTGCCCTTACAAGAACTGTGAGCGGGTATACCTCATTCTCTACTTTCTCATTCAATAAATCAATAAATTTGTGAATCGATCAATTTTTGAATAAATAAAGTTACTAAATATATGTGCAAGCATGACACCACTTCATATTGTTGCAGATGTTTTTCACCCTACGGGATGCCGAAACACCACATCTATTTCTATTAGTTGTTAAGCCTAAAAAAAAAGAGGCTGAGATATGGGATTCACTTAGGACGCCTAATCGTGAGTCACACCGTCAAGGGATCGTTTCCGGTTTGGTGAGTTTACTTGTCTTACGTATACAACATGCATGTATCTTATTTCTACTTTAGTTGTACTAATTGTTAATATTTTTGTTTCAATTGAATTTACCTCAGTTGCGTCTACTCGATTTTTTGTTTTGTGACGAGCGGGTAGAAGAAATGTTGGAATTTAGGACTTTCAAACTCATTTACCCCAAGGGCGTCCCGCAACAGCCTAATGGCTACGATTGTGGGTTATTTGTCATGAGGTGGATCATGGATTTTGAAAATGCCTTAGATTTTGGCAAAGATGTGAGTTTTTTTAATAGCTTATGCATTATTGGTTATTTGAGTGTTTGTGTTTCTGTATTGTGAATATTGTTGGGTTTCATGCAGCCTTTTGATTCAGTGGGTGAGCGAATAAAAATCGCCCTAGAAATTGTCAGACATCCACGAAACCTTCGGCTTCATGCGCTTTTGAAGGACATTGAGACAGGATCGCAGCCCAACTCCGAGGCGCCGACGAACTCATTTGATGAATTGATGTCAAGAGTGCCTCCATCTACCAAAGCGCCAAAACAGAAAGGAAAAGAGACCAAAAGAGGAAGGGGTCGAACGAAAAAGATTATCAACCTTGTTTAGTCGACTCGGTTGTTTTTGTACATGGTTCGCAAACCATTTTTTTGTACATGGTTCGGATTCCATTTTTGTTGTACATGGTTTGGATTCCTTTTGTACATAGTTGGGATTCTTTGTTAACATTGTTCAGATTCCTTGTGTACATGATGCGGAGTCCTTTGGTACATGGTTCTGATTTATGCTGTACTTGGTTCAGATTCTTTTTGTAAAGTGCACATGCCATACTTTTTTATTTTCAGAATATTTTGCATAATCGAAGCACTCATTTCTGAAATTCTTTTTTGGCCACTGCACCCGTTTCTTAACTTCCCTTCATTTATATAACACAATGTTGTATGTTGACAAAAATTAAAGTGTCTATAAGTGTTTCATATACCACGCATGCAACTGTAAGCAGACAAAGACGCAACTGCATTATGGGGCTATTAAATACGAGCTCCTGTGTACCAATCCGGTTTGGAAATGCAATCACAAAAAAAAATTTTGCTTGACCAAAATACAAAAATTACCCATGTTGTAAGTGACCATTTTCTTCATCCATAGTTACCATTTTCTTCAGACTTGGATCAAGCAAATGATAACCACATCCATGCCTCAAACCAAGTTATCACTTTCTTGATGGTTAGAATTGTTTGAAGAAAATGGTAACATGGATCAAGAAAGTGGTAACCAAGCCCATGAGTGCCCAAAGCTACCATTTTCGTGATTTGTTCCCTCAATAAATGGTAACTGTTCCTCAAGTAATGGTAAGTTCCCATTTTCTTTCTCCAAGTTACCCTTTGCGTGAACCAATTCTCAAGATAATGGTAACCAACGCAGTGGGGCAAAAAACGTTACCACTTTCTTGATCGAAGGATCAACAAAAATGGTAACTTGGATCAACAAAGTGCTAACCAATCCCAAGCTTGACCAAAGTTACCATTTTCTTGATATCTGTCCGCAGGAAATTGTAATTTTTTCTAAACAATTGGTAAGTTACCATTTCCTTGATCCAATTTACCATTTTTGTTAAACCAATCCTCAAGAAAATGGTAACTTCATGACTGGGCCAAAAAAAGATTCGCACTGCAACTGCGTATAGACAAAAAGGCAATTGCATTCTCAGACTACTCAATACAAGCTCCTGTTTGGCAATCCGGTTTGGACATGCAATCCAAAATTACACAGTTGGACTATTCTGGAAACGCGCCAGAGGCAGCATCTGTTGACGAATCTGCCT
This sequence comes from Dryas octopetala, assembly GCF_963921425.1. Lineage (NCBI taxonomy): Eukaryota > Viridiplantae > Streptophyta > Magnoliopsida > Rosales > Rosaceae > Dryas > Dryas octopetala. Next base: position 16,302,951 of record NC_141372.1, on the reverse strand, counting down.
CCTGCTTGGACACACGGAATTGCGGCAGCATCGACATCCCAATACACATGAGTCGTGGCCATCATTTCTCACCCTCAAAGAGAAAAATTGATTGGTAGATACTTTACTAGTGTAATGGGGAAAAATGTGCCTGATTTCCCACAAGAGTATTTTTGGATTTGTCTGCCATTGGACCAGACTATATCTTGTGAAATGAGACTAGTATGTTTAGTTGGATAGAATTAACAAGTTGTAGTCATATCATGGCAAAAACTTGGAATTGAGAAAGTTAGGTGATAACTGCAGATCGACTAAAAAAAAATTGTTTTTAGTAGAATTAAGTACCTTGGTAAATCTCACTTAAAGGTTTATTTGAAAAGAGTGGAACGTGAGACCCTGAAAATCTTTCAAAAATAAAATTGGAGTTATTTGCATGGTTAGTGATTTTCTAGTATGTAGAAAACTATGATTTTTGTATGGAAAAAAAAAAAAAAAACTAAAAACAAAACTATGATTTTATTAATAAATAAGAATGGTTCCCTACTTAGATGTAAGCAGCCAAGCAATGTTCATAATGGAAAAATCTCAAAAGTAGAACACTTTTATGCAAACGAAATATGGCCTCATTTCATGCATATGATCATGTTGGATATGTTAAATAGATTGATTCATGTGGTGAAAAAAACAAAAACTTTTCCAATCCAATTATATGCATCAAACAAATCATATATTTTTCACTTTTTCATGAGTTACGGCAGGTATGATGTTTTTTGATGCCTGACACAATTTCGTACTCGAGTTGGGAGCAGGCAACCACTGTGTACCCCAGTATTCCGATTGGACAACAAATTTAGCCAGAGTCTGCTTACTTGATAACGTAGAAAAATCATTCTCATGTAGTCCTTGTTGCCTCATGCATTGCAGATTTTACACACACACAAGATTCAAAATTACATATCAGTCAACAGAGATGCAACAAATCCATCCAGAAAACCCTATTACCAAAACACAACATAACCTTCTAACCTGAACATGACCACTAAGATTCATACAATCCTATAATAAAGTAGGCAATCAGTTTAAGTTGATGAAACGAATGCTATGTGGCCTATCTAACTTGACAAACCGCCTCTATAGTGGTATATGTCTGAGAACCAGGTTTATATAAGTGATGCCATGCTATTGTTCCATCCAAAGGATCTACGCCTTGCTTTCGGGGATGTCAAACTACGCCCAAACATATTCCCTTGAGGCCCTGCCCCTGCTCTACGAACCTCACCATCTTTGCAACGATGGTAGCGCTCTCCATTATGTGGTGCATATCCTTTGTGTTACTCCACAAGCAGTTGGCCAGCTGCAGCCTCCTGCGCTTTGAGTCTAGGGCAATACCCCACTTCTGGAACAGTCTCTTTCTCTCTTCATCTGAAAACCTTTTCTGCATCAGCTTGCTTAGTATCTGTTGCCCTTCACTAATAGCTCTCAACCTGTATCCAAATAACCATGTGAGGATAGGACGATGCAGTTAAATTATATAAAGTTACATCCATAAAACGAGAACAGTATTTTAGTAAATTTGTGAATGAAATACATGTTGCATGGAAACAAAATAAAAGTCTGAATTTTACATGGACTCCAACATTAGTCTAAAGGTTTGTATAATAAGTCTTTGACATTAAGTGAGACATTGTTTTTTAAAAGCCAAAACACAAGAGACAAACTTCGTGTATGTAATCATAGATTCATAATACACTAGTGATTGTGCCCGCGCGGTGCTGCGGGTGTGAAAAACTTATAAAATGTGCTAAAGGCTTATAGAATTTAAGTAGATAGATGGAGTGTTTTGTACCCACTAAAGCTAAAAACTTGATGACCTCTAAAAATATTATGAAAGTGGATACAAATCATACACTTACATTGTTCATATTAAGTTATCTATTTAATTAAACAGTGATAACTAAATAGACAAATTAAGCATTGATTATCTGTAGCTGCTTCATGATTTGACTAAACATACTAATATATACGAGCATCATTTGTCAGCTTTCTAGGTTGGTTTACAGCACTGATTTCTTTTATTTTAGGAACCATATTATATATACATACTGTTCTTTTACCAGTTTGTCAGTACTTTATAATATTCAAAGGTGGAAAAGCTTTCTTGAAATGAAAGGGGGGAGGGTGTTGTTTTGGAACTTGAGAGGGTATGCATCCACCATTACAGTTAATTATAATATATGTCATGGATATCTATGCTTCATTGGCTCCCCAGATTTCATCCCGGAGAATAAGATCTTCCTACATATGTATCTAAACAGCCTTGGTTGGCACTTCCATTACCTAATTAAAAAGTCATTTCAATGACTAAATTGAGAAGAAACTAAAAACCTTTCACTTAATGGTTATAACATGATATAAGCATCATTTGTAACTATAATAATGTGTCAGCCTATATATGAAGTTATCAAAGATATTATATTGCTTCAAGGTTTAAGCTCCTAACTTTTATTCAGTGGCTAGAATGGTACAGTATCATAAGCTACACATATTACATATATTCTGTTCGGCTGTTTAATGGAATATCAAGACATGAGACCATGCTGATGATGACTTAAATAATTAACATCTTCTCACATCCCTCACATTCAAATGAAAGTCTGTTAGGTTCCCCTTTTTTTTGCCACTTAACAATGTCTCATGTACTCGAGATATAATGAGAGCAAAAGCTTATACCAACCCCTTCAATCAAACACCAGCAAAAGAAGATGCAAGTGCTTTTTTACGTGGAGCTAGCTCTCCTTTAATAATTAATAGAGATATGAGTGTATAAAGAGCATCTACATATAGCTGGGCCTAAACAGGCTTAAACTGATACTCATTAGCATAATCCGTCTAAGCTGATATTTTTAGCCTTCCAAGTTAAGCACCCACAGCCTAAAACCTTAGCAATCTTTGGGTAATTGAGACTAACTTCAATTGCATAATTTTGATCTATTTGCCTGTGTATAAGATAACCCCATAAATAGATAACTTAATAACAGTTTTTTCTATAACCAGCAACATAAACTCACAGACTGCACCACCTGTGAGCAAAATTAGAGACAACTATGCATACCAAAGATATAAAAAGTAAAACTTTCCCATAAACAAAAAAAAAAAACGCAGAACACAGTATAAGAAAGTGCTTCTTATAGGGGAAAAAAAAACACAAAAACCAAGCAAGTACCAGAAAAATTGGGTGCGGGGTCAGCTAGTCTAATCCTTGGTTGCATACGGAAACCCTGGACTCCTGGACTTTTTGTGCTCATGTTATTAAGAAAAAGATACCCCCAAAGCATTTGACCAAAAAAAAAAAACAGCATACCCAAAGCACATACGCCAAGAAGAGAATAACGGGAAAGCCGCTGCCCTTTGGAGGCTGTCATGAAGCATCGTCGGCCCAAGTGAGTGGCACAGAGAGCCTGCCCGTGGCGAGGAGAACGAAACAGTCGATGCAGCAGGGGAGCATCACCTGCCCTTGATTCTATTGCTTCGTCTTACAGCTGCTCTGACATGGGGGACAGTTCTTTCCTTCCGCTTCTTTGAAACAGTGGATGCAGCAGGGCAGGTTGGAATGGGAGGTGATTGTTCTTGCGCGTCCTCGTGGTCATCTTCCCCTGCCTCTTCATCGCTCTCTTCCTCGTGATCGTCCTCCCCATCCTCATCTTCCTCCTCTTCAGTTGCCGCTGCCTCTTCTTCATCATCTTCGTCCTCCTCATCTGCCTCCTCATGCTCCTCTTCCTCCCCCGAGGCCGCTTCATCGTCCCTTTCATCATCGTCATCTGCCTGGGCTAATGTAGAAGTCCCCACGTCCGTTCTGCTGCCCTGCACCTTGGCCTCTAGTCCCCTCTGCATGAGTGAATGATATGTAAAATTATCAAAAACAATTATAACTTTAAAGTGAAACCAAAAATTCATCATCAAATGCAATACTCACTATTTGCGAGTGTAACGTGTGCACAAGCCGGTCAGATATACCCTTGGAAGTTTCCAGCTCAACAATCTTCCTCCGAGCTGTTGCAAGTTCCCGGCAAGCCTTGCTGAACGAGTGGCACTTAGCAAACAGCAGGGATGTTACCCCTGCATGCATATCAAGCAGCTCCGCCACCGTTTCAGCACTCACCTGCAATTTGTGCATTCATTAGTCGACCACGTTTGCAAATCATAATTGTTCGAACATACAACATGCACCATATAGCATTTCCCTAAGCATACTTGATCGTACACTATACATTAACCATAAAGACAACACACTTACACTTTTGCAATCACTGGGAAGCGGAAGGCATGCAGTGTGTTTCCCCCGAGGGATGACAAGCTCCTCACAGTCCCCTTCTTCTCCCACACCCGGAACTGTGATGGACCTACTTGGCATCGGGATGTGACTGCTGACACCCTCGGCTGCCCGAGGTTGAGTACTTGGCATCACACCATCCCCCTCGTCCCTAGACGGCCGGGAGGTATGTTTGTACACCAAGTACTCCCTCCGAAAGGTGTTGTAGTCAGGGCTGTCCGGATGCAGCAAGTCTTTTGCATCCTTGCCTATCAATCCCTCTACTTTTTCCTCCACCGTCAAACGAACGTCGTCCAACATGGTGGGCGGAGGACTGATGGGAACACATGGCGCCGGGGTCCCCAAGCTTTGCACACTCACTCTCTCGCCCAAGTACCAGGCAAACCCAGCAGGCCCTTCCAGGAGTATTCGCAGCCTGCTGACTGGAATACTGGCAGCGACATAGCTTGGCAGATCTGAGGCATTGCTTCCCCAAGGGTGCCATTCAACCTAAAAATGAGAAGAGAAGGGAAATCAAACCAAGTTCACATGTTCGAATTAGCAGTTATCAAATTGAGGACAGAACAGAAACACAAACCAAAAGTCATAGAACGTACAATGGGTGAAACGAATTGAACAAGTGTGTTATTTTTTTTCCATTCTTCCTACTCATACACCTTAAAAGGTTTAATCACACGTGGTTCGTAGGGTACCTGATCAGCCGTTAGGTTTGCGAGGGACTCAATCAGTCCAGCTGTGTCATGTGAGTTGGCTCGCACCCCCGGTGTAGCCAACCACCTCAAGCCTCGAGGCCATGTGTCCTTTGGCTTGGGATCACGTAAAGACACGGGCATCAAGTATTCGCATGCCCATATCTATCAAACAGTAACAAATAGCGGGAGTTAGTGTATATTAAAAAAACACAGCCAACATGGTGCAAACTTTAAAAACGAATGTAATAGTTACGTTACCTCCCATGCGCGCCAAAAGCCTCCCATGGTCCTATTCTTCTTCCTTGAGATGGCGTCCATGTTCCGATACAAGCAAGAAAGAGATGGTGCGCCCCAATTGTATAAACCAATGTCTTCAACCGTCTCAAGACTTGGTACATACCACAGCCACACAAACTTGCTCTTGTCGTTGAGCAAGGTGGCGCCGAGTAGATGGAGGATGAAAAGTCTGACCATCCGATCTTCTAACTCGGGGGTGCCGGTTTCGAACCGCCCGTACTTGGTGTACAGGTCCTCGCACACCATCTTCTTATCCGCAGCCCGAGCAAACTGTTGACCAAATAACCGGGTAAGTCGCCTCTTATCTTTGTGGGCGTCCTTTTCATACTTCACTGGATGCCCACTAAACCGTATTCCGGTGATAGCGGCAAAGTCCAGCGGGGTCATGGTCAGCTCCCCAACTGTGTCAAAATGAAAGGTGTGGGTCGTGTCCCACCACCGAGTTGCCAGGGCAACGAGCAACCTTCTATCCCGCTGGCCTTTTGAAGTTGCCATTTGGACAATGCCCCCAAAGCCTGCTGCATTAACCTTCTCCTTGCAGCTAGAGCTGAGCTCTTTCCACCAACATCTCAGTGTAGCTTGTTCGCCACAGCCACGAACAGATTTGATGTCGCACTGCAAGTTCAAATGAAGTAATTAGGATAAACGACATTATGACTAACAACTCACTAAAAACTAACAAAAATCAATTTTAAAGGTAGCTGAAAATCACCGCGGACGAGAGATGGACGTCCGTATCCAAGTGGAGCTCCTTGCTGTAAGGATTCCGACTTTGGGGCTTGTGGCCCTTGACACCAAAGATTGGGCAGTCAGCAGGACTCCAAGCCTTGACTGTGGTCATTGATGCTGCTCCTGCAACAACCACGTTCTCGCCGACACTTGACGCCGGCATTCGTCCTGCCACATCACCTTGGCCTGTGGCTTCTGTGTTTGCAGCCGTTGAAGTGGAAGCTTGGAGGTCATCTATACCAGAACGGCTGGTGTTGTCGGAGCCCCTACCCATATTTTTACATGCAAGCTTTGTTCGTGCCATAATTTACTGTCAAGCAAACAAAAAAACAAACTTAATTTACTGGACATATCATTACACATTAAGAAAATTGTCCACATCTCTTAAGGATGACAACTGCTCTCTCTCTCTCTCTCTCTCTACCCTCCATCCGAAAAATCCAGTACACAGTTATTCATAAACTAAGAAAAACAATTCCTAGCGACCTATAAAGATTCAAACAACAACCAAGGACCTGAAACCAGTACCCAAACCAGAAAATCATTATACCATCACTCACAAAACCTGAAACCCCAACCCAACCCATAACTCATCATTGACAACGTCACAGAACCCCAATTCCCAAATACAGATAAATGAATAAGCTAAAATCAGTAATTGAAAACCTACATCAAACCCCTAATCCGAGAGTCACTGAATCACCAAAAATAAAAATTCGTAAACCTAAATCCCTAATTTGAAATTTCAGAGATGAGAGTGAGAGAGATGAGACACACCTTTTGATTTTGGGAGAGATGCGACAGAGCCTGGGTGAGATCGAGATTGTGGTGGAGCCTGGGTGTGGGTGTGGGTGGGTTCGAGAGTGGGAGAGAGGCGAGATCGAGAGAGTTCTCACCGGAGAATATATCGGCCGCCGGACAAGACAGTTCTCACCGAAGAAGATGATCGGCGCAGGGAGAGGGAAGAGAGAGAAGAGAGCGATCGCAGAGAGAGAAATGTAAGAGGGAATTACGTTGAAATGAACAACTGAAATTCTAACTCATTTTGAGTGTTTGGGTGGACACTGGGCACGAAAAAAAAAAAAAAAAAAACCGGGTTTGGGGTTCTAATGGGGTTTCAATGGGGTCGGTTTGGTTTGGGGTTTAGTAGGTTTGGTTAATAATATGTTTTTTAAAAAAAATTTGTTTAAAAAAATTATATATATAAAAAACTTTAGTTAATAATTTGTAAAAAACAAATTTAGTTCATCATTTGACTTTTTCAATTTCAGTTTTTACAGTTTCCGTAATGTTTAGGTTATTACAACATTAACAAATATAGTTTAGTTTAATTAAAACATTAACATAAACAAATATGGCTGGGTTTATGAAAACATTAACATTAACAATATGTTTAGGGTATTAAAACATTAAAGTCATCAATAAATATGTTTATTAAATAAATATGTTACTTTATTTGATATATTTAATAAACCCTAAACCCCATAAGAACACCTTATACCCTAATAATAAGTATTCATCATATCCTAGACCTTAGGGTATAGGGTATAGGGTATAGTATGTACCATATCCTAAAAATTTATATAGTTATATACCAATGTACCAACTAGGAATTATAGTCTTACGGTATAGGGTAAGTTATAGGATTACAAATCATAAAGGAACACACTAGGGTTTACGGTATTATGGTATGGGATAATAGGGTATTAGGGTATAGGATGTTTTTATGGGGTATTACGGTATAGGGTAAAGGATTTAGGGTTTCGGGTATAGGGTATTAGGGTACATTAGAACAAAAACCTTGATAAACATCACTTGTTTAATATCAATTATTGTAAAAACTGATATTAAAACATTTTAGATATCATTTGATTTGTTCGACAATATCTTACTTCATTAAGATATCACCTAGTAATTTTTAATAATTTTTACGATATCTTAATATTTTCAATTTTCATTAAAAATTGATATATAAACCCTGAGGCCTTCCACTATGCCACCTGACAAGTGTGACCCAATACTCATTTTGGGTCACAAATGGCTCACACCCAAGCACTATAGGCCGGAAAATGTGACCGAAAAAAGGAAGTGACCCAAAGTGTAACCCAAATCTGGGTCCCAATTTGAGCCAAAATAGCTGTGACCTAATTGCGAAAGTGGCCCACCCACGTGAGAGGAGAGAGTGTGCTATAGCCGAAAATTTGGAGGGCCCCGCCTGCAACAACTGTCGGCCACTTGCGTTGGTGTGACGTGTGCGACCGTGATGGGTGATCACCAACAGTCCAGATTAAATAACCGTTAGTGATATGAGGCTGCCTTTTTTTGTCATTTTTTTTAATTTTAAGTCGCCGGTTTGAAATCAAAGGGTGTAGATTAATGGACCGTTGATAATCAACGGTCCAGATCGCCCAAGCTTTTTTTGTTGGTCATGGGCAACGATTGAACATTAGGTATGGAACGCTACATAGGCAACAACTTTTGAATAATAGGCAATGTGTTGTTCGTTGCCCATTACTGTTATCGGCAAGGACAAAAAAGAATTTGTTGCCTATTTATGAGAATATAGGATAAAAAAAAAATAATTCGTATTTATATGTAGAAACTCACAGCACAAGCGTGTTTCCAACAATCTGAACCGTTCATTTTTTAATTCTCCACTCAAAGATCATCCAAGCAAAAAATTGGGCCAATCAGGTATGTAGAAGTTAAGTAACGGTGATCGAACTTATGAACGATTGTGATTTTTCTAATAATACTCGAACGGGTAGATGAATTTCAATTGGGATGGTATTTTGCAGGATTGATCTTTGAGTATAAACGTAGAAAATGAACTGCTCCTATCATTGAAATCACGTAGCGGTCTTCATAATTATTGAAATAACAAGGTTTCAATGAAAAAGTTCATAGCATAATACTCTTCAAGTGTATGTATATATGTAGAAGCTCACATCTCGATCCTGTTTCAAACGATCTTAACCGTTCATTTTTTAGTTTTCCACTCGAAGATCGTCCTTGAAAAAAATCGGCCCAATCAGAGTTGTAGAAGTTAGGTAATGGTGGTCGAACATATAAACAATCGTGATTTTTCTACTGATAATCGAAGGGGTACATGAATTCCGATTTGATTGATTTTTTACAGGGACGATCTTTGAGTATGAACATACAAAATGAACGGCTCAGATCGTTGAAATTAGGTAACTGTGATCAAGTAAGTTAACATAATAAACTTTTTTAAAAATTAACTTTTGCATTAACTTTTTTTTAAACAAAGTTTATTATTTTAATTTTAATTCCTTTATTTTTTGGTAAGCTTGTATTTTTTTTTTCCTCCAGGATTACCCGCCCAAGCTGTAGCGAAAATTTTCAATTTCCCACGTGATTTTGCCTTCTCCCTCACTAATCTTTTTTCCTAACCCTCTTCATTTCCAAACCACACTCTCTCTCTAGTATATCAAAGTTTCATACACACTCAAAGGCTCTAGAAAATCAAAGACGCTCAAACACACTCTCCCTCTCCTCCCCCTGGTTCTCTCCGCCCTGGCGCTCCCCGCCTCAGTGCAGCACAGTCCCGGCCCGCCATATGTAGCCCGTCCCCGACCCTCCTCTCGCTCTATCTCTCTCTCTCTCTCTCTCTCTCTCTCTCTCTCTCTCTCTCTCTCTCTCCCCGCCGCCTCCATCCCCTCCCCTTCCTGCATCCCGCTCCCCCTGCCCACCGAAACCTAACCCCCAGCCCAGATGACCCACCATGACAACCCCCATTCTCATCCCCGCCCCTCTCCTCTCTCTGCCTCTATTTTTTCTCTCTGCCACCACCGAAACCCAACCCCAGCCTTCATCACCGCCCTGCCGATTGGGTTTTTTATTTTATGGGTAATTTCTGTTTTTCGTTTTGTGATTTTTTGCATTTTTTTGGTTTTTTAATTTCTGTTTTGTTAATTATGATTATTAGAATTTGTTTGTGATTTTCCAGGTTTGGTTCCAGATGATTATTAGAATTTTTGTTTCTGTTAAGGTAAGGAAATCCTAACTTGAGTTTTTAAATTTCTATTTTGATATTTAGGTTTCAGTTTTAGGTTGTGATTTGTGCTGGGTTTTAATTTTGCAATTTCTACTTTATAATATTATAAAGTTGGGCTGCTTGTTCATTTGGTTATGATTTTGCTTAATTATGAGTTTGGTTATACAATTATATATACCTATCTTAATATTAATTATTGTTAGAGTGAGGGGAATTAAAGCAAGGGAGATTCAGAAAGGCAATGCTTCCATTTAGGTAGTTTAATATGTCAGGATGATCCATACCACCCAATCACTGTGGTCAGCGAAATTGTCCACGAGCTGCAGGACCTTGAGAACCTTGAATATTTCTGGATGTTCCTTTTTTGTTTTAACTTAGTGATTGGTCAAAATGACTAGTTTGCCATATCTTTTTCTTCGAGTTTCAGAAGTTATGACTTATTTATTCAAAACTGCTATCTAGATAGTATGGTTCTTTTGGGCACAGGCGTTGTATATCACTAGTGATTGTTTTCCTCCCTTTACAAGTTATTTAGAGGATAGTTTGACAAAAAAATGAGTGTAATTTTGACAAGTTGGTTATATATTTGCTCATTTTATTATTATGTAATCGTCTTGGTCTTTGTATTGCACAAGTTTCTGCAATCTTGCATGTTTGCCTAGAATACGAGTGTTGGCCATTGTCTTTTTTGTGTGAGTGCAGTAAATTGTCGCATACCAAAGGATGAGGGAAAGGTTAGACAGTAAATTCTGTTTTAATTTAGGATGTCTGCTTATTGTTTGCATCTTCTTTTTTTTTTTTTTGGTTCTTATTGTCAAAATAGATTTGGTTATTATTGTTGAGACAAATGGCAGATGAAATTCTAGCTACTAGACCAATATATATATATATGTATAAATTTAATATTAATTAGTGTTAGAATGTGGGGAATTGACTATGAGCTGCAGGACCTTGAGAACATTGAATATTGGATGTGACTTTTTTGATTTAACTTAGGTGATTGCTCAAGATTACCAGTATAAAGGAAGCTAAATAAGTGTATTGCTCTTGAAAAGCAGTAAAGGAAGAATGAATCCAATATACACTTGTAGATCAATATATTGTGCTACTTCCTTCATTCAAAACTGCTGCTTCCGTTACTGCTTTTCTTACACTAGCTAATTGTGCCTCCATCCAAAGTAAAGACGTATCCTGAGGTGGATTCCCTGCTATCGATATTAAATTGAATGTAGTCTGCATTGGCGTATCCATCCACTTATAATTCTCCTCCTCCATACACAGGCATAAGGGTTTAATAATTTGTTTTTTCAACATGGTGGTAATTCTTTGATGTCATAGTTTAGTTTGATATATCTATATCTCTCTCTTATACATACCAATTGCAGAAACGATATAAGGTCAACACAGAAAACCAAAAGCGTATGCAGTGGGATCCCTAAACCCTTAATTCAATATGTTTAGTTTTTTTGTAAGGGAGGCGCGATTCACAGTCTTCCACCACTCCTCTTTTTACTTTTCTATCTAATAGCCTAGCTCCGATTATATGTACTTTGCCTTACGCAAATGAAGGTTTATGCAAATGAATGTACATAATTTGTAAGCTATGTTTACAAGTTGATGGTGTCATATTGGGATGAAACAAATGAGCTCTCAAACCTAGATTAATCGACTCAGATTGGGATAATGTGATCTGATTATTATTCCATTGTCATTAGTTGCATATGACCTCCCAAATCGAGGTCAGAATAAATGAAGGGAGTAATTAATTTTGTATGTTGGGATATTTGAGTGACTGAGTATTATATATGTATTTGTTTTAATTTTATTATATATATATACATTTGTATGTCTGATTATTATATATGTATTTTTTAAAATTTTCAAGCAGGTATCCAGTTTCCTGACATTTGAGGTTTACTGTAAGACCCATAAGGGGAAGAAGGAGACGTGGATCAACGATGTTGCCAAGGCAAAATATGTAAGTTTAATGTTAAGTTTCATTTTAATTCAAAGGCATAATTATAATCATATTATTATTTATGTAAAATAATTTTTCTATTATTTGAATGATGATATGGTGGCCAAGTCGGGTGACGTCCTTAAGGACTTGGCCAAACATGAATTCTAAAATGTTTAGGTATTTTTCCAAATCATATGCCATGCCTTATGCCTAATGCATGCTTTATTTAAGTAGATACCACAACAAATTGGTAGGGGTTATTTGTTTGTTGGCATGTTTCTTGTCGTGTACGATTGGGTGATACTCTGTTGAGTTTGAATGCAATCAATAAAAAACATTGAAAGCTTTGTGGTTTGAGAGCAATAGTTAAACTACACAAACAACTGATATTGTAGTATATAATTAAGCTGCAATAGTTATAGTCACCTAGCAATATTTAAACTATAAGCTTGATTAATAATGTGGTTAATTCAGTGGTATAGAAATTTATTAGTTATTTTTCTGTACAGCTTGTTTAAATGGTTTGTGGATATAATGTTTGTGGAGCAAAAAGATCTGCTGTCTCCATTTTTCATGCCCCCTAAGCTATTTTTTTGACACATGTCCCTCTTCTTAATAGCTACTTTAACTTTGTTAACAACTTTTAGATTGACTGTTAACTTATAATTAAAAGAATAAAATCAAGAAATAGCAATGTCTTTAGTTCGTTACTCACTCATCCCTGTCTTTTGATCAACTTTTTATTCTCTGAGCATTAAACATTATCTCCAAGTTCCCAACCTTTTCAGCCAAGCAAAACTGGATGATTGCACTTTCTTTATCTACTTTTATTTTTCCTTTTATTCATTAGCTTCACTCATCTTCTTTTCCCTTTAACACTTCCTGGCATATATTACAGAAATTGAAAATACATTTTGATTCCTCTGTTTGAGATTGGACATTGGAGCGGGTTAGATGAAAAAAAAAAAACAAAAAAATAAAAAACAAGAAAAAGAACAATATAGCATTCTAGGAAAACAGAAGATCTACATGTGTTAATTGAAGCTATTAAATTAGAGAAAAAAATGGGGTTGGAGAGATTCATGGAAGAATAAATAGAGCTTGCCTATATTAGTCATGGTTTTGATGAGGTAGTGTGTTTCATTAATTTTTTTTTTTTTTTGTTTTCTTTTGGAGTAAATTATATTTTGTAAGCGACATATGTCCATTTGTTACTTTATGTAGCTAAGCTTGCAAAGTACATATTTAGAAGTAATCAATGATGAGCAGTGTGATATCAGACCATATACATTGCTTCTTAGCTAACTTGTTGAAATGGTTGTTGATCAAATTCAGTAAATTTTGTACAAGGTTATGATTGATTGTTTTTATTAGACTATTTAGTTCATGCCCTGTTACTATATAATAACTTACATTCGATTCATCCATTCATCCATTGTTTTCCTAGTTTTTCAGTTGCTTAGAGCTTATTGACAAGTTTATCTGGTATTATTAGTTGCATCACTCACAATTTCCTGTTTCACAAAACCAGTGGGTGATGGTGGCTGTGATATGTTTGCATGTCTTTGCGTTGGGAAATTGAATAAGGATGAATCATAAGAAGTCCCAAAACCATTTGCATCTTGTTTGGCATGAATTCCTGTTGACTGTTGGAGATGTTTATTTTTATTGTTTATTTGAGTTTGACTGTTAAATTGCAAATCTGTGAGTTTGTTTCATGTCTGAAATAACAGTTGAGGTTTTCTTTTGTGAATGAATCTGAATTATAACAGGTGTTCGCATTTTTTTGTGAAGGAAGGTAACAAGTGCTGCCAATTAATATTTTGTAAATGAAGGCAGCCTTTAGAAGCGGTGAATCATGCACCTATTTTTGTGCAAATGCATGCGCTGATTATTGATTTTTGTAAAGGGAGGCTACCTTAATTTAGATATTAGGATGGGATGGGGTAATTAATTATAGATATATGCTCTATATTTTGGTGCAATGTGTAATCTTTTTTCGAAACGTCTTGAAATACTTGTATTGGATGTTGGAATTAATGGTAATGGAATGGATTGAGATTGCACCAATTTCAGGCTTGAATGTTAGTTTCTTTTATATCAGGATTGTAGTACAAATTGGATAATGACGGTGATATTATCGTACAAATTGCATATCAGTTTATTTACACACAGATATATAAAATAGTATGGACAGTAGTTTATCAAAAACAACCAATATCTAAGTAACATTACCATATCAATAAATATAAAAGAACATGATGTCCAACATTGTCTTTTATATCAGTTCCAGATTAAATACAGATGTTTTAGATACATTCAAACATCTTTAAATAGAAAAAACTCAAAATGTAACATAGCATGTAGATCAGTTCTGGGCGCATAAAACGATATCTAAGGTACTTTACATATCCAAAATAACATTAAATATGATGTAGAAAGCATACAAAAATGCATTTAATGGATTTACCATATCGATAAATATAACAGAACTAATGTCTTAATAAGAATTTAGATCATTTCCATAGTAATTAACGATGTGTGTCCTATCTTTAATATCATAGTCAGAATTTTAATTCACTAGAAAATTTGAAAAATGATATCAAAAGGGCCTATTAGATATTACAATTAAAATAAAAAAGATGTCTAACCTCAAAATGGATATCAGTGTCAAAACGATATCTTGACCAAAGTACATTAGATATCGTCTACCTAGACATCGCCATAAAACATGAATAGACATCAATTATTCACTGATATATAAGGGGGGTATTTGTAGTAGTGGTATTAGGGTTGAGGGTTTACGATTGCATGTCCAACTATGATTGTCAAACAGGGGCGTCAATAGAATACTTTAATAAAGCAATTGCACATCAGGCTATAATGGATTGACATTACATAACATTGTATCATACTTGGGTGGGCTATAATTTATGACTAAGTTTCTAATTTCACCAAAACCCAAACCGCTCATGTTTATACATTTAGACAGTAAGTGTGTCCTACTAACATATTTTGGCGGAATCCTTTTATCTCATTTCCTTTACAATTTGATTCCCTACATGTACTTAGCTAGATTGTGGAGATGTGAGTTTGTCAAGTTTCGTAAAGACTATAAATTTAATTGGTCCTTGTAATAGTTTTTACTTAATAAACAAGCACTGTCATAATCAAGCATTTACATTCAATAACAGTTACAATCTAAATTAATTTCACATTAAAAATTAAATAATAGCTCTACATACTAATTGTTGTTATGGGACGTAAAAGTGTTCCAAACGACACTGAGGCTCATCCTGCTACAAATAAATAATAGCAATACATAATAATTTTTTGTTATGGGACTTTCAAGTGTTCAAGACGAAACTTTGCATATGCGGCTCAACCTGTTGCTACTCCGCATCGCTGTCACTTTCAATCTTCCTGCTGCCATTTCCGTTCTTATTTCCTCTACGGTGTCCCTTACGCTTGGGACAGTTGCGCCTGTCATGACCAAATGCATCACATGTACCGCATTTTCTTCCATTGCCTCCCCGTCTGCCTCCTGTGTCTTGGGTTCCCTTGGTCCTCACGATGTTTGGATCTCTAACAATGTTGTTTGGTCGAGCAGCATTTCGACGGAAGCGAAGGTGGGTATCTCCTGCTTGCTTCCCAAACCCATCCAACAATGGTGCTAACCTACTTAATTCATTATTCAACAAATTGAAACCTTCCTCTGTTCTGGAAGCCAGGAAACACAGTTTGTTGCAACTTGTACTCAAATAACTGTACCTCGCTAATTCTCGTGCTTCGTCGGGAACAATGTTGTTCGGCAGTGGGATACCAGAAGCTGATTCCTTCGCTGACTTTGTCCATCTCTTAAGAATGAGAGATTCCGGAAACTCTTTCAAATTCTCATACTTCATGACATTAATAACATGGCAACATGGGAAGCCCTGTGATTTAAGGAGATTGCAAGTGCAATTTATTTCTAAGATACCTTTGATATGGTGGAATAAAACTTTGAACTGAACATGTTCTTCACCGTATGTATGAATTACATACATGCGACTTTTCCCAAATTGTACAGGCTGCGCGGTCACAAGTGAAGCAACCTTATTTATCTCCTCCCTTACTAACTTGAACACTTTGTCGGTGTACAAGTTTGCTGCATGCCGCTCCAATGCATTGAGATGAGTTGTCAGCACCTGTTTCGAATTCTTCATCTGAAAATCTTCAATCACATGTGAATGCCTCAGGCGTGCCAGACCCCTGTCAATAGCTGGGATAACTTCAAACAACTTCGGACCACTCTTGAGAAAGTCCTTGACAAATCTGTTCATGCCCTCACACCGTTGCGTGCTACGCATCCTACCCCAAAAATGCTGTCTACAATATCCTTCGGCCCATTTGTGACGAATCTCATACATATTCTTCAACCACTCTGATTCACCAAATTCTTCAACCATGCTCGTCCACCGCATTTCAAACTCAGGGGGGCTTGAGGTGGCCCACAGACATCGCTTGAAAGCCTGAATCAAGTTTGGGTCTTTCAAGTTTTGTGCTAAATTCTTCGTGATGTGCCATCCACACAGACGATGTGGAACTCCAGGAAGAACTGCATCTATGGCATTGCGCATAGCAAGGTCTCCATCGGTAATTACCGACTCAGGCCGCTTGTCCCTCATGGAAGATACGAAGGTCTCCAACAACCATGTGTATGTCTCCTTGGTCTCGTCCCCAAGGATCGCACATCCAAAAATAGTACTTGATAGATGGTTATTTGCACCGACAAACAACACTAGAGGCTTCTCATAGTAATTTGTCTTGTAAGTGCTATCAAACAGCACAACATCTCCAAAACAAGTGTAATCCACTAGAGATTGCGAGTCTCTCCAAAACAAGTTTACCAACTTGTTTTCCTCGTCCACACTAAACTTACAATATAATTCGGGGTCACTATCGACTTTCCCACTCAAGTATGCAAGTGCAGCTTCAATGTCACCCTCAAAAAGGATTTCTCGGCGTCTACAATTCACCTTATTGTACAAATCCTTGATCGTGTAACCAACATTACGGTAGCCTCCTGCTCGGTCGACCATGTACTCGTATATTTGGCACGTCCTAATTGATACACCTCGCATTGAAGTAGCCTGGAAAAGATCATCGTTCGGGATAGAGCGGTGTGATCGGATTAGAGGAGCCTCGCGTGACATTGCCAATGGGTGGTTGTGTTCCACACAGAATTTCTTCACAACATAACAATCACTTTTCCTACATAAGCCAATGCGGAATGCTGCTGGACAATTAACTCTTGTGATGCCCCTGGGACATCGCTTCTTATTCGGTGAGTTTATGTACTTCTCGGCTCTTTCGCCTTCCTTGTCACAAACCCATAATCTACTACAGAATTTATCGGTCACCACGGACCGTCTCCCATCACGTACCCTAACACCAAATCCCATCGCCGCGGCATAATCTCTGTAAAACTTGTCTGCTTCTTCCAGTGACAAAAATTCGGAGTCTATAAGGTCATTTTCAGTTAGCTGCTCATAACTTATCCCGTTGTGCTGCAGAATATCACCAAACCGAAACATGTTGCGAGTAGGGGTTGAAGGACCGGGAACATTCTGAGCTTCGTGGGGTGCAGATGTTGAAGCAAATCTGTTACAAGCGGTACCCATGTCTCCCTGCTGCAAAATAGATATATTTTTTAAGTAAGCAATTCATGAACTGTCCATGACGAAAGTGCAATTGCATTCTCAGACCAGTCAATACAATCTACTGTTTGCCAATCATGTTTTGACATGCAATCAAATAACATTTTGCACAAATAACAATAAAAAAAAAATTGAAATGCCAGTTTCAAGCCAATTATTCAGACAAAATAGTACCCATAATTGTAAACCCTACCAAATTCTACCCAACTCACTCAATCGAACCAATTTGAAGTCAAATTGTCAAGCTCAATGGGAAACGTCAAGAGTAATTTTAACCCAAATTCTTAAATCCCTAAATATACATACCTTGAAATCGAACAATTATCAAAACTATCCACATGAACCCATACCCCAATAACAATCTTAAGCCAAATCCTCAAATTAAATGGGAAAACATCAAGACCATACCAACCTCATGCTATCATCATCGATGATGGTTTCTCAAACGGAACCCACAACAAATTACTCATAATTTCATTGAACAAAAGCCACAATCGTGGAGGATGATTTAAACCTAAAAACAAAGCCCCTCATGACTTAACCCATTAATTAAGCCACAACTATGAAGGATGATTTAACCCAAAAGCCCGTCCTGAGTAGCCAATTTATTCTACCCAACAAATTAAAAAACAAAAAATACAGAATTAATTACAAAAATGATGGAGAAAAAAAAACCCATTCTGAAAATGAAAAGCTCAAGCACCTTAATGGGATCAACCTTCTCACCCTGCACAACCACCTTGTGAGTCTTGCAATTTGTGCTCACATCTTCAACCCCTAAAATTAAACACAAACAACCCATTAACATAAATCTCAAAACATAAATTACTTGTTCCTTAAATATAAGATGCAAGAATAGAAGCTAGGGGAATTTTCCTTGACAAACATATTTGTTTCAATATTCAGTTCAGCCATATGCATTGCACTCATCACTGTATTATTCAATGGCACCAACAAAACAAACTCAGAAAAACAGCACGTAACGAGTTCATAAAATCATAAGCTAAAATGCGACCATGTGATGTCTTGTATACCTGCAAATGCATGCCTAGATTAACTCAGCCACATTGGAATTTGGAAATAGATTGAACACATCCTGCAATTTCAACCAAAACAAACATGGATGGAAACAATGAATTCACTTAATCATAATATACTTGATTTTATACTAAACATATTATTCATACTTATATTAAACACATTAAGACTTTTATACTAAGAAAATAATACAAAATTGTGAATTAAGACTTTTATACTAAACAGATTATTCCTACTTATATTTCATATTAAGTAAGCAATCGCTCTTACAACTTGTATATCTTCACAACACTACCCAAATAGATAGTAGAAAAGACAGTCACCATAAATTCTCAAAGTAAGAGAGAGAGGGAGAGATAGAGGGAGTGAGAGAGAGAGAGAGAGAGAGAGAGAGAGAGAGAGAGAGAGAGAGAGAGAGAGAGAGAGAGATAGATAGTACCTTCAGGTAGACCTCCTCTTGCCAATTGTCTAGATGTGAAATCTATTTCTCAAATGTGGAAGTCAGTGTTCCTATTAAACAAGTAAACAGAACATGCAAGCACTAGTCAATTGAAAAACTACAAACGTTGTGGTTATATATATGTAATTCGACAAAGTGTCTTCAATAAGATGAATAGATATCCCAAGAAGTGAAACTTTCTATGTACAAATTCTGAAACAAGAATAATCAAGGTAAAAGTCCAACTTCCATATAATTCCAGAAAATGACAATGATTTCATTTAATAAAAAAAAGGACATATTTAAGATATTTTTACTGCACATACATACACTTCCTAGAAGCTATCTAATACAGTCCTATTTCATAGTTTGTAAATGAAGCAGTCAAATGTTTCATAATATATTGCAACAAGTTAACAACTGCAAGAGCAAAGAAATTATTGCATTGATAAAAGATATGAGAATCCAAAAAAAAAAAAAAAACCTGCAAGAGGAAAGAGACTATAGGCTTCATAATGAAGAGAAAGTCATGTCAATCAATAGACATTACTATTGACCTTCAGCAATCACTCAATCTTCTCATCTTTTTTAGCAATTGTGTGCTTGAAGGATGCTACCTGCAAGATTTAATAGATAATTACAAATTTTGATTAAGAGATGCATAAAAGTAAAAACATTTAGTGAAAAGAAGATTACTTTTTACGTAAAAAGATTAGGTAGACACAATATAGTAACAGGATAATTTCAATAAGAACATATACATCTCACTTGACTGTCTACCATGGCTTCAAAATGTACCATGGGCTTTAAAGTTAAGTTAAAGTAAAACTTTCAATTTGTTCTCCCTAAAGCAATACTGTCTTTCAACTAGTGCAAAGTTTAGTTAATGAATATTGACACCCAAAAAAAAGTGGAAAAGCTAAACAGTGCATGCATTTCCAGTTTATGGATGTCATCATATGAATTGTAGACCCAGCCTACAAGGGTGCTCAACAAACCCATCCTACGCATGATCTCATACCTTCCAGTTATTTAGAAATATTGCTCTCCACCTGATCAAGTTTCTGAATAATTTCAACGGAACCTCATCATCGTAAAGTATATCTAATTTTAAACCTTCATGGAAAATAAAATAGCCTAACAAATCAGCCCCACTTACGTACTCCTCCTCCCCCCCCCCCCCCCCCTTTCCAAGATTTTGAAAAGAAAAAGAGCATAAAAACAAACCCCACTTTTCTTTTTCCTTGCACAAATTAAAAAGAAAAAAGGGAAAGCCATAACTATTCACTACAAATGAAAAAACTCTTATTGCCACACGAAAAAATAGTACGCAATCAATTAATTGGAAAGGTAGTAATCCTTCATATATCAGAGGTCAAAGAAAAGATGATATTCAGAATCAATAGTAAAGAAATAAAGGTGTGCACTGTGATAATCCTTCATATATTCCTAAATTGTCCACTCTTTAATAAAACTAATGCATGTAATTGTCCCCTGTGCATAGTCATAGTCAAACTTATTCCTAACAAAAACAAACACACAGAGGAGAACCTTAGAAAAATGAATATACCGATTCTCCTTTTGATTTAGCAGTGCCAATTTGTTTTCATACTCTGCTTCCCAGATGTCAGTGGTGCACAGGGATAAAAGGGATTTGGGATTGAAGTTGAAAAATCACATAATTCAACCTGCATAAACACAGGTCATCCCTGCGCAGAAATATTTGTCATTCAACGTGTCTTGGCTTCAGTTAAATTGCTGCAAGTGCCTGTTGAGCCTGCATAAATTAGTTCAAAATCCAAATATTAAATTCATGAAAGAGATGGAGAGTTTGACATATGAATAAATCTACAAAATCAAATGTAAACAAATCGAAGCCCTAACCTGGGTGAGCGAGACAGCGTCTGAGTTTTACGGTTTCTGCGAGATCGAAACTCGGTGAGATAGAGAGTCAGCGTGAGTTTTCTGGGTTTCTAGGTTTCGAAACTCAGTGAGAGAGGGTCTGAGTCTTCTGGTATGATGGGCGATGGACGTGCTAGGATGGGTTTCTGAGTTTTCTGCGTTTTTTGTGGGAGGATGGCGAAAGGGTGGCCAAGCGAGGATTGAACGACAGTGCCAGGACGGCGAGAGAGAGTCGAGGGCGGCGAGCGAGGGTCTGGGCGAGGCTACGTTATTTATTTTGAATGGAGAGTGAAATGAGCGGAAGTTCTGTGTGATTTGGGTTTTACCACTTTTTTGATGCATCCCTCAAGAAAGTGGTAACTCTGTCAAGATTTGGTTACTTACCAAATTTTGACTATGAGTTACCACTTTCTTGAGGGATGCATCAAAAAAGTGGTAACTTCACAAAACTGCCTAAAACCCAAGTTACCACTTTCTTGATCTTAAATTCAAGAAAATGGTAAATTCACATCAAGAATGTGGTAACCACCTACGCATGCAACTGTATATAGATGAAAACGCAATTGCATTCTCTGAGTATTAAAAACTACCTCCTGTTTGCCAATCCGGTTTGAACATGCAATCACAAAATTATATCTTGACCAAACTTACCATTTTCTTGATCTTTTTTCTCAAGAAATGGTAAAATTTTCTCAAGAAATGGTAAGTTACCACATTCTTGATCAAAGTTACCATTTTCTTGAACCAATCCTCAAGAAAATGGTAACCAAATCAGCCAAGCAAAACACGTTACCAAATTCTTGATCGTTCGATCAAGAAAATAGTAACTTGGTTCAAGAATGTGGTAACAAAGGCCAATCTTGACCAAAGTTACAATTTTCTTGATTTTTTTCCTCAAGAAATGGTAACATTTTCTCAAGAAATGGTAAGTTACCACATTCTTGCTCAAAGTTACCATTTTCTTAAACCAAACATCAAGAAAATGGTAACCAAATCAGCCAAGCAAAACACGTTACTACTTTCTTGATCAATCGATCAAGAAAATGGTAACTTGGTTCAAGAAAGTGGTAACTCAGCCTAAGCTTGACCAAACTTACCATTTTCTTGATTTTTTTCCTCAAGAAATGGTAACTTTTTCTCAAGAAATGGTAAGTTACCATTTTCTTTATCCAAGTTACCATTTTCTTGAACCAATCCTCAAGAAAATGGTAACCAAATCAGCCAAGCAAAACATGTTACCACTTTCTTGATCGTTCGATCAAGAAAATGGTAATTTAGTTCAAGAATGTGGTAACTAAGGCCAATCTTGACCAAAGTTACAATTCTCTTGATTTTTTTCCTCAAGAAATGGTAACATTTTCTTAAGAAATGGTAAGTTACCACATTCTTGATCGAAGTTACCATTTTCTTGAACCAAATATCAAGAAAATGGTAACGGAATCAGTGAAGCAAAATACGTTACCACTTTCTTGATCAATTGATCAAGAAAATGGTAACTTCATTCAAAAAAGTGGTAATCCAGCCCCAGCGTGACCAAACTTACCATTTTCTTGATTTTTTTCTCAAGAAATGGTAACTTTTTCTCAATGAATTGTAAGTTACCATTTTCTTAATCCAAGTTACCATTTTCTTGAACCAAATCTCAAGAAAATGGTAATTTCATCACTGGGCCAAAAAAACGTTTCGCACTGCAACTGTGTATACACGAAAGGGCAATTGCATTCTCAGAGTGCTAAATACAAGCTCCTGTGTAACAATCAGGTTTTGACATGCAATTCAAAATTACACTATTTGACAAGTCTGGAGACGCGCCAGAGGTTCATTTTTTTTTCAACTTGGGTGGGTTAATTTTATATTTTGGGCGAGGATGGAATTTTTTTGGTTTCAATTTCAATATTTTGTGTTTTAATTTTTTTGTTTTAGTGATTTTCAGTTTTTGTTTTTTGAATTTTAAATTTTGTAGGGGGTTTTTTTTAGATCAAATTTTTTAAGGTATTTAGTATTAACAAGTTTAATTAAAAACCTTATACTAAAAGTCTAAAACTATATACATTACACATTTACATGTGTTTTACATTTTTAATAATATTGTATCAAAATGTTTAAGCATTCTTGAGTTGGGTAAAATTTGTTGCATATCAAGTACCCAAAAGTGCCAATACATATTTTGCCAATACACATGCTTGTATTTTGCTGCCCCTTTATGTATTAACCAAAATCTTTTTCTGTTTTTTAATCATTGAATAATGCTGTTATAATTGGGATCCTGAGCAGTCCCTGTCGAATCGTTTAAAATCATTTCAACAGATCAAACGCAATGGATGAATTGTCAAAAGAACAAAGCAAATGCCATTTGTTTTTTCAGCCCAACTGATATCCAAAACAAGATTGGAAATCGTAATCAAGTTTTTTCGATGTATAAAACCTCCTGAAACTGATATAAATAAACAAGATTATACATGTCAATTTTTAATGGGATTTGGATGTTATAAATGTTATTTATATTCCATTCTCTCATAAAAATCCACCCATTCAACAAAAATCCATCCATTCATAAAAAATTTCATCCATTCATTTAACTAATCAATATTTGTTCAAATACATGTTCCAAAAGCACGGAGAGTTTCAGAGACCAATTTTGATCCTTGGAGAACATAATGGGACCATTGGAAGTGGTTTGGAAAATATCAGCAACTAGCTTGAACACACTTGGTATGAAATACTAGTCAATCTTCATGTGTTGATTGCTGAGACGTTGCAGACCACACAATGGCAAGATACTCTGCCTCTGCAATAGGTCTGGAGGCAAGGTTGCTTCTTCACACAATTTTAACATGAAGATATACATTGAGCGAACAGAACTACCAACCCAATCTGCATTCATTAATTTGTTTTCAATAATAGAGCCTTTTAGATCCCAATTCAAAAACTTCATGAGATAGCAAAGAAATACATAAGATAGCACAAGATACATGATTATTCAATTATAACTGCTAATTATAACTGCTGAAAATGGCAACAAAACAAGTAAGAAAGTACTGTGTGACATTTACTAAAGAAATCGGAATATTAATGTGTGATTTAACTTCTCAGTGTTATCTGCTATATGATACTTAGGTTATACCAGACAGAAGGATAAAAGAGTAGTACTTATCTCAGTGGTATAAGCTTCTGTGCTTCTTTTCCTCAGTTTGTCATGCTGGTCAATAATTCTGGAAAACAGAGAAAAGAAAAGTGGTAAGCATGCTAAATACTTGCTAAAGAAAAGTGGTAAGCATGCATATACTTGCTAAAGTGGGAGACTTGAATATATTGTGCCCTGGAAGAATTTCATGCTCATATATTGTCTGAACACCCATGCCCAAAATTTTTAACCATGGAATAGATTTAGTCTCTAGTTGTTAAAGTCAAAAGCGGCTGCCAAGTCCATGCAAAAAGTCTGAATTACTAGTGACCTTCCCATTTCTTAGCAAAAACTCAGATGAAGGGCCTTCGTTTTCTCTTCTCTACCTCTCTACTCCAATTTTTAGTCATGAATTTGACCAGTGCAGCTGATACCATATCTCCATCACAATTCATCATAGAATGTTTTTGCAGCATTCTTGTAACAATCTCATAAGAATAAATTCAGTATCACATATAATCATTTACTTCAAAAAAAAAAAATGTAAAATCTTGTAAAGAAACATGAGCTGACAAACATAAACGGAGCATTAAGACAGGAGCTCTGCATTTCATGAAACCTAGAGGTGTGGAGGTCAATTGTTGAACTCTTAGAGATTAAAATAAATGAATTACCATGAATCTGTTCCTTATGCTCAGTTGCAGTTTGAAACAATCCCACATTGAATATCTGACCATATTTTGATGAGTTAATAGATGATGCTATACATAATGCTTCAAAATATGAATTAAAAATGAACCACGTATGCAATTCAAACAGGTCGATAACATGTCATGCTATCACAGAATAAAAGAAGAGGTCCAGTGGCATGTTTTTGTATCAAGCACAAAGGTACAAAAACCATTTAAGCAATTATATGTAAGGTCCTATAGCATGTAGTTTTCACTACTTGCAGTGATCTACAATACCCGAGTACAGGACCCGAAAGGACGTATCTAAGCATTGTAAAATAATACAATGCTTAGATGGGAAAGAAATCTTTAATACAAATTTATTATTTAAGAAATAACCAATCAGAAATGGAGCCAATAAAGTAAGCCAGAAATTGTAATGCCCTACTAAGAATTGGTTGATTACAGGCACTGATCCAATCTACCATTTTCTTCTATTAAAACCTTGAACTAAATATAAAATTGGTCTTTCAATAACAATGGAAAAAAGCATCAACATCAGCAGATTAGAGAAGAGCAAGCACATGGCCATAGGCAATATGCTATCTACACAAATAATAGGAAAAATAAGATGCGGGATTAGCCTTTAACTCCAGAACAAACATACACAAAACTAAAACTTCAGACAATTTTTATCTCTCCCTGATAACATTAGATTCAGAGAACGTAACAGTACAGGTAATGCAGGTACACATAGTTGCACATATCATAAATTCCTGCATCAAGGCAGCATACAAAACTGTACCCATACATACCAACATGTATCCAGTTTAAGGATAGAAAAAAACATACCAACAGATCTTCCTCCTGGACTCTGTGCTGCTATATGTGAAAACCCAAATCGGGGAAAACACCAATTACATTTTCTGGCATAGCAAGAAAAACCAATTCCTCTGAAATCCATACAAGTAAGAGAATTTAAATACACAAATTTCAGAAAGCCATTGCAAGGTAATTGACAAGATTCACAATCTCTCTATGAGGACGCAATTATACCTCTGTAATGATCCGGTAGCGACCATGACCTGATACCTGATCCCCGAGAGAGACCTCGAAGCCGCTAGAAAACTCAGATCGCCGGCGAAGGGGTTGGATCTGTTCTCCTTTGATTCTCCTTCATGATTGAATTTTAGGTCTAAAGGAGGACACCCAGACGATCAGTGTGTCGAGAGGACGATGTCTTGGGTGGTCGGTGTCGCAACTCCGCCGGAGAAGGCGGATGGCCGTCACGAAGTTCAATCGGTTCATCGATTTCGACATGGTAAGTGGTAGACGAATATTTGGGGCCGATTTTGTCAACGTTACCGCCGGACGGCTGGGTTTTGATCGGAGAAAGGGTGCGGGAGAGAGAGGGTAAAGAAGCAGATGAGATTTGCGTTTTTTGTTTGCGACTCAGAAGGATTTCTTTTGTTTTGTTCAGTTACGTCTTTCTCTCTCATAATGGGCTACCGATTCAGCCTTTATTTTTTTTCTCAACCGTTAGATCAAATATATCTCATCTAACGGTCAAAAGGTTGAAGGCATCTAATACCTGCAGTTATGTTAGAATTTCCGCTTAATAATATATTCCTAATTTTTAATTTTGCATTATGGTCATGCCCCAGCCTATGTTTAACATTTACAATATAAAATGAAATACAAAACTAAATATGCTAAGCTTCTGACTTCTCATGTGAGACTATGAAGATAACATGGAAAAGGAAGAACTTGTTAAACCACTAAACTAATTCAACAGATATATAAGTTTTAACAATTACACGATAGGTTGTCCATCACATGTGAGGCCAAACTTTTGCTATGAACCTCTATACGACCATGCCTATGCTATTCAAAAACAATGAATTAGAAATGGTATTTACATGTGACAATCCAATTTATGCATTAATTAAATGCTCAAGAATTCAATTCAAGAAAGTTCAATCTCAACAAAAGCAATTGGGAACCTTTGGATTCCAGTTTTACAATTGATATTTCCCAAAACTATCTTTGACAGTACAGGGTCAAAGTATGAAAAAGAAATCTTCAACAGGTGTGCTCCTTTGATTGAATCTTAGTGGGAGACTACTATTACAACATGAATACAACAATTGAAACCTGAGAAACATATCAATTAATTCCACAAAACATATGATTCAACTGGCTAAATGTCATTGATATAGAACCACAGGAGGAATCTTGAACTTGTCTGAAATGAACGGTATTACCTGTGGTCTCTCAACCAGATCATGATAGAAAGCAGACTCCGCCTCATAATCGTGCAACCGAAGCTCAGCCTTCTGATTTGTATGATAATGATGCTTAGCCGAATCTGACTCCCCAAATCCAAATATACTAACCTTGTCACAAATTCCCAAAGCGAGCATAACAGCTTGCATACCAGAAGAGTAATGGAACATAGCACCATCATGAACAGCCCCCCAATCATCCAACGACTTCCCTGTATCCTCCACAAACCTTTTCAGTGAATAATACTTAACTATCCTCGCAGACAACACATCAAACTGAGGATCAGTCACAAGCAAAGGTGCTTTGTGGGATATATTGCATACCGTGAAATCAAAGAAATGTATCGGTTGACAAATGTACATAACCATAGGCACATTATGTCCATAAGGGTGGCAAAAACAACCTTCTCTCCTAGCACAAAGATGCAAAATATTACTATTTACAAACGAAATGCTCGTTTTCGACCCAACTTTGCTCTTAAAACTCTCTATCCTCGCATTGTTCAATCGAATAACCACCTCATGACTATCAATTAGATCTCCATAATTACTCTTCAACAAAATCCCACTATTCCCAACAACTGCACACGACGAGTAACGTTGTTGTTGTTCCGAATCCACCAAACCATTGTGCCTATCAATGGGATGCCTAACAAGTCTAACTAAATCCAACATAATATCAGGCTGAAACCGCCTGTTTCTTGACCAGTCACTCAAAACTCTCCTAAAATCCAACCAATAACGATAGAATTGAGGGGAGCGGAGCATTACCGGTAAGCCTATGGAGGACCTCGCTCTGACATCATGGTGATTGAATCTTCTCCAGGAAGCAAAAGTCCTATACCGTCCAAGACTTGCAAAGTTACCCTCCAACAGTTGCTCTATTTCTTGCTTGGCCTGTGCTGCACCCACATCAACGGCAGCGAATTTGAGCAGAGTAGCATTGAACACTAGCTTTGGTGGTTGGACAAGTGCCTTCTTTTCGAGCTCAATTGAGCTCAAGCTATGACGGACTGCAGTTCGACAGCTCAGCGTGGCAGCGAACACAATGAGCAGAAGAAGGCTAAATAATGGACGGACCGACATAATTAAAAGAATAACGAGCAGAAAACTCCATCATAATTATGCTGGGGTTTATAGGAGGTTCATTAATTATTTACATCACATGATTATTTCACGTTGACCAATTTCCATTTATGCATCCTTGTAAAGCATGAATGAAGTTTTTTTTTTTTTTTTTTTACATTTACTATTCAAAGAATAAAATGAAGTCCATGTCAATTACACTCTGATTGCAAACTAGCAGGAGCATGAAGTCCATGTTATCTAAATAAATGCCCAAAATAAATGTCAACTAAATTTATGGTCCAAACCAATAGGCCGTTGTGAACAAGCAATTGAATAGTTCAACCATGGCCATCCCTTGGGCTTGACGATCGAACAACATGTGTGTAAATGTGTAATGCATAATTTTCTTGATCGAGACTTGCTCTTCATGCCCTCCTTGTGCTCCATTAAAGTCCTAAAATGAAAATTTCCTTTGTGGTAGAAAATAATATAGCCTTCCCCATTGCTTCAAATTTATACATCAACCTCGGCTATTAGTGCTACATATGGTGCGCATACAATTTAGGCTATTTAGCCATTCATTTTCCACGTGCAATGAAGTGAACTTATGTCAAAAATAGAATGTTATGAATCCTTCTTCTAATACATCACTCTCTTTATGTAGCACAATTTTTCTTACTTATAATTATTTTACTTGTTTTTATTTCTTTTAATCTCAATTATGTATTACAAATTTAAGAATTATGAGAGCCATGTTATCATAACAATAAAAAATATTTTTTATTTCAAAAATACAATCAACCTTTTTATATCATTTTATAAAAATTCTCAATAATTATGACATAATTAATGAACCTCCTATAAAACCCAGCATGGCCTAGAAAACTCCTTACTTCTTTAACACTTGATGGAGGTGGCAATCTTTGTATCACATCAATCTTAGCCTTATCAACTTGTATGCCCTCCTTCGAAATCACATGACCCAAAACTATTCCTTGTTGGACCATAAAATGACATTTTTCCCAATTAAGCACTAGATTGGCTTCTTGACATCTTTTCAAAACTAGAGACAGATTATCCAGACATGCATCAAAAGACGAACCAAATACAGAGAAATCATCCATAAATACCACAATGATTCATTCCACCATGTCGGAGACAATAGACCTCCTGCATCTCTGGAATGTTGCGGGCGCATTACACAATCCGAACGGCATCCTCCTATAGGCAAACGTACCAAATGGACATGTGAACGTGGTCTTCTCTTGATCCTCGGGTGCAATAGCAATCTGATGGTACCCACTATATTCATCCAAAAAGCAATAGTGACTATGGCCAGCCAACCTTTGCAACATCTGGTCAATAAATGGCAAAGGAAAATGATCCTTCCTTGTTGCGGTGTTAAGCTTCCGATAGTCAATACAAACACGCCAACCGGTTTGTGTCCTTTGGGGAACCAACTCATTATGCTCTGATGAGTGTGCATTTTGCATCACTTTATGATACTAAAATGAGGGTATTATGCAAATTACCCTAGGCAATTTGAATAAAATTAGAGGGAGTACCTTATAACCAGAGTGAAGGTATACTACTCTATATCTTGTGTAAAAACTAAGATTATATGGAGAGACATAAAATGCTCAATTAATTTTATGACCCTAGTTTTAGGTTGTTTGAAACTAGTTTGATCTCTGTTTATTTTTGGATATCTCTAAGCAGCAACAAAAAGATGGTCCTCCTTTTGAACGGGACGCTCAACTGCTTTGGGCTTCTCAGTTTTCTGATTTTAGTTGTGGATATAATTTTTTGTCCTTTGCAATCTTAATTATGGTACACTAAATTGTTGTGGATGTTGTTTTCTGGTCACTGCTTAAATTATATCAGGAGAAGAAATATGTGCGGCACATTACAATATGAAGACAATTTTATGATTTAACTGTATATTGAGTTATCCTCAACTTAACACAAGAGCACAGCAACATGCTCATTAATTCTTCTTATCCACTTCCCTAGGAAAGAACAAGAACCAAGTCACAAAGTTCTGGTGGGCTTGAGTTTTTATCCACCTTATCCTAGTTGATAATCCATGAGAGGTTGATATTTTACAGGGCAAGATAGCATTTCATCCTTTTGGGCATGATCAGCATCTCTTTGAAATGTCTTAGGCTCTTGTCACTTGGTCTGATCTCAAGTGTCCTTATTTATCTTATCAGTCTTCATCTTCCACGCAATGCCCTTATCTCCCCACTCAACTTCCGTTGTTGACTTTTGGAGAAGGAAACACAGATGCATCAATGTGTTTTTATAAATTCAGTTAATTTATATCTCATGTGATCTTAAGTTTGCTCATCTTAATTTAAAATTATCACTAAATCACAAACTAGTTGATTAACTATTAGAGTTAAAGGACTTACGGTATACTACGAGAGTGCATATGTTTTTTTAATTTTTCCAGTAAACACTAGAGTTTTTAATAGAAAAATTTTATGTGCTTCCTGAGTAATATTGAGGCCTTTATCAAAATTCCACAAAACCCCTTTTCAATAATAATGCTCCTCTTATTTGGTCAATGACTGAACGCTAACGCAGTTTGATGGTGTTGGTGTTTTTGACAATTGAGATCTCCCAACACCTTCTTGCCCATGCCTACGAATTAGTCAATTTAGGTTAAGTGAACTTGGATTGGCTCTAGTATAGTCGACCTAATTTTGAACCTCTTACTATATAGGATTGGTTAGGCTACATATAAGTTTGATACTGGACTTGTTCAAAACTTTTTCATCAAGTTAATTCAGCATGTACCCTTAATGGTCATTCTACTTAGAAAAGCTACTTGATAGGTACAGCTTAATTTAGTACTCTATTTGTCCCATTGCAATGGCTTTATATCACTTTACAAACTACTCCAAGGTATATTTGCACTATTTTCAAAAAGTGAATCTCATTGGAGGTTAATCAATTACAATTATTCTATACCACATTTATGGCTTGCCTTACTAAGTTATGAAATTTTGTTCCCAAACTGATTTCAGTTTAGCCCAAACCAGCAAATGAACCATCCATCGAACACTCACCGACACTCTGGTCTATTTTGTACCTCATTCAGTCCAAAAGCAATGAACCTCATTGAACCAAAAAAATAAAACAGAGAACTTATTTGCCACTTTACTAGACTTTCCAATATGTAGCACACAAAGGGTACTTGTAGCTGTTACTTTGTTAGCCGTCGTGTAACCCGTTTTGGCAGTCATACGGCAACCTTTCCAAAATTATTGAAAGAGAGGGGTCAATTATATCATTCATTGCCAAACATACTAAAAACTTACAGAGGTGCAAGGAGTGCAGAAAGTTATTTTCAAGTCCATATTATGAAAACCCATTTCCCATTTTCAGTTATAACACACTCACACAAAACTAAATTCACTTAATGGGACACTAAACATGCAAATTACTATAAGAGGGAAGCTAATACCCTAATATGTTAGTATCCTATAGGGAATTCAACACTTCTGATTCCGCACTAGTTGATTTCCAATGATATTTTATAACTATTAAATCAAACCATTTATAGCTCATAGTTAAGAGGTTGTTATGAAAACCATTCAGAGTTTTGAATAGACATAAAAACCATTCAGATTTTCCTTTTGCATTTTACGTTTGTCCGCACTAGTTTTGCTTCTCAAATCATTCAGAGTTGTGCATTTTGGTATTACTTATGATTCCTATAATTCAATTGAGCATCATTCAGCCCTTATATAACAGATAATTTAAAAATAACTATAATAATAATATGTTGCAGATGTCCTACAGAGTGCATTTGGAGTTCTTTAAAAAGGCTCATGGACAGCTCTAAAAGTCAGAATACTCATTTTAGAGTATCATGGTGGATTAAGCCTTAATGACACTATAAAAATGTGAATTGTATAACACATGAGTATGATCTTAAGTTGTCCGCAAAATTATCTCTCTTGTTGTAAGTTTTATGGTTTTCATGTGCTAAACTTGCTATTTTTTGCCATACTCATGTGAACGTAATTGTTTCATAGTTTTTACCTAGTTAACCATTATTATACCACGGGTTTTCTTCCAACATATTACTATTTGCTTCTCTTTCCTTGTTATAATACTAAATTAATGTATGCTCAATTGAATTAAATTAGTACAACGCATAAAACTGTATTATGCAAATTGTCCTTTCTAGATGCAATTACCCTAAGGTGGCCAGTCAAAGGATGCAAACAACTAGTGACGGGTTCAAATAGATAATGGAAATTTAATACATGCAAACATCAAACTAACAGACCAAGAGACGAATAAACGATTTGTTAAAGTATGCAAATCCATTAATCAACCTACAACTAACACGCAAGATAGAATAAATAAACTTACATAATTAAATTAAATAAAAGAAAACATCAACAAATAATGAAATCCCAATTCATATTGGTGCACAAATCAGAAACACAAACTAATATTAATTTAAAAACATAACTAAATAAATTCAGAAGCATAACTAAGCATGAAATCAGAATTCTAGAACAAAAAAAAAAAAAACAAAAATTAGAGATTCAACACAAGGGTGGCTGCGGCAAGAAGAGAGGAAGAAGGAGGCACCTAGCAAGCAGGAGGAACTCACGGAAAGGTGAGCTAGGGCTTGCGGCAAGGGCTGGTTCCTTCTCGATCTCTCTCACTAGTCACGCCACCTTCTCTCTCTAACTCTCTCTGAATTCGGCTCCCTCTCACTCTAACTTTCTGAAAAAAAAATAAAACCTAAAAACTGAAAATAAACTAGGAGGCAAGAGCTCTAGGGTTCTGAAGTATATGACATATTTATAGAGGTGCAATCCTTGAGAGGCAAGGAGAAGAAGACTTGCGGCAGCAGCTAGGGTTAGGAGCATGTGGGCTTGCGGCAAGGCTAGGCCTTGTGGGCTTAAGTGACTTACGCCTAGCCTAGCTAGGGTTCCTCTTGTCCTTGCGCATGGCTGCTGGTCTTGGGCTGAAGTCTTGGCGCATGTTGAGTGTCCAAATTGCATCATTTTATGATGCTAATTCCCTAACCTCGAGTGCAAGAACTCGATATTTTAGGTCTTGTTAGTTTGTTTTAGTGTTTTGTAGGTTAAATGAAGCAATGATGGAGAAAGAAACTAAATGAGGCTATTTTGAGCTAAAAATGGAAAAAATGAGAAAAATAATCTTGAGGGAATCTTCTCGAAGGATCTGGAATCTGGAAGGAATCTTTGGAAAATCTCAGACAGAATCTTTTGGGGAATCTTTTTGGTCAAGGTTGACTTTTGGTCAAAGTCAAAGGTCAAAGGTCAAAGGTCAAAGTCAATGATCAACCATGCCACATCATATCATGACATGGACCACCCATGCAGCCCATGCACTATGGGCCATGCACATAACCCTAGCCCAAAGGACCAAGGCCATACGCCTATTGCTAGCCCAAATGGTGGAAGCCCAAGTTGTGTAGCAATTAACAAGTGTGCATTTTGCATCACTTGTTATGCTACACAGTAACACAGACAGCTGGCTAGCTATATAGCGACGAGTCATTGTATTGTATGGGTTTTATTGTATTATTCTCATTGTACATGTATTCATGTGATGTTCTTTGTATTTTCCAAAACGTTCAATTAATGCATGATTATCTATATTGTTCAATTAATGCATGATTATCTATGATTAATTTTGGGTCTGCTCACCATCTTAATCATTTTCAGTAAAGCTCAAGGCTGAACACAACCATACCCAAAAATGATCAATTAATCATATTACCTTTTTAGGGGACACCCATTTCTCTAAATTGCTCAAAGAATAGTTGAGTGATTTCACCACAACTCCAATCTGCAATTAAAATTGTCAGAGCCCATGTCAACAAATGACAATCAAAAAGCAAAACTTGTTTTTGCAATTGTTATATATAGACCAATTTCTTTGCCTTGAAAAAGTTCTAATGTTAAAACCTTCTCATGGGCAAAGGCCAAAGACACATACATACATACATACATAAGGCATGCATTGTACAGAAGAGCAAGCTACCTCATCCCTGTAAGCTTCAACTGGGTGCTTGCCAAGATCTTGATGGAGTGCTTTGAAAATCTTTTCTTCATGGTCCTTGATGAGCTGAAGAAGGGCACTGAGTTGGTTTTTCCTCCATGCAACACTTCGGGTTCTACCACTTTTGAAGGCTTGCCTTAGCTCATCAGACAAAGATTCTTCTGCAGGTTGTGCTCTCATTGCTTCCATGACGATTATGGTAATATCTAAAAATTGTTAGATTTTGATAGTACTGGTCTGCCACTTTTAAATATAAACACCAGCAACAATTGCATTAAAAGCACCCAACTACTCAGATCAGGTACTCAATCATGCTGACGTAACCAAAGAAGAGTTCCCCTTTTAGTCTCTTGGCTCAATCATCCAACTGGTTTACCGATGAAGTAGCTGAAAATCAATTCTCCTTGACCCACCATGTCTGCAAGAAAAAAACTTAGAGACCATTTGTAACATTTTCCATCAATCAATCTTTTATCACATCTGAAAAATGACATGGAAATTTGACAGGAAAAATGAAAATGGGAAGCAGAGGATCAATCAAATAATTGACCCCTCTAGCAAATTTATTTCCCATTTTATCATTAATTTTCTGGTAGGTGGCACTTGGCAACTGCCAAAGTAATGAGAAAGGAAAGGTCCAAAATGTTTTCTTTTTCATTGGATTCTATACCTATTAATCTATTATGTTAGGCCAAAAAATTTATAATGATTTTTGTGAAAATTTATTAAAAGAAAAATTATGTGTATATATTTGGAGGATCAAGAGACTCATTTGTATGATTCGTCTCCAAAAGCTAAAATTTGCCTAAGGTAGTAGTTGAGCAAACCCCTGATGAGCTATAAATGGTTTTTACCCGTCACTAGTTGTTTATCGAAAAACCTGCACTGCACTCTACTGGCCATTTGCGGCCGTTGCAGTGAACATTCTGCTGAGAAAAATGATGGAAAAGCTGGGTAAACCAAACAAAGATTTGATTAGGACAGACCTGTATATCTCCAATTACATGGGATTGCCTCATAAGTCCATCAGATGTTTACCCGTGGATCTCCAAGTAGGCAATAGGGTTTAGAAAGCTGCATTCTACATTGCACATTCCCAGTCTCCATACAATGCTTTGATCGGCTGGGACTGGATACATTCCAATCTTTGTTTTCCATCGACCCTAATTCAAAAACTGATTATGTGGAAGGGAAACAAAGTGGAGGTTGTAGATGCTGACCCAAGACCCTTCCATGCCACGACAAGCTTTGCTTTGGCACGAACATACGATGGCGATATTGGATGTCTAAGACTTGAGGGATACAATGAGCATGGACAACCTACTAGTGTAGTATACTCTAAGTTTGAAGGGGAGTCTTCGGCCGTAAGAGATTTGTTTGATCAAGAGATTCAATGATAAAGACAACATTACCAGATTTAATCCAGTTTGAAGAAGACCAACCCCAGTGATGGAAAAGAAACGACTATAAGCTCTATCCTGGCCGAGGTTTCGATGGAGTTTTTATCAGAAGAATGGCCAAAGGAGATTGAGCTAAAGGATCTTGATTATGCCCTGGCCGAGCTCGAAGACAGATATGCCGAGGTTCAAGATCCTTTAGAAGAAATTAACCTTGGAAGCGAGGAGGACCCCCGACCAATTTTTGTGAGCAAGCTTTTAGGATCAGATGAGCCCTCTGAAATGATCAACCTCTTAAAGGAATATGGGGTCTGTTTTTCTTTGCATTATCATGAAATGTCGGGTTTAGACAGAGAACATGTTGAATATAAATTACCTATGAAAAAGGGTTTTAAGCCGTATGTACAATTACCTTGGCGGTTCTCTGCCGAGGTTGAAAGTAAAGTTACAAAAGAAATCAAAAGATTTCTTAAAGCGAATTTTATTTATCCTGTTCAATATGCGGATTGGATTTCTAATATAGTACCGGTAGTTAAAAAGAATGGGAAAATTATAGTTTGCATTGATTTTAGAAATTTGAACTTGGCAACCCCAAAGGATGAATATCTCATGCCCATGACCGACTTCTTGATTGATGGTACGGCTAAACATGAACTTCTTTCGTTCATGGATTGGCATGCAAGGTATAACCAGATTGTCATCAATGAGGAAGATTTGAACAAAACAACATTTAGGTGCCCCGGCGCAAGAGAGTTGTACAAATGGCTAGTGATGCCATTTGGCCTTAAAAACGCTAGAGCTACCTATCAGAGAACTATGAACGCTATCTTTCATGACTTGATTGGTAAAACTATAGAAGTCTATATTGATGATGTGGTTGTCAAGTCTGTGCATCGACGAGATCATATCCATGACCTAAGGCAGACCATCATGAAAATGCGCAAGCATAATCTAAAAATGAACCCTAAAAAATGAGCATATTGTCTCGGCCGATAATTTTCTTGGTTTCCTTGTTACCAAAGAGGCATTGAGGTTGACAAAAATAAGATCAGGTCCATCATCGAAGCTCCTCCGCCAAAAATAAGAAAGAGCTCAGGAAGTAATAATTTTAAAAATTTTGGAAGTCAAATAGTACACAGTCATACGAGTTGGTAGGATACTTCGGCTGATGTTTCGAAGCTTAGATGTATTCTGCTGAATCATTTAAGTTTGTAGAAATTTAGAAAAATAAGAAAATTGAAATTGCCTAACCGAATCGCTGATGTGGCGCGATCTGGAGCGTTGATTAGAGTTGATCGGACATCAGAAAATTAGCCAGGCTAAAAGGCGCTGGTTGTGTGAGTGAAGGCGCACCAAAAACTCAGTCCCAACGCGATTTGGGACGTACTCACGTGAACGGCCAAAAACTTGTTGTTAAGATTCAAGTTAACCTAAATGATTAACTATAACCAAGCTAAAACTCACAAGTGCACGAATCTTAATAGTATAGCATGCAACTATCTAGGTCGATTCCACAGGGATCTAGATGTAATTCAATTTTGTTGTTAAAAGATAAAAATAATTTAAAACCAAAACATAAAAAAAAATGAAAGAACCCATCAGCTAGCCCAGCTGCCACAATCGTAGGAACCCACCTCCTCATGTCTAGATAGTTTTAGAGTATTACTATATAGTATTCATTTTAGTGGTAATTTAAAAGCATCTTAGTTGGATTGTTTTAATTGCTTGGATTTCTCATCCTTAGAACTTTATGCACCTAGGGTACGTTTGCTATGGCATGAATCTTATATAGTTAGATATCATTTTGTGATTTGTGATATAAATGTCATTTTGGATATGTATGCTCTTATGCTAGTTTAAAGATTATGGCTTGTAAGTGTGAATTTACCACTTGTGCATATAAGAAATGTTGTCATGTAGAAATTAAAAATTGGAAACCTTTAGTTTCTAAAGCATGTTGCATAAGAGTGTGGTAATTTAAAAGCATCTTAGTTGGATTGTTTTAATTGCTTGGATTTCTCATCCTTAGAACTTTATGCACCTAGGGTTTGCTATGGCATAAATCTTAGGTAGTTAGCCATCACCTTGGTTGGGGTAGTTGATAACATGAATGTGAATGTGCCCTAATTCACTTTGGCTGAGGATTAGGAGGGAATCTAATATATCTAATTTGACATAATCACTAATTGCATTGTTTGTTACATGAGATTGTTAGTGTGAATTCATAATAACCTCAAACGTACCTTCATCATCATTGAATTTAACTTGTACTTGAATTTGCTAACATTTCCATTTGTTAATTTCAAATTTTAGTGTTATTTATCATCAATTAACCAATCAACCAAACAACAACTCAACACTATACATTTACACATACCATTATGTTTAGTCTTGGCTTTGCATAGTACATGGTAGGTTGTTTGTTAGTTTTATAACCTTAAAATTAATCTAGCTTGTGGTTGAAGTCTCAATCCAATCTCTTGGGTACGACAATCCTCTACTTCTATTTTCATACTAAAACTTAACAACCTTACACTTGAGGTAAATAAATAACACCCCCTCCCACCTTCCCCCTTCCTGCCAATCTCTCATTCGCCTCCACCCATCTTCCCCCCCTTCTTGCCAATCTCTCACTCGCCTCCACCCTTTTCTCCCTCCCATCTCACTCCCTGGTTCTTCGTTCTCTCTTTTTGAGAGTTTGCTTGACCCTCTTGTGGTGAATTTGCTTGAGCTCTATACTCAAATATGGAGGTCTCTCCTCCCTTTTTTCTTCTCCTCAAGTTCTCACCACCAAGTATCAGGTAGCCACTACTTTTGTCACTCTCCGCTTCCCGCCCTGTCATCTTCGTCAGATTCGAGACTCCTCTTTGATCTTCGGCGAAGATAGTTGGATCGTGGTTGTCACAAAAGCGAATCAGTCGCTATATCATCAAATATGTGCGCTTCGGCACGGGTGTTCGTACCTCCATCTTCCTTGGCTTCTCTTGGCCTTTTTAGTGCCTTTCTGGCAACTTTAGTGGTGGTGGTTTTTGCTCGGTGACAATGTGACGAGATCTTGGGATTTTTGTGGGCTGCCTTGCTCCTTTCCACCTCATGAGGGTTTTCTTCTTCCGAACCATGGCGGTGGCGTGGCTTCTCTGGAACACTCCTTTAGAGCATGTACAATGGCTTTTTGCTATAGGCTATGCTATATGTTATATTTAGCATGACTTTTAGTATTTAGCAATAGCTTTTATGCTTTTTGTTCCAATGGCACAAAAACTATAGCTATATGTTAGTATGTTTATATTTTTAATATATTCATACATATCGTTATAAATTAAATTTAATATATTAAATTATTTTAATAATTATATTATTGTAAATATTTTAATGAGATCTTTAATATGAGCTCAATATTAAATATATTTAAATATTATTATTTTAATACCCAAATTAATATTTTATTATTTTTCTTGTCAAAGTCAAATTTAAGAATTGTAACATTGGAATACATGACCAATCAACCCATAACAACTGCCCATCCTCATGCATTTTGTTGCAACCTTTTCCACCCACATGAATATCATTTCATCTATCTCTCTCTCTGGGACCCAACACTTTTTCAACTAATTACTTTCTTTCACTTAGTTTTTTTATTTTTTCTTTACCCATACTTTTTAGATGATGAGTTCACTTTTTTCTTGAGTTCCTCAATAATAATTGCTAAATTTTCTGCTATATATAGTGAAAAATTTAGCAATAGCATAACAAATGCTAAATTTAGATATGTCATTGTAACAAGCTTTTTTATCAATTCTGCTATATTTAGCATATAACATAGCATTTAGCTATGCCATTATACATGCTCCTAGCGTTTTCCTTTGATGATTATTGACTTGGTTGGTCTCTCTTGATCATGGGTACGTTTATTTTACATGAATTCCTAAGTTTTCAACATTGTTCATGATTCTTGCTGGGCTTGGTTCAATTTTTAATTTTTTATTAATGGGCATGAATTTTGATTCTTTATTTTGAATTTCATATTTATTTGTTTTCTTTTATGCTTGGGCTTTGACAAAATTCGTGTTCTTTGCCTTGCATATTGATTGGATTTCAATAAATTCATGTTTTTGTAATTCTTACCAGGTTGATCTTAAATTCTGGGTAAAGAAAAGAAATTTTGGGTTGTTTTTAAATTTCTTAATTGTAAATTTTAGACCTTAAGGTTGGATAATTAAAACATGTGACAATAGAGTCTTAGTCCATATCTGGTTAACTCGTATATGCACCTTTCTTTCCTTCACATGGATAATGGAATATGGTCTTGTTTGGTCTTACAGTTTACTTGACAAGTAGAGCGAACAAAAGAGTACTTAACAGGTCAAGACCTACCACTAGGATCAAAAAAATTTCTTATGTAACAATTTAATCATCCACTATAAATTCTATTAATTGCCTTGAATTTTAAAGCAAACTAGATATTTACTCTAATGTTTATTCTTTGAGATCCTTTGTTCATCATGCATTGGCATTTAATATCTATCTATCACTGTCTTGGGGTAATTTTCTGTATTTTAGATATCTTTATTTTGTGTGCTAAACTCTGCTATCTTGTAATTGCTGTCACTAACACATATGCATTATTGTGACACCAAATGTTCCTCAATACCAACACCAAGTAAGTCTTAGTCTGAGGCCTTAAATCTACATAATTTGAGTAGTGCTCTGTATATAAAATAAAAATGTCTTAGTGGTTGTAGAGGCCAAAAAATTAAGCATGGACAGTGGTAGTTCTCTGAAATTCGCACTAAATTTTAGGAGTGTAGTTTTTTCCTCTTAATTTTATGTTATTATTGTTTCTTTCCTTAAAGAGATAAGGCCAACAGAAAGGTGTAACAAAATGTAGATCCATTATTTTTTCGTTTTTTGGAACATGGATGTGTCTCGTTTTTAATAAAGCCAAGTAGTGTGATTTTATTTTATTTTAATTATTTTATTCTTGTTTTCGGCCTATCATATTGTCAAATTTATTGTGATTTTTTTTATTCAACAGTAGTTTTGTCTTGTTCTTCATTGTTGGCCCATGTATTAGTGATCGGATTAGTAATAGGGTTGTAGATAGTTCAATAATGTCTTTTTTTTTTTTTTTAATTTCTATTTATAAATTTTTTGAATACATTCGTGGCAGATATATGGGAAATAGGCTGTAAGAGAATATGATAGAAAACACCAAAAAAAGGAAAAGACTAGACGATGATGTGAATCAGGTATCCTAGCTATTTAAGGACCAAGAATTTATCTTTACACTTTATTTTTCCCTTTCAATTTCTTTTATTTTCTTCATTTTTCTCAATTTCAAGTTTCTTTAAACTGGCCCAGAGCCACTAGAGAATCCACACTTTTGTTGATTTAAAATTTTAAATCCACATTAAATGCATCAGTATCTAAAGTGTTAACCCTAGCAGTCCTCTCTCCTGACAGTTTTTCCTTCTCCAAAGCACCAACTTTAATTTGGCTAATCACCTCTCTCTCTATTTTTTTATTTTTATTTTTTGCAGCTGTATGGGGTTTGTATCTGCAAGTTCAAGATTGATTATTCCAACAACCAAAATACAGTGGAGGAATTTCAAGATGGAAAACCAATGATGGGAAAAGTAGTGGAGTACGATGAATCACAAAAGGAGAAAGCTAGCAAATATTTCCAAAATGCAAAGCAATTCAGCCATGTGGCATTTCTGGATGTACATGGCATAAACTAAGATGCAAAAACCGGCAAATGGTACATCTTGTATCAAGACTTTAGGTGTCATTTAAATGACTGGAAGATAAATATTTGAACTGAGGTTCAGCCAACAGTATTTTAATAAAATCTTGAAAATCTTCAATGTTATTGCACTTCACCAATTTTAAATATTCCTCTTTAAAATGTCCAATGTTTATAAGTGGACACTTATTAGACAGAAGAAGTTATGTGGTAAGAGAAGATAAATGGGCACTTATAAACATTGGACATTTTAGAGAGGAATATACTGATATCTACTAGGAATTGGTGAAGTGCAATGACATTGAAGATTTTCAAGATTTTATTAAAATACTGTTGGCTGAACCTCAGTTTAAAAATTTATCTTCTAGTCATTTAAATGACACCTAAAGTCTTGGTACAAGATATACCATTTGCCGGTTTTTGCATCTTAGTTTATGCCATGTACATCTAGAAATGCCACGTGGCTGAATTGCTTTGCATTTTGGAAATATCTGCTAGCATTCTCCTTTTGTGATTCATCGTACTCCACTACTTTTCCCATCATTGGTTTTCCATCTTGAAATTCCACCACTGTATTTTGGTTGTTGAAATAATCAATCTTGAACTTTTAAATGACTGGAAGATGGATTAGTTTAAAACGAAGATGGAAAAAGTATTTCAAATGGTAGAAAATATAAGGTACTCCCTCTAATTTGATTTGTGTATCATATTTGTCCTCCTTCTCCAACTCTTTTACTTTGACATGATTGATTGTTTTCTATTTTTTGTGTGCAGCATAATCCTTACAGGCTTGGAATATCTCCACAAAGGTGGGCGAGTCCATGGAAGCTTATTAGACAGAAGAAGTTATGTGGTAAGAGAAGATAAATGGGCACTTATAAACATTGGACATTTGAGAGAGGAATATACTGAT
Organism: Dryas octopetala; assembly: GCF_963921425.1. Lineage (NCBI taxonomy): Eukaryota > Viridiplantae > Streptophyta > Magnoliopsida > Rosales > Rosaceae > Dryas > Dryas octopetala. Next base: position 16,260,604 of record NC_141372.1, on the reverse strand, counting down.
ATGGACTGGGAATCGGTGAAGTGCAATGACATTGAAGATTTTCAAGATTTTATTAAAATACTGTTGGCTGAACCTCAGTTCAAATATTCACCATTCCACCATGGTGACATTGGTTCGTTCTTGAAATATACAAATACGAAGTTAGTTTCTTATATTTTTTCAATTTCTTGATAGTATTAATTGCTGCTGTATTTAATTGTTTTTCTCTCTTTAATTTCTTAATTAATAGTATTAATTGTCGGAAATTCTATAATGACTGCAGGCATACTATGTCTTCAGAGTCTTGACCGTTGGATGAGATATATTTGATCTAACGGATGAGAAAAAAAACAAGGGCTGAATTGGTAGCCCATAATGAGAGAGAAAGAAATAACCTCTGAAAAAAAAAAAAAATCCTTCTGAGTCAGGGCAAACAAAAAACGCAGATCTCATTTGCTTCTTAATCTTTACCCTCTCTCTCCCGCACACTTTCTCCAATCAAAACCCAGCCGTTCGGCGGCAACGTTGGCAAAATCGGCCCCAAATATTCATGATGGCCATCCGCCTTCTCCGGCGGAGTTGCGACACCGACCACCCAAGACATCGTCCTCTCGACTCACTGATCGTCTGGGTGTCCTCCTTTAGTCCTAAAATTCAATCATGAAGGAGAATCAAAGGAGAACAGATCCAACCCCTTCGCCGGCGATCTGAGTTTTCTAGCGGCTTCGAGGTCTCTCTCGGGGATCAGGTATCAGGTCATGGTCACTACCGGATCATTACAGAGGTATAATTGCGTCCTCATAGAGAGATTGTCAATCTTGTCAATTACCTTGCAATGGCTTTCTGAAATTTGTGTATTTAAATTCTCTTACTTGTATGGATTTCAAAGGAATTGGTTTTTCTTGCTATGCCAGAAAATGTAATTGGTTTTTTCCCCGATTTGGGTTTTCACATATTGCAGCACAGAGTCTAGGAGGATGATCTGTTGGTATGTTTTTTTCTATCCTTAAACTGGATACATGTTGGTATGTATGGGTACAGTTTTGTATGCTGCCTTGATGCAGGAATATATGATATGTGCAACTATGTGTACCTGCATTACCTGTACTGTTACGTTCTCTGAATCTAATGTTATCAGGGAGATAAAAATTGTCTGAAGTTTTAGTTTTGTGTATGTTTGTTCTGGAGTTCAAGGCTAATCCCGCATCTTATTTTTCCTATTATTTGTGTAGAGAGCATATTTCCTATGGCCATGTGCTTGCTCTTCTCTAATCTGCTGATGTTGATGCTTTTTTCTATTGTTATTGAAAGACCAATTTTATATTTTAGTTCAAGGTTTTAATAGAAGAAAATGGTAGATTGGATCAGTGCATGTAATCAACCAATTCTTAGTAGGGCATTACAATTTCTGGCTTACTTTATTGGCTCCATTTCTGATTGGTTATTTCTTAAATAATAAATTTGCATTAAAGATTTCTTTCCCATCTAAGCATTGTAGTATTTTACAATGGTTAGATACGTGTTTTTGGGTCCTGTACTCGGGTATTGTAGATCACTGCAAGTAGTGAAAACTACATGCTATACGACCTTACATATAATTGCTTAAATGGTTTTTGTACCTTTGTGCTTGATACAAAAACATGCCACTGGACCTCTTCTTTTATTCTGTGATAGCATGACATGTTATCGACCTATTTGAATTGCATACGTGGTTCAATTTTAATTCATATTTTGAAGCATTATGTATAGCATCATCTATTAACTCATCAAAATATGTTCAGATATTCAATGCGGGATTGTTTCAAACTGCAACTGAGCATAAGGAACAGATTCATGGTAATTCATTTATTTTAATCTCTGAGAGTTCAACAATTGACCTCCACACCTCTAGGTTTCATGAAATGCAGAGCTCCTGTCTTAATGCTCCCTCTATGTTTGTCAGGTCATGTTTCTTTACAAGATTTAACATTTTTTTTTTGAAGTAAATGATTATATGTGATACTGAATTTATTCTTATGAGATTGTTACAAGAATGCTGCAAAAACATTCTATGATGAATTGTGATGGAGATATGGTATCAGCTGCACTGGTCAAATTCATGACTAAAAATTGGAGTAAGAGAGGTAGAGAAGAGAAAACGAAGGCCCTTCATCTGAGTTTTTGCTAAGAAATGGGAAGGTCACTAGTAATTCAGACTTTATGCATGGACTTGGCAGCCGCTTTTGACTTTAACAACTAGAGACTAAATCTATTCCATGATTAAAAATTTTGGGCATGGGTGTTCAGACAATATATGAGCATGAAATTCTTCCAGGGCACAATATATTCAAGTCTCCCACTTTAGCAAGTATATGCATGCTTACCACTTTTCTTTAGCAAGTATTTAGCATGCTTACCACTTTTCTTTTCTCTGTTTTTCAGAATTATTGACCAGCATGACAAACTGAGGAAAAGAAGCACAGAAGCTTATACCACCGAGATAAGTACTACTCTTTTATCCTTCTGTCTGGTATAACCTAAGTATCATATAGCAGATAACATTGAGAAGTTAAATCACACATTAATATTCCGATTTCTTTAGTAAATGTCACACAGTACTTTTTTACTTGTTTTGTTGCCATTTTCAGCAGTTATAATTGAATAATCATGTATCTTGTGCTATCTTATGTATTTCTTTGCTATCTCATGAAGTTTTTGAATTGGGATCTAAAAGGCTCTATTATTGAAAACAAACTAATGAATGCAGATTGGGTTGGTAGTTCTGTTCGCTCACTGTATATCTTCATGTTAAAATTGTGTGAAGAAGCAACCTTGCCTCCAGACCTATTGCAGAGGCAGAGTATCTTGCCATTGTGTGGTCTGCAACGTCTCAGCAATCAACACATGAAGATTGACTAGTATTTCATACCAAGTGTGTTCAAGCTAGTTGCTGATATTTTCCAAACCACTTCCAAAGGTCCCATTATGTTCTCCAAGGATCAAAATTGGTCTCTGAAACTCTCCGTGCTTTTGGAACATGTATTTGAACAAATATTGATTAGTTAAATGAATGGATAAAATTTTTTATGAATGGATGGATTTTTGTTGAATGGATGGATTTTTATGAGAGAATGGAATATAAATAACATTTATAACATCCAAATCCCATTAAAAATTGACATGTATAATCTTGTTTATTTATATCAGTTTCAGGAGGTTTTATACATCGAAAAAACTTGATTACGATTTCCAATCTTGTTTTGGATATCAGTTGGGCTGAAAAAACAAATGGCATTTGCTTTGTTCTTTTGACAATTCATCCATTGCGTTTGATCTATTTAAATGATTTTAAACGATTCGACAGGCTATGTAACAATATGACTGCTTAGGATCCCAATTTTACCAGCATTATTCAATGATTAAAAAACAGAAAAAGATTTTGGTTAATACATAAAGGGGCAGCAAAATACAAGCATGTGTATTGGCACTTTTGGGTACTTGATATTCAACAAATTTTACCCAACTCAAGAATGCCTAAACATTTTGATACAATATTGATGCATTGTCAATTCTTTAGAGCCTGATGTGCAATTGCTATATCAAAGTAATCGTTTGGCACCCCTGTTTGACAATCATAGTTGGACACGCAATCACGATCTATAGCATGTGTCCAACTCAACTTAAACTTACGGTCTAAATGTATAAATATGGGTGGTTTGGGTTTTGGTCAAATTAGAAACTTAAACTTAAACCTGATATCCTATATCCTAAACCCTATATACTTATTATTAGGGTATAGGGTCATTTTATTGGGTTTAGGGTATACACTTTACCCTATATACATTATACTTATTAATTATTATAGTTCTAGGGTATAGTACTGTATAGTGTATATGGTATATATGAATTAAAAATGTAAAACACATGTAAATGTGTAATGTATATAGTTTTAGACTTTTAGTATAAGGTTTTTAATTAAACTTGTTAATACTTAATACCCAAAAAAATTTGATCTAAAAAAAACCCCCTACAAAATTTAAAATTCAAAAAACTAAAACTGAAAATCACTAAAACAAAAAAATTAAAACACAAAATATTGAAATTGAAACCAAAATTCCATCCTCACCCAAAATATAAAATTAACCCACCCAAGTTGAAAAAAAAAAATGAACCTCTGGCGCGTCTCCAGACTTGTCAAATACTGTAATTTTGAATTGCATGTCAAAACCTGATTGTTAAACAGGAACTTGTATTTATTAGTCTGAGAATGTAATTACCCTTTCGTCTATACACAGTTGCAGTGCGAAACGTTTTTTGGCCCAGTGATGAAGTTATCATTTTCTTGAGATTTGGTTCAAGAAAATGGTAACTTACAATTCATTGAAAAAAGTTACTATTTCTTGAGAAAAAAATCAAGAAAATGGTAAGTTTGGTCACGCTGGGGCTGGATTACCACTTTCTTGAACGAAGTTACCATTTTCTTGATCGATCGATCAAGAAAGTGGTAACGTGTTTTGCTTGACTGATTATGTTACCATTTTCTTGATATTTGGTTCAAGAAAATGGCAACTTCGATCAAGAATGTGGTAACTTAGCATTTCTTAAGAAAATGTTACCATTTCTTGAGGAAAAAAATCAAGAAAATTGTAACTTTGGTCAAGATTGGCCTTAGTTACCACATTCTTGAACCAAGTTACCATTTTCTTGATCGAACGATCAAGAAAGTGGTAACGTGTTTTGCTTGGCTGATTTAGTTACCATTTTCTTGAGGATTGGTTTAAGAAAATGGTAACTTACCATTTCTTGAGAAAAAGTTACCATTTGTTAAGGAAAAAAATCAAGAAAATGGTAACTTTGGTCAAGCTTGGGCTTGGTTACCACTTTCTTGATCCAAGTTACCATTTTCTTGATCGAACGATCAAGAAAATGGTAACGTTTTTTGCCCCACTGATTTGGTTACCATTTTCTTGAGGATTGGTTCAAGAAAATGGTAACTTAGATCAAGAAAATGGTAACTTACCATTTCTTGAGGAAAAAAATCAAGAAAATGGTAACTTTGGTCAAAATTGGGCTTGGTTACCACATTCTTGAACCAAGTTACCATTTTCTTGATCGAACGATCAAGAAAGTGGTAACGTTTTTTGCCCCTCATTTGGTTACCATTTTCTTGATGTTTGGTTCAAGAAAATGGTAACTTGGATCAAGAAAATGGTAACTTACCATTTCTTGATCTAAAGTTACCATTTCTTGAGGAAAAAAATCAAGAAAATGGTAAGTTTGGTCAAGCTTGGGCTGGGTTACCACCTTCTTGAACCAAGTTACCATTTTCTTGATCGATTGATCAAGAAAGTAGTAACGTGTTTTGCTTGGCTGATTTGGTTACCATTTTCTTGATGTTTGGTTTAAGAAAATGGTAACTTCGATCAAGAATGTGGTAACTTACCATTTCTTGAGAAAATGTTACCATTTCTTGAGGAAAAAAATCAAGAAAATTGTAACTTTGGTCAAGATTGGCCTTAGTTACCACATTCTTGAACCAAGTTACTATTTTCTTGATCGAACGATCAAGAATTTGGTAACGTGTTTTGCTTGACTGATTTGGTTACCATTTTCTTGATGGTTGGTTCAAGAAAATGGTAACTTTGATCAAGAATGTGGTAACTTACCATTTCTTGAGCTAATATTACCATTTCTTGAGAAAAAAATCAAGAAAATGGTAAGTTTGGTCAAGATATAATTTTGTGATTGCATGTTCAAACCTGATTGGCAAACAGGAGCTTGTATTTAATACTCGGAGAATGCAATTGCACTTTCGTCTGTATACAGTTGCCTGTGTACGTGGTTACCACATTCTTGATGTGAAGTTACCATTTTCTTGAATTTAAGATCAAGAAAGTGGTAACTTGGGTTTTAGGCAGTTTTGTGAAGTTACCACTTTTTTGATGCATGCCTCAAGAAAGTGGTAACTCTTAGTCAAGATTGGGTAAGTTACCAAATCTTGACTGAGTTACCACTTTCTTGAGGGATGCATCAAAAAAATGGTAAAACCAAAATCACACAGAATTTCCGCTCATTTCACTCTCCATTCAAAATAAATAACTTAGCCTCACCCAGACTCTCTCTCGCCGCCCTCGCCCTCTCAGTCTCTCACTTTCTCACTGAATCCTCGCCCTCTCAGTCTCTCACTCTCTCACTGAATCCTCGCCCTCTCGCCACCCTCGATCTCGCCATCCTCTCACCGAAAACTCAGAAACCCATCCCAGAAAGATCAGACTCTCTCTCGCCGTCCTGGCACTCTCGTTCAATCCTTGATGTCGCCACCCTTTCGCCATCCTCCCATCAAAAACCAGAAAACTCAGAAACCTATCCTAGCACGTCCATCGCCCATCATACCAGAAAACTCAGACCCTCTCTCACTGAGTTTCGAAACCTAGAAACCCAGAAAACTCACTCAGACTCTCTCTCTCACCGAGTTTCGATCTCTCAGAAACTATAAAACTCCGACTCTGTCTCTCTCACCCAGGTTAGGGCTTCGATTTGTTTACATTTGATTTTGTAGTTTTATTCATATGTCAAACTCTCTATCTCTTTCATGAATTTAATATTTGGATTTTGAACTAATTTATGCAGGCTCAGAAACAGGCACTTGCAGCAATTTAACCTGAAGTTAAGACACGTTGAATGACAAATATTTCTGAGCAGGGATGACCTGTGTTTATGCAGGTTGAATTATGTGATTTGTCAACTTCAATCCCAAATCCCTTTTATCCCTGTGCACCACTGACATCTGGGAAGTAGAGTATGAAAACAAATTGGCACTGCTAAATCAAAAGGAGAATCGGTATATTCATTTTTCTAAGGTTCTCCTTTGTGTGTTTGTTTTTGTTAGGAATAAATTTGACTATGACTATGCACAGGGACAATTACATGCATTAGTTTTATTAAAGAGTGGACAGTTGAGGAATATATGAAGGATTATCACAGTGCACACCTTTATTTCTTTACGATTGATTCTGAATATCATCTTTTCTTTGACCTCTGATATATGAAGGATTACGACCTTTCCAATTAATTGATTGCTTACTATTTTTTCGTGTGGCAATAAGAGTTTTTTCATTTGTAGTGAATAGTTATAGCTTTCCCTTTTTTTCTTTTTAATTTGTGCAAGGAAAAAGAAAAGTGGGGTTTGTTTTTATGCTCTTTTTCTTTTCAAAATCTTGGAAAAGGGGGGGGGGGGGGGGGAGGAGTAAGTAAGTGGGGCTGATTTGTCAGGCTATTTTATTTTCCATGAAGGTTTAAAATTAGATATACTTTACCATGATGAGGTTCCGTTGAAATTATTCAGAAACTTGATCAGGTGGAGAGCAATATTCCTAAATAACTGGAAGGTATGAGATCATGCGTAGGATGGGTTTGTTGAGCACCCTTGTAGGTTGGGTCTACAATTCATATGATGACATCCATAAACTGGAAATGCATGCACTGTTTAGCTTTTCCACTTTTTTTTGGGTGTCAATATTCATTAACTAAACTTTGCACTAGTTGAAAGACAGTATTGCTTTAGAGAGAACAAATTGAAAGTTTTACTTTTAACTTAACTTTAAAGCCCATGGTACATTTTGAAGCCATGGTAGACAGTCAAGTGAGATGTATATGTTCGTATTGAAATTATCCTGTTAATATATTGTTTCGACCTAATCTTTTTACGTAAAAAGTAATCTTGTTTTGACTAAATGTTTTTACTTTTATGCATCTCTTAATCAAAATTTGTAAACTATATTACTTTTTTGCTCTATGGAAATACACGCAGTACTTTTGATCCTCACATCTTAATTACATTGTAGATTCCCTTCCTCTGAAAAAGCTTCTAAACGAAGAAACTCTTAAGTGGTTTCAGCTAAAGGCCCACTGAGCATACCGGGGGATTACTCACGAAAGCCCCCAGTAGGAGGTAATTTACTACTGATTATAGTATTCAATATTTAGTTTCTTTTTTTGTCCTACTAAAGCTAGAATTTAGTCTTAGTATAACCCTTTTTTATTTTTATTTTTATTTTTTTGAAAAACAAAAGTAAATACCAAGTCCAAAAAGAGAAATTAAAAGCAACAAAATATATGTCCAAGAAGTGTCTATGTTGTACTTAAAAAAAAAAAAAAAAAAAAAAAAGAACTATCAAATGCAATCAAGAACCACGCTTGCTTTGTGATTGTGGACTTGAAAAGAGAGATTTAGATTTAGATTAAATGAAGTGACTTTATATAATATATATTTGATTCTTATTAACTACAACTTCACATTCTTATCAATATATATTACCTATGTTAACTTCTACAATTTAATTAAAATCTAGGTTATCACAGATATGTGTATATAATTTATATGTATAATAATCTACATCACGTGGTCGCATTTTAGCTTATGATTTTATGAACTCGTTACGTGCTGTTTTTCTGAGTTTGTTTTGTTGGTGCCATTGAATAATACAGTTATGAGTGCAATGCATATGCTTGAACTGAATATTGAAACAAATATGTTTGTCAAGGAAAATTCCCCTAGCTTCTATTCTTGCATCTTCTATTTAAGGAACAAGTAATTTATGTTAATGGGTTGTTTGTGTTTAATTTTGGGGGTTGAAGATGTGAGCACAAATTGCAAGACTCACAAGGTGGTTGTGCAGGGTGAGAAGGTTGATCCCATTAAGGTGCTTGAGCTTTTCATTTCAGAATGGGTTTTTTTTCTCCATCATTTTTGTAATTATTTCTGTATTTTTTGTTTTTTAATTTGTTGGGTAGAATAAATTGGCTACTCAGGACGGGCTTTTGGGTTAAATCATCCTTCATAGTTGTGGCTTAATTAATGGGTTAAGTCATGAGGGGCTTTTGTTTTTTGGGTTAAATCATCCTCCATGATTGTGGCTTCTGTTCAATGAAATTATGAGTAATTTGTTGTGGGTTCCTTTTGAGAATCTGAAATCGATGATGATAGCATGAGGTTGGTATGGTCTTGACGTTTTCCCATTTAATTTGAGGATTTGGCTTAAGATTGTTATTGGGGTATGAGTTCATGTGGATAGTTTTGATAATTGTTCGATTTCAAGGTATAGATATATTTAGGGATTTCAGAATTTGGGTTAAAATTACTCTTGACGTTTCCCATTGAGTTTGACAATTTGGCTTCAAATTGGTTCGATTGAGTGAGTTGGGTAGAATTTGGTAAGGTTTACAATTATGGGTGGTATTTTGTCTGAATAATTGGCTTGAAACTGGAATTTCAATTTTTTTTTTTTATTGTTAGTTGTGCAAAATGTTATTTGGTTGCATGTCAAAACATGATTGGCAAACAGTAGATTGCATTGACTGATCTGAGTGGGGCTGCCTTTTCTATTCCTCTCCAATGTGGGATTGATGTAACTTGACCTAATGGACCAAGGCCATACTCACTTAAGCCCAATACACATAACAGCAGCCCCTTGCGCCAATTCACTTAAGCCCTTCTCCTTCAGCCCATGCGCCAATTGCATGGCCTATCACCTAAGTCCATGCGCCAGCCCCTAGGGTTCCACTTAAGCCCATGCCGCACCCTCCTTAGGGTTTCACGCCTAGCCCAAGCCCAATCCCTTGGCTGAAATTCATCTCATCCATTTGTGCTTTGGCCCAATGTCTTCCAGAAGCTTCTAGAACCTTTGACTTGTTGACTTTGACTTTTGACCACTTCTCCTTGTCCACCTAGGAATCCTTGTTGACTTAGGATTTCTATCGCACTTGAAATTTCACAATTACCATTTTGCCCCTCATGATTCCTATCTTCATTAGGACTCCATTTCCTACTTGGATTAGGTTTCCTAGTTGAAACAGGATTTCTTGCTCCAACTAGGATTTCTCATTTCTGGCTTCTGATCATCATGATTCCTTCTTATTCAAGCTTGATCTTTCCTTGTGAGACTAGGAATCCTAGTTTGACTGGGATTCGGCATTTCCTGGTGTGACCAGGATTTCTCCACTTTTCCTAGTTTGACTAGGAAACGTCTAAAAATGGCTATTTCGGCTCCTTTTCTCTTCTTTGCTCATTTTATCCTATAAAAACAAAAACAAACTAACAACACATAAGATATCGATTTCTTGCACTCTGAGTTAGGGAGTTAGTATCATAAAATAGTGTAAAATGAGCACTCAACAATGAGCCTCAGTGTCGTCTGGAACACTTTTACGTCCCATAATAAACAATTATTATGTAGAGCTATTATTTATTTTTAATGTGAAATTAATTTACATTGTAACTGTTCCTGAATGTAAATGCTTGATTCTGACATTGCTTGTTTATTAAGTAAAAACTATTACAAGGACCAATTAAATTTATAGTCTTTACGAAACTAGACAAACTCACATCTCCACAATCTAGCTAAGTACATGTAGGGAATCAAATTGTAAAGGAAATGAGACAAAAGGATTCCGCCAAAATATGTTAGTATGACACACTTACTGTCTAAATGTACAAACATGGGTGGTTTGGGTTTTGGTGAAATTAGAAACTTAGACTTAAATTATAGCCCACCCAAGTATGATACAATGTTATGCAATGTCAATCCATTATAGCCCGATGTGCAATTGCTATATTAAAGTATTCTTTTGACACCCCTGTTTGACAATCATAGTTGGACATGCAATCCTAAACCCTAAACCCTCAACCCTAATACCACTACTACAAATACGCCCCTTATATATATCAGTGAATAACTGATGTCTATTCATGTTTTATGGCGATGTCTAGGCAGGCGATATCTAATGTACCTTGTTAAGATATCGTTTTGACACTGATATCCATTTTGAGGTTAGACATCTTTTTTATTTTAATTCTAATATCTAATAGGCCCTTTAGATATCAGTTCTCCAATTTTCTAGTGAATTAAAATTCTGAATATGATATTAAAGATAGGAAACACATCGTTAATTACTATGGAAATGATCTAAATTCTTATTTAGACATCAGTTCTGTTATATTTATCGATATGGTAAACCCATTAAATGTATTTTTGTATGCTTTCTACATCATATTTAATGTGATTTTGGATATGTAAACTACCTTAGATATCGTTTTATGCGCCCAGAACTGATCTACATGCTATGTTACATATTGAGTTTTTTCTATTATAAGATGTTTGAATGTATCTAAATTAAAACATCTGTATTTAATCTATAACTGATATAATATTGAGTTTTTTCTATTATAAGATGTTTGAATGTATCTAAAACATCTGTATTTAATCTATAACTGATATAAAAGACAATGTTGGACATCAAGTTTTCTATATTTATTGATATGGTAATGTTACTTATATATTGGTTGTTTTTGATAAACTAATATGCATGCTATTTTATATATCTGTGTGTAAATAAACTGATATGAAATTTGTACGATAATATCACTGTCATTATCCAATTTGTACTACAATCCTGATATAAAAGAAACTGACATTCAAGCCTGAAATTGGTGCAATCTCAATCCATTCCATTACCATTAATTCCAACATCCAATACAAGTATTTCAAGACCTTCCGAAAAAAAATTACACATTGCACCAAAATATAGAGCATATATCTATAATTAATTACCCCATCCCATCCTAGTATCTAAATTAAGGTAGCCTCCCTTTACAAAAACCAATAATCAGCGCATGCATTTACACAAAAATAGGTGCATGATTCACCGCTTCTAAAGGCTGCCTTCATTTACAAAATATTAATTGGCAGCACTTGTTGCCTTCCTTCACAAAAAAATGCGAACACCTGTTATAATTCAGCTTCATTCACAAAAGAAAACCTCTACTGTTATGTCAGACATGAAACAAACTCAAAGATTTGCAATTTAACAGTCAAACTCAAATAAAGAATAAAAATAAAAATCTCCAACAGTCAACAGGAATACATGCCAAACAAGATGCAAATGGTTTTGGGACTTCTTATGATTCATCCTTATTCAATTTCCCAACGCAAAGACATGCAAACATATCACAGCCACCATAACCCACTGGTTTTGTGAAAAAGGAAATTGTGAGTGATGCAACTAATAATACCAGATAAACTTGTCAATAAGCTCTAAGCAACTGAAAAACTAGGAAAACAATGGATGAATGGATGAATCCAATGTAAGTTATTATATAGTAACAGGGCATGAACTAAGTAGTCCAATAAAAACAATCAATCATAACCTTGTTGATCATTTACTGAATTTGATCAACAACCATTTCAACAAGTTAGCTAAGAAGCAATGTATATGGTCTGATATCACACTGCTCATCATTAATTACTTCTAAATATGTACTTTGCAAGCTCAGCTACATAAAGTAACAAATGGACATATGTCGCTTACAAAATATAATTTACTCCAAAAGAAAACAAAAAAAAAAAATTATGAAACACACTACCTCATCAAAACCATGACCAATATAGGCAAGCTCTATTTATTCTTCCATGAATCTCTCCAACCCCTTTTTTTTTTTCTCTAATTTAATAGCTTCAATTAACACATGTAGATCTTCTGTTTTCCTACAATGCTATGTTGTTCTTTTTCTTGTTTTTTTTTTTTTTTTCTTTTTCATCTAACCCGCTCCAATGTCCAATCTCAAACAGAGGAATCAAAATGTATTTTCAATTTCTGTAATATATGGCATGAAGTGTTAAAGGGAAAAGAAGATGAGTGAAGCTAATGAATAAAAGGAAAAATAAAGGTAGATAAAGAAAGTGCAATCATCCAGTTTTGCTTGGCTGAAAAGGTTGGGAACTTGGAGATAATGTTTAATGCTCAGAGAATAAAAAGTAGATCAAAAGACAGGGTTGAGTGAGTAAAGAACTAAAGACATTGCTATTTCTTGATTTTATTCTTTTAATTATAAGTTAACAGTCAAATGATAGTTGTTAACAAAGTTAAAGTAGTTATTAAGAAGAGGGACATGTGTCAAAAAATTAGCTTAGGGGACATGAAAAATGGAGACAGCAGATCTTTGCTCCACAAACATTATATCCACAAACCATTTAAACAAGCGGTACAGAAAAATAACTAATAAATTTCTATAACACTGAATTAACGACATTATTAATCAAGCTTATAGTTTAAATATTGCTAGGTGACTATAACTATTGCAGCTTAATTATATACTACAATATCAGTTGTTTGTGTAGTTTAACTATTGCTCTCAAACCACAATGCTTTCAATGTTTTTTATTGATTGCATTCAAACTCAACAGAGTATCACCCAATCCTACACTACAAGAAACATGCCAACAAACAAATTTTCTCTAGCAATTTGTTGTGGTAACTACTTAAATAAAGCATGCATTAGGCATAAGGCATAGCATATGATTTGGAAAAATACCTAATCAATTTAGAATTCATGTTCCTGCAATCTTTCAATTCCTTTATGATACTATCCTGCACTTGAAAATATGCACATTAAGAACTGATTGAGGTTTCTAAACGGTGATATGAAACTTTTCTTTTCATCAAAAATATATGGTGTAAATATAACTGACATAAATTAGGACTGTTGTAAATATAACCTGTGTTAATCAGTGGACAACTTTTGTAGGCATTGCAGTAATGACTCCTCATTCTGTTACATTTGGTTCATCAATAAAGAAAACTCATAAGCCTAAATTTCCAGATCCATAGACAGATATTAGAACAAAAAAGGAACAAGACATGCTAAAAGGTGAAAGTAAAATTGGCTTATAAATGACAGCAAAACTCATACACCGCTTACCCCTGCCAACTATATCTACTATAAGTCTATAACACATCATCCCTAGATAACCCCCTCCCCCACGAGATATTAAATAAATATTGTAAAAGACATGAGAATCTTGGCTTCACCTAAATGACACAACCAGGAAAAAAAAATTACTTTGAGCCAAGTATGAAGTTTTCCTATTATTAGACTAACCCTTACCAAAAAAAAAAAACTAAAAGATTATGACAAGATAGGAAGCTAATTTAATTCATGGCAAGCAGAAATCTTGACAACAACAGCTGGTAATAGCAATAAAAATACCGGTACTAATTTATAACCAACCAAAAGAAATCATACAATGCCATGAAGTCGATCAATATTTACCAATGAAAACAGTACTCTAAATCCAAGAAAATTAAATAGAAAGAAAAGGTGTAACAAACCTTTAATTTGTGGAGGATGACAATCATGACATCAATTCCTTACAGACTAGTGAACATGGAAATCTACCTGTTTAAAGTCACCACTATGCTCATCTGTGTGTGTAAAGAAAATGCATAACGCCTTGACAGTAGAACCATAACCAAGAAAGAGAAGTCACTTGGGAAATGATTAATATTGTTAATTATTGATAAGAATGCTTTAATTCTTACATGATATTTGGTCGGTTAATTAAGAAACCTTTCATAATCTTCAAACTGTTATAAAGATTCATGTAATAAGAGAGGTCAACTAAGACCTATAGTAATTCGGGACAAAACAACTGACTGGATGGGAGATAAGCTAAATAACTCAATTAACGACTAATATAAACAATAATATATAATAAACTTAATAAGCATTGAAATTAGATTCACCTTGAAGTTCACACCTATTTCTCATAAAGGCTTTATAATCATAAAAAAAAAAAAAAAAAAAAAATGGACCAAGTCAATTTTCAATTGATTGATTGAAAGTATAGTATATATTGCTGCAGTTACTATGTCTTACATATGCTTCTACTTATTTCATGAAAGAAAATGAATTTGTGAATTTGAGCTAATTATGGATTTAGAGTTTATATTGCTGTGTTAATAACTTTGGGAACTATTGAACACTAGATTTTAGTTGTAATTAATAATGGGTATGACCTAAAGGTCATAATCTCGTTCGAATTGTGATGAAAGCATAAAGGGCAGTCAAATTAAGTAAGATATCTCACGGAAGGCAACAAACATGGCACAAAGCATTCAAGCATTTAGTCATCTCAGATACATTGAATTGAGTACATGAAAGAAGAGTAATGTACACATCCCTAGCTATAGTGTTCCAGTTATCTTCAATGGGACGACATTAACTTCCAGTGTCCTTGTCTCCCGTTAGTACGGAGATTTGATTTGAGGGGATTGGTATTTCGTTGGACATCGAATTGTAGATGCGTACCTTCAAATAAGATAAGGACACTGTTACAACCAAAAATTCGAAAACAATAATTTATTGGTAATTGAAGTGCATGCTTAGTCTACCTAGCTATATGCGAATATAATTAGTGAACAAATAATTTCACACAATGACCATGGAAACAATGGCATTAATATTTAAGGTCATATAAAGTTCTATGTGGCTTTATGTTCATGTGCAAAAAAAAATATCAGTTGGCAAGACACAGGCCTTCTAGGTAAATTAATGAGCATAACAGTTGAACAAAATAGGTTTTGCAAAATTTAACTTCATAGTTGGCAGTTCATTCGTAATTGTCAAACAGTAGGTCCTTTCTGCCATTTTAATATTGCAATTGCATTTCTATCCTAACAAAATTGTAACCTTCAATCAAGACTTCAGACAACACCATCGCAAATGAGCTAACCCAACAAAAATGATATTCACAGGGTTTCATGTATGTGCATAAGTGATCCCACAAGACAATCAAGCAATACCACAAGAGCACAAGACAATCAACCAATACCACAAGCCCACAAGACAATCAGCGAATAGCACAAGACCATTACCTTGAAATGTTGATTGCAGAAGGCAGAACAGAGGATGACCACGACGACGGAAAAGGAGGGCGAGGGATGAGGTACGCTTCAGTGTGGGTGAAGATGCCTGCCAACTTTGGGCGCTGAGAAGACGACAACGGCAAAGGAGGAAGCTGAAGAGAGAGTGCGCGCGAAGAGAGAGAGTGGGAGGGAGAGTGCGCGCGAAGAGAGTGTCTGTGGTACGTTGAAGTTGTTTGAAAACTTCAGAAATTGAAAGATAGGGAGAGAGAAAGACAGAGGAAGCTTATAAGCTAAGCCAAAGGGTTGCCTGCTGTCACATGTGCGTTGCACATGTCTTTTTTTTTAGATATTTAGCTGTTAACCTCTAAATCTCTGTTACACAGGTTAGCTTTTTCTTGTTTTGAAAAATAGCACACTCGTCCCCCAAGTCCCATCGGAGCAGATTTGACTCACCCTGAGAATGGAGAAGCTTCCAGCCCCTCCATTGCTGCTGTAAAATTCTTTACCACCAAGAACTTCTTTCCGCAATGTAAGTTGAGACCTTGTTGCTAATGGATGTTTGTACTATTGTAGGTAGTAGCTTCCCAGGATTGGTCTGAAGTGACCAAATATGTTGGATTAGTTTGTGCTGAAGCTCAAAGACAGGAACTCATTCAAGATTTATATAAAACATGGGAAGACCCTGTTCGTGGCACAGTCAGTGGTGGCATGATAAGGTATGAGAACTCTAGAATCACTTCTTTTGAACTTTCTCAAATAGTCAGTACTTCATTGGTTCAGTCCCATTTGCTTGTACCAACCTTCTCTTGCCCATAGGCAAGCACACCAATATTCCCCAAAGTCTAAACTCATACAGACCCTTCAATTTGTTCCCTCGATATTCTGCTTGCATATAATGCTACTCCCTGATGGAAATTGTTGCCATTTTATCTTTTTGTAAGGTGTTAATATTCTATCTCAATATCATATTCTATTTTGTCCAGGGATCTTCTGGTTTCGTGTAGGAAGGTAACAGGGCAGAAGCCACTAAGGATTATATTTTACAGGTACATGTTTGTATTCCTAGGTCAGTCTGTGCAACCAAAATTAACATTGGCACTGCATGTTTGTAAAAAATACTTGGGTTACCCTTCAACTAGGTTGCTCTGTTCTTATTTGAATGGCAAATATTTCTGATCAGGGATGGCGTAAGTGAAGGGCAATTTTATGAAGCCTTACTGTATGTGATTAATGCAATCCGAATGGTGATAATTGATTCATTTTTCTTCATTATCACTAGTATCAGAATGTTGGAGATAAAAAACGGAAATTTTTGTTGCAAGGAGCATCTACATGTCTTAACACAATCATGACTCCATTATCAAATCAACTACATGTCTTAAAGCAATCTTGGGAATCCATTATCAGTTTACCCCTCCCCTCTAGAAAATAGTTATTAAAGAAAGAAAAACAAGGATTCAACAATTCAACAAGAAGAATATAGTCTCAACTTTTCTTAAAGAAGAAAGTACCCTTCAGTTGTATGAGTGTTTTGCTCAACTTTTCTCACCCAGAGGTAATGTTGCTTTTTTCTTTTATTTATTTATAATTTTTGTATGAGTGTTTTATATGTTGAGGAGGAGCAGGTGTATTCTTTATTTTCTGTCCTGTTCAAACAATGGATACTGCAGGCAGAAATTTGTGGCTATCCATATGTTGTGCAATTACATTCATTCATGATGCAGCAAGCCTTCAGTTGTTCTTTTGATGATCCACCTTTTTTCTTTTGGATGTGAATGTATATTCAATGTAAAGGTGTTGTAGCTAGAGGATTATAGCTTAGTATATTGTTCTCTTTTTTTTTTTTTGTTCTCAATAATTTTTTGAAACTTAGCATGACTTCAATTTTGTACAAGTTATGGAAAAAAGAAACAGGGATACTAATGGTGAAAATGAATGTTTTTTATATTTTCTCTCAAAGGTGAAACTATGGGCTGCTCTCGAGCTATAAGGTATTTTTGAGATATTTCCATTACGAAACCTCAAGTCAGCAGTAGCTTAAGTGCATAATTTCACTCAGTTATTGATTTGCTGCTAATTATATTTGGCTACCCACTCATTTTTACCCTGGTCTCCTTAATTAATTCATTACAAGTATGCCCACAAGTTTATGACTCTGCTCCCCATTTGCTTGACCCTTTTTTTTTTTTTTTTTTTTTCATGAAGGACTCCTGGGTTAAGCAAACCAACATTCACATTTAAAGAAGTAAATCTGAAGGTGTTTGATCTGCAAGACAAGGTATTGTTGCAATTATGTTTCTGGATTAAGAAAATAATTGCTATGTTCTTTTCTTCCACTTCAAATTTCATTTATCCATATATTCAAATCTCAACCATGTTCTTTTCTTAATGATATGAAAAAAGTGATTCATAAATGCAGTTTTTTATTGTATGCAATTTGATAACAAAGTCATCTTTATTGAAGCATCCCAAATAATATTTTAGATATAATGTTTCAATACTTTAACTTTCTCATTTAATTTTTTCAATTTTAATCACAGCCTATTTTATGTCATCATTTCATCTAATTACAATATTATAACATTTTACCTTTTCATCCATTACAATATTTGTCCGCGGCATCAAATATTTTTTGTTTGCCTTTTCTTTGTGTTTGCTTGCTTGCCTTCTGTTTTTCTTCCTGGGTTTGGTTTGCTTGGTCGTCTGCATTGACCTGCAAGGTCGTCGAGCCTGTGAATTTGTTTTGGGGGTGGCATTGTTATCATATTCCCTCCACTTAATGCATGTGAATTTAAGCTTGCTAATTTTTTCCCTTTATGTTGGCAAAGATGGCAGTCTTTGATTTTCGTTATGGACTTGATTTCATTTCGTTTGCAACCCTTGAAAGGTTGGTTATGTCTAAGGCTGGTCTTGAAAGTAGGCAAATGAATGAGATAACTATATATCTCAGGCCGTTGAATATTTAGGACCCCAAAATTTTATAAATCCATTGTATATTATGTCTGCTTTTGGCAAGTTTTTACCTAAACAATAATGTTAATAAACACATAAACATGTTGTGAAATCATTTATTTTATCTTCAGGTTTCTTAAATAGTTGATGACATGCCCAAGAATAAGATGGTTTAATGGTGAATATTGACTATGTATAGATATAGCTACTTAGCTGGCTACAAACGACGCTTAATTGATTTTGAAAGCCAATTCATTAGGTTTCTCAATTCAATTGTCCAACGTAAAATGGACATGCAGTCATTTGGGCCACGACTTTAAGTCTCTTAAAATAGAGATTAGGCTTTCTGGTTTTCTTTTTTTCTTTGGTGAGGGGTGCTGTGGAAAAGTGGTTCCACTTTTTTGCCTTCTTATATAGATTATGATTTTAGTAGGTATCGATTCATGATTAAAACACTCTGATTAATCAAACACTTTGATTAAAATATTCTGATAATTTTGAATTAGTACATGATACTTCTGTATTGCTCAGTAAGTTAGAGGTTCTTCCTTTGTTTTCAAATTTGCATTTAAATACATTTTTACAAATCAGTTAATTTGTACTACTGTGCAAAATTGCTTTTGACTGCTGATCTTTATGCTTAATCTATTAATTAGTATAAGTTACCAATTATCATAACATTTTAACTTGCAAATGCAAAAAAAAAAAAAAAAAACATTTAAAAAAAAAGGTACAATTAGGATTGGTTTGGCTGCTTGGAACCTCAATTACATCCAGCTTTAGTATGCCCCAAATTTCATACACTTGTTCCACATTTTATACACTAGCTGCACATTTGCACATTTTATAGGCTTGATACAGATTATTATGCATTGGTTGAAAATTGGTTTTTTTTTTTTTTAGACTTTCTTTCCTTGCATTGGTATCAAATTCTGAAATGAAGTTCATTCTTATCTTACAGCTGCTTTAAATTGGTTAGAAATCTCATGTCCCCTTAAATGAAGTTCTGTTATATTTTTCAAATTTGTAGCCAAGCACAACAAAAGCCCCTCACAGAAGGCAGCCAGCAAGAACAACAGCCCCCCTGTCCCACAAAGCAATGAAGAGAAGAATACCCTAGCACGAGAGATTTAAAGCCCTCAAACATACTTCTTGGGGATGACATGAGGGCCAAGGTTGCTGACTTTGGTTTGGTTAATACATAAAGGGGTATTATTGCAGCTGGCATCAAAATACAAGCATGTGTATTGGCAAACTCTGTATTGGCACTTTTTGGTACATGATGTGTAAATGTGGATATGTTGTCAAAATATGTATTGACACTTTGGTAAATATTATGTTTGAATACACACGGATGTTTTCTTCAGTTATATGCCCTTATTAGCATATTGTGATACATGAACATTTGGAGTGAATATTATTGCAATGTCAATCTATTCCAGCCTGATGTGCAATTGCTATATCAAATTGGCAGTTTGACACCCCTGTTTGACAATCACATTTAGACATGCAATCTATTTATATTTTAAAACTTTTAGAATACATATGTTGTGGTTTACAAAACATAAGATTTTTTCTTGTCAATCTAAAGGATTTTTGAGTACCGATATTGACCTCCAATATATTGTCTAAGTTAATTTAGATCAATATACTTGATATAGTATATAGTGGGATGACTGGAAGTGCTTTGGCCATTTATTGGAGGCTTCCAATAAAATTTACCAATTTTCACCCTACAAAGTTGAAGTGGAAATCAAAAGTACCATTCCCTGCCCAAAAACTTAAAATTGAAACCAAATTTGCTTCCCCTCCCAAAAAATGTGTTTTTATGAAACTAAAATTCATTCCCCACCAAAATATTGAAATTGAAACCAAAATTTCTTCCCCGCCCAAAATTATTAAAATTAACCCACCCAAGTTGAGAAAAAAAAAAACACACTGTTATTATGTCATTTATTTTTACTTAGCGTGTATAGCCTTCACAATCAGCCTTTAATTTATGAATCATCACCTAGTTGTTGAAGTTAATGTCTAAGTTGATTTATGCATAACACAAAAGTTCTGAAAAATGTGGCTCAAGCCAACATTTTCAGAAAATTCTACCTACTTCTGCTCAAAGGCAAAACTTTTGGACGTAGGAGGACATCGATCTGTATGCATCCTGAAAATTATGACAATTAAGTGTTTGAGACGTTACTTTTTCATGTGCTTGGAATGAGTAGATTAACTGGGGGTTCTAATCATTATTTCAGAAATTGAGGATTAAAATTAATAAGTTCATGTTCATTAGTAAATATTCAGGCACTCCAATTTAAACTAGCATAGGATAATTGGGTATGTTAGACTAGACAAATACATTCCTTTTGTGAGAGATGCTGAAAAAATACTGCCATGGGCAGGGGCTTGCCTCTATAATAATATGTCTGCTAGGAACTTGAGTTGTGCACAAGGATGTAGTAGACCTATCATTCAATCCCACGCAGAGTAAATGTGTCAAAGGAGGCATTCTTCAACATATGCCGCCTCTAGCGCGTCTCCAGACTAGTCAAACTGTGTAATTTTAAATTGTATGTCAAAACGTGATTGTCAAACAGGAGCTTGTATTACGCATTCTGGAAATGCAATTGCCCTTTTGTCTGTATATAGTTGCAGTGCGTAACGTTTTTTGGCCCAGTGATTCAGTTACAATTTTCTTGATGTTTGGTTCAAGAAAAGGGTAACTTCAATCAAGAATGTGGTAACTTACCATTTATTGAGAAAATGTTACCATTTCTTGAGAAAAAAAAAACAAGAAAATGGTAAGTTTAGTCAAGCTTGGGCTGGGTTACCACATTCTTGAACAAAGTTATCATTTTCTTGATCGATCGATCAAGAAAGTGGTAACGTGTTTTGCTTGGCTGATTCCGTTACCATTTTCTTGATGCTTGGTTCAAGAAAGGGTAACTTCGATCAAGAATATTGTAACTTACCATTTCTTGAGAAAATGTTACCATTTCTTGAGAAAAAAAAATCAGGAAAATGGTAAGTTTGGGTCAAGATTAGGCTTGGTTACCACATTCTTGAACCAAGTTAACATTTTCTTGATCGAACGATCAAGAAAGTTGTAACGTGTTTTGGTTAGCTAATTTGGTTACCATTTTCTTGATGTTTGGTTCAAGAAAATGGTAACTTCGATCAAGAATGTGGTAACTTACCATATCTTGAGAAAATGTTACCATTTCTTGAGAAAAAAAATCAAGAAAATGGTAGCTTTGGTCAAGATGTGGCTTGGTTACCACAGTAACGACCCGACCCAAATTTTCACTGGAAATTTAAATTTTTATTTGACTATGGTTTTGAGAGGTTTTTAAAAGATGTTGAATTGCATTTTATGGATTTTGAGATTTATTTTTTTGAAAATAAAAAGGGGTTTGATTTAAATTTTTATTTTTGTTTTAATTTGGGGTTTGACCCAAAATTGACTTTTAAAATAAATGAGATTTCGATTTTGACTTCAGGTCCGTTAGATAGGTTTCGATCCCACGATTTCATAGACACGTAGCACGCTTCGATCCGAGTTACAGTTTGAAAGATATGGGCGTTTGAAGCGAGGGGCAATTTCGTAAAATGGATAAATTGGGTTTAAAAAAATCATATTTTTTTTAGAGCTTTCTCTCTCTCTCTAGAACCTTCTCTCTCCCTTTATTTATTCTCTCTCACTGCACTCTCTCCCTCTGTCTTCCCTCCCCCGCGACCGGCCCTGCGCACAGCTGCCACAGCCACCTCCACCTCGCCGTCGACCACCCTCGCCGACCTAGCTTCACCAGCAAGACCCCCCCCCCAGGTGCCGACCACCCCCAGCCTACTCTCTCTCTCCTTATTTTTTTTCTCTTCCTGAGTTCTCTCTCTCTCCCCACTTTTTCTGTGCGCGACCAGCTCAGCCCAGCTCGGCCAATTCCGGCCACTACCCGACCTGCCCAGGCCACCGGCGAGCCCCCAGCAGCCTTTCCCTTGCAGCCCAGCCCCTACACGCGCGAGAACGAGGCCAAAGAAAGCCCAGCCCGCCGCCACTGCCCGTCGGATACCGGCCAAATATCAGCTCCTTTCATCCCTATTTTCGGTGAGATTTCTTCCCTTTCCTTTGGGCTTTCATTTCCCTAAACTCATGTTGTTCAATTTCAAGTAATTAGGAATTTGAAATTTCTGGGTTTCTGAAGCCATTTCGGGTTGTTCTTAAATTTTCGGACTAGAGGGCTATTTTTGTTGTTTTGAATAATAAATTATATTCCTCGGAACCCCAATTGTGGTTTAAGATTGAAGGATTGAATGGGTTTGAGGAATTAGGCATTTTTGGCTAAAAATCTGATTTGAGACAGCCACCTTGGGCGGCACACAAGGGGATTTCAAACCCCATTGTATTTTAGTTAATGTAGGATGATTTTTAAGGGAATGGTGGAGTGAGTTATTGATTTTGGTTAGGCTGAGCCGAGGAGCTTCCGGAGTGTTTATGTAAAGGTTTGGGGTCTACGAGTGGAGGTTGGAAATCGTCGAACTAGATTGGGAGGCGGGTGTGACGTTAAGTTAAGCACACATTTACATTTAAATGCCTTGAGTCGGAACTAATTATATTTCGTCGATTGTCTATTTTATAGGCGAGACGACCGCAGCCCGAAACGATTCGGCGGAGGAACGGAGCTAGGATTCTCACTGTGAGTGGACTTTTATTTTTGAAAATGCTTATGGAAGTTTATAATTTAATTTATACTTGTTTTCTAATTATTGTTTGAGAAATAAAAATCTTTGAGTGGGTTTAATCCTTAATAAGTTATAAAAATCGTATCATTTTAGTTATTCCGTGATGTTGATTTTAATTTGGGATTTGACCAATGGCAATGGATTTCGGATTTCAAAATGTGTTCATAAATAAGTTTTAAAACCTAGATTTACATGTTGATTTTTCTGAGTTGTTGAACTTTGGAAAAAAATCTAGTCTCTTGTTTTCTTCACGTGGTTTATTTAATAATTTGGGTATTGTCGAAAGTTTAGATTTGTTTCATGTTTATTTGAAATAATACACCTTGGCATTTTGATTTAAGTTTTGTTGGAAGGTTTCGAAAATATTTGCTTTCGATGAGAAAAGGATTTTTATGATTTGGTTATGAAAGATGGTTTTCAAACCACCCTTTGCAGTACCCTCCAGATTTTCAGATACATAGGTCTTTGGGACCCATCACGGCACACATATAGGCTTTGGGCCGTGTGTCGGGATGCTTCGCCCTTTGGGGGCTGCTCTGCGTGCACGTATGACCAGGATTGCCTGCACGTGCTGATTTATTCACACGTGTGTATGGCCAGGATATTGCCTGCACGTGTTGGATTCACTCCACGCGTGTGTATGGCCAGGATATTGCCTGCACGTGTTGGATTCACTCCACGCGTGTGTATGGCCAGGATATTGCCTGCCTGTGCGATGCAGGAATTCCGCACAGGTGTATGGCCAGGTTATTCAGGGTATATAGCATGGTGGAAAATGAATTTGGCTATTTCCAGAAATTATTAAAAATGTTTTTAAGTAAAGGATTTCTTTGAATTCTATCAAGGTTGTTGTTACGATGTTTTACAGTTCGGTTGTTTTTAAGAAATTGTTATCTTGAGAAATTATATATTGTTTTATGGGATTCTTTAAGTTCAAATAAACTTTATGGTTTTAAACTGGGGGATTTCAAAGAGTAACGTGAGGTTTTAGAGTTAAACATGGTTTTTGAAGGATTTTCTAAGACATAAGTTTTACTTATGTTTTTCGTTTTTATTAAACTGTCCACTCACTGAGTTTGTCTCACGGTTTATTTTCTTTCATCTTAAATTGTTCCCCTCAGGTAGTAGCTTTGGTGGAGGTCGAGCCATTACGTCGAGGCAGTCACATCCATATTACTTCTCGGACCAGTAGGCGTCATTTTATTTTTCGGTGTAAAATTCTTTGTAATAGTTTAGAGGCTCTGATAACCACTTTAAATATTTAGTTGGTTTTTCTGTGAAATTGTTGGGTCTAAGACCCTATTTGGTTGTGGTAGAGGTGGTTGTTGTTTAGAAGTGTGCTTTTAACAGGTTTGAAATTTCTGGGTTAGTCCATTTTCAGGGGAGGTTCTGCCGAATTTTCGGTAGGATTTTCCTTGATTTTGGATTCCCGCAGGACCTCTCCGGGTTTCAGGGTGGAATTCGGGGGCGGTCCTGTCAGGTTCTGCCGAATTTTCGGTAGGATTTTCCTTGAATTTGGATTCCCGCAGGACCTCTCCGGGTTTCAGGGTGGAATTCGGGGGCGGTCCTGTCAACCACATTCTTGATCGAGGTTACCATTTTCTTGATAAAACGATCAAGAAAGTGGTAACCTTTTTTTGCCCCACTTATTTGGTTATCATTTTCTTGAGGTTTGGTTCAAGAAAATGGTAACTTGGATCAAAAAAATGGTAACTTACCATTTCTTGAGAAAAAGTTACCATTTCTTGCCGAAAAAAATCAAGAAAACGGTAAGTTTGGTCAAGTTTGGGCTGGGTTACCACATTCTTGATTGAAGTTACCATTTTCTTGATCGATCGATCAAGAAAGTGGTAACTTGTTTTGCTTGGCTGATTCCTTTACCATTTTCTTGATGTTTGGTTCAAAAAAATGGTAACTTCAATCAAGAATGTGATAACTTACCATTTCTTGAGAAAATGTTACCATTTCTTGAGGAAAAAAATCAAAAAAATGGTAAGTTTGGTCAAGCTTGGGCTGAGTTACCACTTTCTTGAACCAAGTTACCATTTTCTTGATCGTTCGATCAAGAAAGTGGTAACATATTTTGCTTGGCTGATCTGGTTACCATTTTCTTGATGTTTGGTTCAAGAAAATGGTAACTTCGATCAAGAATGTGGTAACTTACCATTTATTTACAAAATGTAACCATTTCTTGAGAAAAACATCAAGAAAATGGTAACTTTGGTCAAAATTGGGCTTGGTTACCACATTCTTGAACCAAGTTACCATTTTCTTGATCGAATGATCAACAAAGTGGTAACGTTTTTTGCCCCACTAATTTGGTTACCATTTTCTTGATGTTTGATTCAAGAAAATGGTAACTTCAATCAAGAAAATAGTAACTTACCATTTCTTGAGATTAAGTAACCAATTCTTGAAAACAAAATAAAAAAAATGGTAAGTTTGTTCAAGATGTAATTTTGTGATTGCATGTCCAAACCCGATTGGCAAACAGGAACTTGTATATAATACTCGGAGAATGCAATTGCGTTTTCGTCTATATACAGTTGCATGAGTAGGTGGTTACCACATTCTTGATGTGAAGTTACCATTTTCTTGAATAAAAGATCAAGAAAGTGATAACTTGGGTTTTAGGCATTTGTGAAGTTACCACTTATTGAAACAACTCTCAAGAAAGTGGTAACTCTTACTCAAGATTTGGTAAGACTGAGAGTTACCACTTTCTTGAGGGATGCATCAAAAAAGTGGTAAAACCCAAATCACACTCTCATCTCACTCTCGATTCAAAAAAAATAGCCTCCCCTCACCCAGATTCTCTGGCCGCCCTCACCCTCTCAGTCTCTCACTTTCTCACTGAATCCTCGCCCTCTCGGTCTCTCACTCTCTCACTGAATCCTCGCCCTCTCACCACCCTCGATCTCGCAATCCTCTCACCGAAAACTCAGAAACCCATCTCAGAAAGATCAGACTCTCTCTCGCCGTCCTCGCCCTCTCGTTGAATCCTCGCCCTCTAGTTGAATCATTGCCCTCTCGCCACCCTTTCGCCATCCTCTCACCAAAAACGCAGAAAACTCAGAAACCCATCCTAGCACGTCCAACGCCCATCATCCCAGAAAACTCAGACCCTCTCGCTCACTGAGTTTCGAAACCTAGAAACCCAGAAATAGGAGTACATGGATTCATCTACACACTAGGGGGAGGGCGCAGTATATTAATGGGGTTAAAGAGACCTGCTATCAATAGTTTTTAGACTAACCGATGGCGAAGTTGCTTCACCTGGTTCTCTACCTTCCATTTCTTTGAAGATTTTTTGTGGGACTTTGAAGGTTAGTGCGACAGTAAAAAGAAACCGTCAGAACTGAGAGTAAGTTTTTTAACTCTTGGTCTTGTTTCTCTCTATGCTTTGGTTTTCTTGTTATTGACACTTTTGGAGATAGCAAAAATTAAAATGTAGTTGGTATTGTGCAAAACTACGCTATTATAATACTCTTGGTCTTCTTTCCTTGAAGGCCATTGATCTATCAGAGGTTTCCTTGCTGGTACATCTCCATTAATTTTTTTTACTTATTATGCATTCTCATGTATCACCATGGTTGACCATTCTCTTTTCATCATTAGAATAAATTAAATGCATTTTTGCCTTTCCTAAAAACCAATGTAGCTTGTAAGTTAATATTGATGAGGCCACATCCAACAAGTTGATATAACTATGGTTCTTTCTTGTCCTTGTCTTGTTTGGAATGAGTCGAATGACATGGGTCTTGTTATGGGCAACAACTTGATCTCTTTCAACTTCTGCAGGGAAGAGAAGAGGACAGGTCTAAGGAAAAACAAAGCTGCCAGCAATAACAATGGTAGTGGAGAGTGAGCAATGGCCAACCTTCCAAGTATGGGTGGTAAGTTACTGTGGGGGAATTAATGAGATGCTTCACTGGGAAGTAGATTGGCTTTTGAAAACTCTGCAGGGACTTATTGTAGCATGATATTTTCTTTGTAGCTAGGAATGAATCAGTTTCATATAGCTGGGCCTCTGTGCTTTGTAGAAGTCCATAAAGTTTTGTTTAGGTCCTTTTGTTATTGGTTTTTGGCCAACAATTAGTTTGTTTGTTGAGAGCAGGAAAATGAATTAATATATTATTGTTTCAGAAACTCAAATAGTCAAATTTCTTGTATAGATCCCCAGTCCGAAACTCTCACTGAATCTCTTTCTCCCTTAATTTCCTGTTCAATCTCTTTCGCTGTTTCCTTCTCATCGATTCTCTCCTTGTAAGAGGCAATCCACATCTAATGTCATTTTAGTGGTCATCTCTTTTGCACAATAGAGAAAAGTAGAAAGAACATGCTCAAATCAGTAGTTGTCGATGGTACTCTTCTAGTTTCTTGGTTTGTTTTCGTTCTACTGTTGTGTGCTTGAGAATTCGCATAGGTTTCAATGGAACAAAGAAACATAATCATGTTCTGCTGTGCAAATATGCTCTATGGATTCTTGTTTCCTTTCACATGCATCCCAGTAACTAACTTGCACACAAGTAAAACCTATTTTGCAATGGCCTTTTGAACTTGTTTCTAAGACACTTAACATTTAAACTTAGATGTGTTATGGGATTAATTGACTTTGAGTTTTAAGGAGACTATAGTAAGTTTCAATTTTCTTAAACATCCAACTTCAATAGAAGTTGAGTTGGTAATCACATATTTTGTTTATTCTAGTTTCCAGACAATGAAAGAAGACATTTAAACCAACTTGAAAGTTTTCACAAATTCAAGTTTGAAGAAGGCAGTAAAGATGCACCCCTGGCCTTGAAATTGCTCTGAGAAGTGATGTGAAGGACCAGTTCTTACCTTTGGCTGTTAATTGTGCCTTTGTTATATGCTGCAAGGTCTCTCCAAAACAGAAGGATTTGGTAGGTCTATTATATATAATCTTCATTTTAGAAGTTAGGCAAACAGAAGGCTTCTTCTTTTATATTCTGTAGTGAATTTTATCATCTTACCAACTTCTGTAATTAAGAAAAACAAGCCGATTCCGTCTTTTCATTTCAAAATACCTACTAGTGTCCTGAAATCAATCTTATATTTTTGCAGATTACTCGTTTGGGAAAAAAAAAAACATACAGGAAGGACAACCTTGGCAATTGGAGATGGGGCAAATGATGTTGGCATGATTCAAGAGGCTGATATTGGAGTAGGAATCAATAGCATGGAAGGAATGCAGGTAAGCTTCAGAAATAGTCTTTGACTTTAGGACTTATTTCTGGTGACATGGATGATGTGTATCTGTATAATATACCCTTGTTATTCAATTTGAAATTTGTCGTCTGTGCACGCTGTTAAGATTTCAAGGACAGTTTACAAGCCTTCGGAATGGACATCTTGTATCTAGAGATTTGCATTTTTCGGATTTATGTTTAAATTAATTTGTGAGAGAGATGTACATGTTTTGATGGATAAACTTTGATATCCGAATACTAGTCACTTGTCATTTTGAAATGAAATGTATTAACATCTACTGTTGCTACTTATATTGAAAACAAAGCAGGATGTATTTAATGTAGTAATTTTGAAAAAATGAGTTTAAAATAGTAATTAAAATCCAATTTGTGACCAAATTCTATCACTCAATGTATCTACAATATTTTAGTGAAGAAATGGTAGGTTTTAGTGATGAAGATTTTGGTCACTATTTCATGTAACCACCATATCTAACCATCATATTATAGTGATGAATATATTTATGTTCCTCACTAAACCATCATCTATAGTGATGAAACATAGGCCTTTAGTGACCAAAATTTTGGGCTTTTAGGGATGGAATAGTTCATCACTAAATCAATTTTTTTAGTGAGGAAAGACTTTGGTCACTAAAAAGTATTTTTTGTTCCTCACTAATAGGCTTTAGTCACTTGGTTTGGGTTTTGGTCAAATTAGAAACTTAAACTTAAACTTAAACCCTATATTCTATATCCTAAATCCTATTGTGTTTTTTTTAAATTTCAAATCCTATAACTTATCCAATACCCTATACCTTAAGACTATAATTCATAGTTGGTAACTTGGTATATAACTATAGAAGCAATTTTGTTCAGAATTTGGGATTGCATGTCAAAACCGGATTGTCAAACAAAAGCTTATATTTAGTAGTCTGAGAATGCAATTGCTCTTTCGTCTACACACAGTTGCAGTGCGAAACAATTTTTGGCCCAGTGATGAAGTTACCATTTTCTTGAGGTTTGGTTCAAGAAAATGGTAACTTACCATTTCTTGAGAAAAAAAATCAAGAAAATGATAACTTTGGTCAAGCTTGGGCTTTGTTACCACTTTCTTGATCGAAGTTACCATTTTCTTGATCGAACGATCAAGAAAGTCGTAACGTTTTTTGCCCCACTGATTTTCTTACCAGTTTCTTGAGGATTGGCTCAAGAAAATGGTAACTTACCATTTCTTGAGAAAATGTTACCATTTCTTGAGGGAAAACATCAAGAAAATGGTAAGTTAAGTCAAGCTTGGGCTGGGTTACCACTTTCTTGAACCAAGTTACCATTTTCTTGATCGATCGATCAAGAAAGGGGTAACGTGTTTTGCTTGGCTGATTCCGTTACCATTTTCTTGAGGTTTGGTTCAAGAAAATGGTAACTTCGATCAAGAATGTGGTAACTTACCATTTCTTGAGGAAATGTTACCATTTCTGAGAAAAAAAAAATCAAGAAAATGGTAAGTTTGCTCAAGCTTGGGCTGGGTTACCACATTCTTCAACCAAATTACCATTTTCTTGATCGATCGATCAAGAAAATGGTAACGTGTTTTGCTTGGCTGATTTGGTTACTATTTTCTTGAGGTTTGGTTCAAGAAAATGGTAACTTCGATCAAGAATGTGGTAACTTACCATTTCTTGAGAAAAAAAATCAAAAAAATGGTAAGTTTGGTCAAGCTTGGGCTGGGTTACCACATTCTTGAACCAAATTACCATTTTCTTGATCGATCGATCAAGAAAGTGGTAACGTGTTTTGCTTGGCTGATTTGGTTACTATTTTCTTGATGTTTGGTTCAAGAAAATGGTAACTTCGATCAAGAATGTGGTGACTTACCATTTCTTAATGTTACCATTTCTTGAGGAAAAAAATCAAGAAAATTGTAACTTTGGTGAAGATTGGCCCTGGTTACCACATATTTGAACCAAGTTACCATTTTCTTGATCGAAAGATCAAGAAAGTGGTAACGTGTTTTGCTTGGCTGATTTGGTTACCATTTTCTTTATGGTTGGTTCAAGAAAATGGTAACTTCGATCAAGAATGTGGTAACTTACCATTTCTTGAGAAAATGTTACCATTTCTTAAGAAAAAAAATCAAGAAAATGGTAAGTTTGGTCAAAATTGGCCTTGGTTACCACATTCTTGAATCAAGTTACCATTTTCTTGATCGAACGATCAAGAAAGTGGTAACGTTTTTTGCCCCACTGATTTTGTTACCATTTTCTTGATGTTTGGTTCAAGAAAATGGTAATTTTGATTAACAAAATGGTAACTTACCATTTCTTGAGAAAAAAAATCAAGAAAATGGTAAGTTTGGTGAAGATGTAATTTTGTGATTGCATGTCCAAACCTGATTGGCAAACAGGAGCTTGTATTTAATACTCAGAGAATGCAATTGCACGTTTGTCTGTATACAGTTGCCTACGTACGTGGTTACCACATTCTTGATGTGAAGTTACCATTTTCTTGAATATAAGATCAAGAAAGTGGTAACTTGGGTTTTAGGCATTTTTGAAGTTACCACTGATTAAATCTTCTACACTCGTTTGCAAGTGATCTGCATAGCCAGAGCAGTGGTGACCGTAGTGAGCTTCATGTTTAAATGATGGGACTAAAATTGTTTGCAAAGGTGAATTGCATGATGGGACTAACATTGCTGTTAAAAGGATGGAATCTGTGGCAGTAGGAACTAAAGGATTGAACGAGTTTCAGGCAGAAATTGCAGTCCTCACTAAGGCATAGACATCTGGTTGCTCTTTTAGGATCATGCATCAATGGCAATGAGAGGCTTCTGGTATATGAGTACGTGCCACAAGGGACATTGATACAACACTTGTTTGATTGGCGCGAGAATGGGGTACCTCCTTTCACTTGGAAGTAGAGAGTGACAATAGCATTGGATGTGGCAAGAGGGGTCAAATATCTGCACAGCTTAGCTCAACAAAGTTTCATTCACAGAGATTTAAATCCCTCAAACATACTTCTTGGGGATGACATGAGGGCCAAGGTTGCTGACTTTGGTTTGGTTAATACATAAAGGGATATTATTGCAGCTGGCATCAAAATACAAGCATGTGTATTGGCAAACTCTGTATTGACACTTTTTGGTACTTGATATTCAGCAACATGTAAATGCTTGATTGTAACATTGCTTGTTTATTAAGTCAA
This sequence comes from Dryas octopetala, assembly GCF_963921425.1. Lineage (NCBI taxonomy): Eukaryota > Viridiplantae > Streptophyta > Magnoliopsida > Rosales > Rosaceae > Dryas > Dryas octopetala. Next base: position 16,228,841 of record NC_141372.1, on the reverse strand, counting down.
AACTATTACAAGGGGATCAATTAAATTTATAGTATTTATGAAACTAGACAAACTCACATCTCCACGAAAAAGTTAAGTACATGTACGGAATCAAATTGTAAGAGAAATGAGCTAAAAGGCTTCCGCCAAAATATATTAGTAGGAACCACAGTTACTGTCTAAATGTATAAATATGAGTGGTTTGGGTTTTGGTCAAATTAGACATTTAAACTTAAACCCTATATTATATATCCTAAATCCTATTGTGTTTTTTTAAAATTTTAAATCCTATAACTTACCCAATACCCTATACCTTAAGACTATAATTCATAGTTGGTAACTTGGTATATAACTATAGAAGCAATTTTGTTCAGAATTTTGGATTGCATGTCAAAATCTGATTGTCAAACAGGAGCTTGTACTGAGTAGTCTGAGAATGCAATTGCCCTTTCGTCTATACACAGTTGCAGTGCGAAACGATTTTTGGCCCAGTGTTGAAGTTACCATTTCCTTGAGGTTTGGTTCAAGAAAATGGTAACTTGGATCAACAAAATGGTAACTTACCAATTTTTGACAAAAAGTTACCATTTCTTGAGAAAAAAAATCAAGAAAATGGTAACTTTGGTCAAGGTTGGGCTTGGTTACCACTTTCTTGATCGAAGTTACCATTTTCTTGATCGAACGATCAAGAAAGTGGTAACGTTTTTTGCCCCACTGATTTGCTTACCAGTTTCTTGAGGATTGGTTCAAGAAAATGGTAACTTGGGTCAAGAAAATGGTAACTTACCATTTCTTGAGAAAAAGTTACCATTTCTTGAGAAAAATAATCAAGAAAATGGTAATTTTAGAAGATTTGGCTTGGTTACCACATTCTTGACTGAGGTTACCATTTTCTTGATCGAGCGATCAAGAAAGTGGTAACTTTTTTTGCCCCACTGATTTGGTTACCATTTTTTTGAGGTTTGGTTCAAGAAAATGGTAACTTGGATCAAGAAAATGGTAACTTACCATGTCTTGAGCTAAAGTTACCATTTCTTGAGGAAAAAAATCAAGAAAATAGTAAGTTTGGTCAAGATTGGGCTTGGTTACCACATTCTTGAACCAAGTTACCATTTTCTTGATCGAACGATCAAGAAAGTGGTAACATTTTTTGCCCCACTGATTTGGTTACCATTTTCTTGATGTTTGGTTCAAGAAAATGGTAACTTACCATTTCTTGAGCTAAAGTTACCATTTCGGAAAAAAATCAAGAAAATGGTAAGTTTGGTCAAGATTGAGCTTGGTTACTACATTCTTGAACCAAGTTACCATTTTCTTGATCGAACAATCAAGAAAGTGGTAACATCTTTTGCCCCACTGATTTGATTACCATTTTCTTGAGATTTGGTTCAAGAAAATGGTAACTTGGATCAAGAAAATGATAACTTATCATTTCTTGAGCTAAAGTTACCATTTCTTGAAGAAAAAAATCAAGAAAATGGTAAGTTTGGTCAAGATTGGGCTTGATTACCACATTCTTGAACCAAGTTACCATTTTCTTGATCGAATGATCAAGAAAGTGGTAACGTTTTTTCTCCCACTGATTTGTTACCATTTTCTTGATGTTTGGTTCAAGAAAATGGTAACTTTGATCAAGAAAATGGTAACTTACCATTTCTTGCGAAAAAGTAACCATTTCTTCAGAAAAAGTATCAAAAAAATAGTAATTTTGGTCATGATTGGGCTTGGTTACCACATTCTTGAACCAAGTTACCATTTTCTTGATCAAACGATCAAAAAAGTGGTAACTTGGTTTGAGGCAACGTTTTGGTTACCATTTTCTTGATGTTTGGTTCAAGAAAATGGTAACTTCGATCAAGAATATGGTAAGTTACCACATCTTGATCAAGAGTTACCATTATCTTGAGGGATGCATCAAAAAAATGGTAAAACTTGTTTACCAGTTCAGCAGGTTATCTATTTTTTTTTTGATGTGGAGGCATACAATGCCTCCAGTCATGATAGAAGGTCCCATAATAAGTAGTTGGTTTTCGAAAAAGGGGCTTCAGTTCATGCCTGTTTAAATATATATGTTTTGCCTTCTCCACCGTTCTCTAGCAGCAGATGCATATGGCTTGGAAGTGTCAAATATCAGATAATTAAATACGTAACAACTAACTGTACCATACCATGTATGTGATCAAACAAAGAAGTAACTATGCACTATAAAGAAACATTTTCTCATTCGACCTACCATATCCTTATTATCAGTAGCAATGCGCGCGGTATTAAATTACTTGGATCACTATATATATTTACATGTAATGGCCAACTTTTGCTGACTCAAAATCATTTGTTTTCATATATACAACATTCTTAGAGGACAAAAAAGATTCTAGCTATATATGGTGATCGACACAGAAGCGCGCGAGAGAAGCAGAAGCAAAAGCTGCAATTAATATTAATTTATTATGGGGGTTTATTGTTGAGTGTTCATTTTACATCATTTTATGATACTAACTCCCTAACCTAGAGTGCAAGAACTTGACATTTTGTGTCTTGTTAGTTTGTTTTAGTGTTTTGTAGGTTAAATGAAGCAATGATGAAGAAAGAAGCCAAATGGGGCTATTTTGAGCTAAAAATGGAAAAAATGGAAAAAGGAATCTTGAGAGAATCTTCTAGAAAGATCAGGAATCTAGAAGGAATCTTTGAAGAATCTCAGACAGAATCTTTTAGGGAATCTTTTTGATCAAGGTTGATTTTTGGTCAAAGTCAAAGGTCAAAGTCAATGGTCAACCGTGCCACATCATCACATGACATGGACCACACGTGCAGCCCATGCACACAACCCTAGCCCAAAGGACCAACGCCATGCACCTATTGCAAGCCCAATTCGAGGAAGCCCAAGTGTGCCATTACAAGGTCCAAAAGCCCAAGCCAATGCCGCACCTACAGCTGATCCAAGGCCCAAGCAAGGAATCCTTCATGGTCAAGGAAAATCTCACAAGATTCAGTTAAAGAATACAAGGAATCCTAGTTGAAGAAGAAGTCAAAACCCTGTAAAATAGAGCATGAATTTTGACAGTGATTCTGTACCTCTACAGATTGAATCAGGTGTCATGCCATATATGGTTGGAAAGCTACGAATGTTAGCTTCGCAGGTAATTTTACGGATTTCGATTCCGAGTTTTCTACCTCAAGATATGGCCGTTTTAGTGGAGGTAGCGCAGCAGTTCCGCGAGCTGAAAAGAAAGTTACGCCCAAAAAGATCCCAAATCAGCCCAATGCCCACTTTTGGCCGAAAATTAGAAGCCTTAAGGAGCAAGGAATGCACTTATCCCACATTGGAAAATCAGCAAAACCTCTCCACCTCCTCACTACTATATAAGACCCTCACTCCCTCACATATCAGAGATATCTTCTACACCTTACGCCTTTTTATTTTCTGAAAGTTAGAGAGAGAGAGAGAGAAGTTGGCGCAACGAGGAGGAGAGGGCAGCAAGCCTTCTTGCTGCCCTAGCCGCATCTTCCTTGGGTTTTTCCTTGTTTCTTCTTTTCTTCTTCTTTTGATTTCCTTTGTTTCCTTAGTTAATTAGTCTATTCTTCTTTCATTATGGATTCAATGTTTGATTATTTAATGAAAGTTGATTCTTTTATTTTCTTTATTATGTTTTGATTTTAGTTTGCATTGTTAAGATGATGATGAAGCTCTTATTATTCGATCAATGTTGATTTATAGTTAATGAAATAAAGCCATGTGATTTAAGGTGATGTTTGCATGCGATAAATTCCTATTGTCTGTTTTAATTGATTCTATTTGTTTGCACTCTTTGACTAGCTACCATAGAGTTGTTTGCATCTAGTAATTGTTATGAAATTGAGAGGTGATAATCAAGCTAATCAATTCAGTAGGTAACAAGGAGGTATCCTAAGAACTTATCTTTGATAAATAGGTTTCATAGATGTCATCTAGATCGATAATCAAGATACTATCATGCTCTATGTGTTTGTCGTTTTCATATAATCTTAATGACTCTTGCATAGTTAACAGCTTAGGTAGACGATAATCAAGCTTCCTAGGAACATGTGAGTTAACTAGGTTAAGTTGCGATAATCAAGCTCTTAATCTATGAATAAGGAAAACAATAATTAGGCGAGTGTCCGATAATCAAGGCCTCCCGGCTGGCAAACTTTATTGTATGTGTTCACTTTCAATTGTATGTCACCATAATAGTTGTAATCTTATAATATGTGGTGGATTCTGAATTCTTAACAATGCCGTGTTTTGTGTGTGTGTGTGTGTCTCATCTCTACAAACCCCCCCTATCAGTAGTATTTCTAATATGTCAAGTTGAGTTGGTTTATTGATACTAAACCCATTCTCTGTAGGATCGACCTCGTACTTTGCACCATTTGCTACCATGCGATTCGTGCACTTGCGAGTAAACTTAGAGCTTTGGTAAGTATTTGTGTTAATTAATTTGCTCTAAGAAAACAATCAACATTTATGTGAAGATTGAATGACGCCCTTCGCAGAATTCTGGGGGAGGAAAAGGAATTTACTAGACATACTCACAGCGGCTGTGTTTTTTACTCTGCATGGCCTTTGTGTATTTGCGCCGTTTTTCTTCACCTGGACTGCGTTTTGGGTGGCCTGCGCACTTGTTGTTATGACCGGTTTAGGAGTCACTCTGTCTTTCCATAGACATCTTGCACAGAAGAGTTTCATCTCTGAATTCTTTTATTAATTTCCCCAGTTATATTTGATTGACTAGTTTAAGGTGATGGTTATATTGGCGTGTATTCCTGATGGTGCTTAGAACTTGTGGGCTGCGTTTTAAGTTAAATAATGCTTCCTGGTTATTTGTGTAAAACATAACTCATCAAGTGACTGATAGTGATCTTCCTATTGATTAATTTCATAATATTTTTGTGCATTATTGTATTACATGCTAAGTGGCTATTTTTTAGTGCTACCATCTTAGTATTTCTGACTGTATCTATGTCTCTACAGTAAGCTTCAGAGTGATACTCTCAGAGAGGGTATTTCCATTATTATGAATGTGTCCAGGGAAAAGAAGCGTAACTTCACTGAGACCATTGAACTTTGAAAAACTATGATCCCCAAAAGGACAAGCGTTTCAGTGGTTCTGTTAAGTTGCCACACATTCCTCGTCCAAAGATGAAGGTCTGCATGCTTGGAGATACTCAGCATGTTGAAGAGGTAATGAATTTTTTGCTCAGATAAAGCATCAACATAAGATTGAATTAGTGGATTTCTTTGTGTTCTGTACTGTTTTCTTTGTTGATTTAATTACAGGCTGAGAAGTTAGGTTTGGATTACATGGATGTAGAAGGGTTGAAGAAGCTAAACAAGAACAAGAAATTGGTTAAGAAGTTGGCCAAGAAATACCATGCCTTTTTAGCATCCGAAGCTGTCAATAAGCAGATCCCCCGTCTTTTGGGTCCTGGTCTCAACGAAGCAGGTGGGTAGGCAGTCTGCTTAGGAAGAGTATTTGAAAATTTTTTTGATTGCTGCTTGCTTTCTGAACTGTAATATGTGCATATGCAGTATTGATGTTCTTAAAAAATCATTCCTTTATTTGAACTTTTTTTTTTATGTTGTAAGCTGCTCTGGTATTTATCATGAAGTTTTTGTGAATTGCTCAATCTGTTGAATTGTTAATAGTATTGTTTGAAGATGAAGATTTTGTTGAATTGCTTGTACTTGCATTTGTTTAACTATAGTTCTTTTCTTGTCTTATTTTGGTTCAATTCATATGCGCTGTAGGAAAATTCCCAACCCTTGTTACTCACCAAGAATCACTTGAGTCTAAGGTTTCTGAGACAAAAGCAACAATTAAGTTCCAACTGCAGAAGGTTCTTTGCATGGGAGTTGCTGTGGGAAATGTGTTCATGGAGGAGAAGCAGATATTCCAAAACGTGCAATTGAGTGTTAACTTCCTCGTTTCACTTTTGTGGAATGGTGGCCCAAAGGATGGTGTAAAACAAAAACAAAAAACCAATTTTTTAAAATCAAATCAACACCCGGCCAATTCAATATTCCCCAATAGAGTGAACACCCAACCTAACCAATGAAGGTCCAAGGAGCTGCTTCTGGCTATATAATTCATGTTAACTTTTTGACCAATGGGTCGATCAATGAGGGGGATAGTCGTCAACATGTCATTATTCTATACATACAAGAAAAGCTAAAAAAACCTTGGAAAAAATAAAAAAATACTCTCCTTGTTTGACCAGCCGTAGTGGGATGTAAAAGCAGCCCACTCCCACAATCCCACTAAGTGAAATTTCCGAAGGAGATATCAGCAAGAAAGGAATTTCTGAGAGGCCAACATAGATCTAGAGATTATACCAAGAAGCTCGTTCTCTGAGAATCAGACATCACAAGTGAACAATTGTTTCACTTACTGTTTCTGATCACTAGCTTTCCTCTTTATCTTTCATTTCCCTGTCTGTCCAGCTAAACAAACAAGTCATGGCTCTTGAAGTTGGTGTAGCGGTTTTTTCTTCTGTTCTCTCTGTTCTCTTTGACAGGATGGCATCCCGTCCGGTCCTTGACTTCATCCGAGGACACAAAGTCACTGCTGGACGGCTCCGGGAGTTGAAGATGAAGTTGTGGTCAGTGAATGCAGTGCTGGATGATGCAGAAGGGAAGCAAATCAGAGACCCGAGAGTGAGGGAGTGGCTTGATGAGCTTAAAGATGCTGTCCATCATGCAGAGGACCTGTTGGATGAGATCAAGACTGAAGCCCTGCGACGCAAGGTGGAAGAAGAAGAATCTGGGAGCAGCAGCACTCGTCAGGTACACAATATCACTTCTCCTTCCTTGCATGAACTTGACAAAACTCTTGAACCCAGAATATTGGAGATTCTTGAGAGGTTAGAACTTATTGTAAGTGAAAAAGATGTGCTTGGTTTGAAAGAAGATGTTAAGGATAGCCTACATGCATATACAAGGTTACCTACAACTTCTTTGCCTTTGGGAGAAGACTCTGTATATGGAAGGAAGAAGGACCAGGACAACATCATCAAATTATTGCTTACGGATGACGTGACCGTTAATAAGATAAGCGTGATTCCCATTGTGGGCATGGGGGGGATTGGGAAGACCACTCTTGCTCAACTAGTATACAACAATGATCGAGTACAGCAAGAGTTTCACCTCCGAGCATGGGTTTGTGTTTCGGAAGAATTTGATATTGTCAAAATAACACAAACAATTTGTGGGTCAGTCACTTCAGAAACGTGTGATCATATCACAAACCTAGATATGCTTCAAGTTAATCTCAAGAAGGCTTTGACGGGGAAAAAGTTTCTCGTTGTTCTTGATGATGTTTGGAAAGTGAATTATTCCCAATTGGATCTCTTAAATCGTCCCTTTGAGAACGGAAGCCATGGAAGCAAGATCATTGTCACAACACGTTTTGACGATGTTGCATCTATGATGGGCACTCTTGATCAAATTCACCGTCTAGAGCAAATTTCCGAGGATGATTGCTGGTTAATATTTGCAAAACATGCCTTACAAAATGCAGGAGTGAATACACATCCAGATCTTGAAAAAGTTGGAAGACAAATTGTTAGAAAGTGTAAAGGTCTTCCTTTAGCTGCAAGATCACTTGGGAGTTTATTACGCTCTAAATTAGATCCGGAGGAATGGGAAAAGATACTGAAGAATGAAATATGGGAGTTATCAGATATGGAGATTCTGCCGGCTCTATGGTTGAGTTACCATTATCTACCTCCACATCTCAAGCGTTGTTTTATGTATTGTTCAATTTTTCCCAAAGATTATGTATTTGAAAAATCAAAATTGATTTTGATGTGGATGGCTGAAGATCTCTTACAACCTAAAAACAAGAATATAACCATGGAAGAAACTGGGGAGGAATACTTTAATGATCTAATGTCAAGGTCATTTTTTCAACGTTCCGAGTTTCTATTCTCAAGTGGTTTCATCATGCATGACCTTGTTAATGATTTAGCAACATTTTTATCCGGAGAATTTTGTGTTAGGTTGGAGAACAATGATGACTCTGTCAACATTGTGAGCAAGACTCGTCATTTTTCGTATATGAAGGGACTTGATTCTGATGGCTCAGAGAAATTGGAAGCTTTATATGAGGCCAAACATTTACACACTTTTCTACCCTTACCATCATTAAATGTATATGGTGTACTGCATGATCTCTTGCCCGCGATGCAATATCTAAGATTGATCAATTTATCAAGATATGATATTCATGAGTTGCCAAATTCAATCGGTAGCTTGAAGCATCTTAGGTACTTGGACTTATCTGGCAGTCGAATCCAAAAGTTACCTGACACGATGTGTACTTTACATAATTTACAGACGTTATTGTTGGAATGGTGCCGTGTTCTTGCTGAGTTGCCAACTAACTTTGGAAGACTAATCAGCTTGCGCCATCTTAATATCAGATGCCCAAAGTTGGAAAAAATGCCACCACATATGGGAAGATTGAGAGATCTACAAACGTTTGAAGGCGAGTTTGTCCTAGACAAAGACACTGGGCGTAACATTGCAGAGTTGAAGGAGCTTAAGTCTTTGCACGGACAACTTTATATTTCTGGGCTTCATAATATTGTGAGGGCCGAGGATGCTTTGGAGGCCAATATGAGGGATAAGAAGTATCTCAATCAACTATGTTTAAAATGGGGAGGTGATACTGAGGATTCAAAAAAAGATGGAGAAGTGCTTGCCAACCTCCAACCTCATACAAACCTAAAAATACTCACGATCCTTTCTTATGGGGGTACAAGATTTCCTGGTTGGTTAGGAGATCATTCTTCCTCCAATCTAGTTTCTCTAAAACTTGTGAAATGTGAATATTGTTTCTTCTTGCCACCACTTGGGCAGTTACCCTCCCTCAGAGAGCTTGAAATTATTGAGTTAAATGGAGTGGTGTCCATAGGCCCTGAGTTTTATGGTGACGATACTTGTGGAATAAGGGTGCCATTTAGATCTCTGCAAGTTTTGAAATTCATAAGTATGCGGGAGTGGCAAGAATGGTCTTATGTTGGAGGCAATCAAGAGGGTGGAGCTTTTCCTAATCTTTGTGAGCTTGAGTTGAGGGATTGTCCCAAGCTAAGCGGGAGATTCCCGTTAGACTACTTCCCAAAGCTTGAAAAGCTCACAATCTGGAACGCTAATGTAGAATCCCTTGCTACTTCCCAATGCCCTAAACTCCTCCTATCCCTCACTGAATTGGAAATAGAGGAATGCCCAAATTTGGTGTGTTTTCCCGATGGAGGGCTACAAGCGCCCAACTTGACCAAGATGGAGATATGGTTCTGTGAGAAATTGAGGTCACTGCCAGAAGAGATGCACACCCTTCTCCCATCTCTTGAGACTATTTATATAAATGATTGTCCAGAATTGGAATCATTTCCGGAAGGGGGATTGCCACCAAAATTAGAATCACTTAAGATCTATTCCTGCAAAAAAGTGATTGCAAAGCGTATGCAGTGGGGTCTACAAAGACTCACCTGTCTCAAGGATTTGGGTGTCGGCTTCGAAGGATGTGAAGAAGTAGATTCGTTTCCGGAGGAGGGGCTGCTGCCCACCACTCTCATTTCTCTTACCATCTACGATTGTTTGAATCTTAAGACCGTGAACGGCAAGGAGTTGAGACACCTCACCTCTCTTCAAACATTGTGGATTGAGAGGTGCCCTGAGCTCCAGTGCTTGCCAGATGAAGGGCTACCCACTTCTCTTTCTCATCTATCAATCTGGGGTTGTCCTTTGCTAAAACAACGGTGCCAGAGAGAGACAGGGGAAGATTGGCCCAAGATTGCTCACATCCCCAACATATACATCCCCTGACCAATGAATATGATGTGCGACGTCCATGATTGGGTCCCACTTTAATTATTCCATCTCAGTCAGGTACAAATTCTGCAGTCTATGCTTGTAAATTTCATTTTTCAGCAGCGAATCTAAAAGCCCTTACTTTGATCAAACATATATGCATATTCAACAGATCGACATCCAATCGATTGAAATCTCCCCTGGTTTCAAATTTCTCTTACTATTTCTTTTTCGACATATTAGTTTTTACATTTTTTGCTTACTCTTTCGTTCTCCTTAAAATTCAGAAACAAAGTAGATCCAATGGCTGTGTAGACTCCTCTAGTTTACGGTTTGTTCAAATTCCAATGCAAGTCTTAATTCCATTTTAGTGAATTGAGGTTATTCAACATAAGATAAGTTATGTGTAAGATAAGATTTAAACTCAGGTTTAGAAGGATTGCTAGAAATTTCAGAAGTAAGGGAAGACAATAGAATTGCTGAAAATGCCAGATGGGCAAGAATATAAGAAGATATGAACTCAAGAAACAGTTTCTTAGTAGGCTAAGCAGATTAAGACAATGAGAAGATTGAACCTCTTAAAAGATAAAGATAGAGACTGAATTCACTCCAGGTGATTCACACCCAAACTTGGTTTCACACCAAAAATTTCCTTTCTCAAGTTAGAGACCAGAAAATGTTTTGATAACCATTTTGAATCCTAATTAAGAAGACATAGAGTGCAGTTTGAAATATCAATCAATACCAGCTGGTACTGAATTTGGATATGTCCTATATATGTGTTGATGGTGTGGCATAATACTCTAATGCTTAAACATATGCCGAATGTTGTGATATAATACTAATGCTAGCATGCAAATTGTAGATCCAGAGCATTGTGAACAATAAGCCTTGATTGTTTGTCTCAAGTAGAACAAGAAATTAGGATTCCAACTTAACTTGGACTTGAGGTTGAAGAGCTGGGTCCTTGTCTTGCCTGATGTCAATAACTTTATACATCTTTTTCTAAGAATATAAATATATTAGTATAAGAATAGTTCTTAATTTATCAATTTCCTATTTCCTAATAGTATACAATTGTTTTTTGGGTACAAACAGTATTGGATTTTTTTTTTTTTTGGTCCTATACAATAGCATCATCATCTTATATGTTCTGAGTTGGACATTACTTGATTCTTGTATGAGGATGTAAAACTTTTGGGGTTTGTACATTCTTTGTATATGGTTGTGTCCAATTCAATTTTTATATTAATGAATATTTCTTGTGGTCAGGAAGTTGATGGTAGTTTATGATAATAGCAACTTTAGGTTGTAAAATACTGGCATCTGTGGGTCAGAATTGGAGTGTTAAAAGAAAAAGAAATGATAGTAATAAGGCCTTGTGTCAAAGCAGTTAGGGAAATAGTGATATAGGTTTCTCTTGGGAACTCCAGATTTGTTCAAGGTTTCTACTCTTTTTTTTTTCTTTAAAAAAACTGTGATGTCATGCTTCGTGTTTCTGGTTGGTTGCTCCGCTTATCTGTCATTGGTGATTAGAAATGCCACTTTTGCCTCTTGCTTTATGATGTGGAAAGGGGGAAGGAAACAAAAGTAACGTGCTCTATAAGATTGCATGCATTTCCATTCCTTGTTTTGGCTCTCTAGTTTCCCTCTCGTATGTGTGATAGTAGTTGTAATCTTCCCTATTTATTTGCTATTTTTGGTGTGATCAAATCCTGTTTTCTTCTGTTACAGAACCTTCTTTGTCGTGAGCCACTCAAGCTTGTAGATGGTGGTGAATCTCATAGAACTTTTGTTTATATAAAGGATGCTATTGAAGCTTAATTGTTGATGCTTGTAAGTAAAAAAAAAAAAAAAAAAATTGAATTAATATTTAGTATGCAAAGGAAGTTGCCCAGTAGTGCGATATTATTTTCTTCAGGAAAATCCTGCTAGGGCGAATGGTCACATTTTCAATGTGGGCAACCCTAACAATGAAGTTACAGTTAGGTAGCTTGGTGAAATGATGACTGAGGTGAAGAATTGTCTTTGATACTACTTCTTCTCTTTAGTTGATTAAGTTGCATTAGCAGTGTTACTTTAAATTTATGTGGATATGAGGATTGATGTTTCTGCACATTGCAGGTTTATGCAAAGGTAAGTGGTGAACCAAAACTGGAGAAACCCACCATTGATGTAAGCTCTCAAGAATGCTCTGGAGTGGGATAATGATGATAGTGACAAGAAAATTCCTGACATGACTATTTTCAATGAGCAGCTTGGTATATATCCTTGCCTCATCTGTAATCTAATTGAGCTGTGTGATTGAACAGCATTCTGACTGTGTAATGGGCTTTGCATGACAGGTTGGAATCCAAAGACTTCGCTTTGGGACTTGCTTGGGTCATTTTTTTTTTTTGTCATACTGGTGCAGTTAGTGAAATAGTTCATGGTAGGGCTCAGCAATTTGTGATTGAGATGTATGTCTGCAAAATATATCTTGATGTCCTTAGGGAACTATATCATATGTTACTGTAATTTGTCACCAGAGCTTTTGCTACGACATGCTGGGGGCAATAGGCCATTATACAAGTGAAGTCGTTTCTGTTTATTTAGGGGATTTGCTTGTAATTCCTCTGTTTTGTCCTAAGAGTGTTGTATTCTTTTCGATAATCCTCCCAGGCTCTTGTTTTTCTTTTTATTTATTATTAGTTTATTAATTTCATGCATTTTGCAAAATATTAGACAAATCAAAGACTATTTAACCGAAGGATATATGGTGTTAATTTTAGTGTTTATAAAAAACACAATGTCCTATTTATTTGTCATAATTAAGCATCTAAATTGTGTTTGATTTATTTGATTTTTTGTAAGAATGATCATTGAATGAAGATTTAAAAAATGAAAGGTTTTGATTGTTAAATTACAACACGAAGTGGGTCCGCCCTACAAGGAACCCCTTAGAGGGGATATACAATTTAATTATTTTATGTAAGGTATGTTACCTGAGTCCCTTAAATAGAGGAAGCTTTCACTCTTTGATTAATCATTTAAATAAGTTTATAAGAGGATTCTTTGTGTGACCAACTCTACTTTATAGTTTGATGATCGGAGTCCTTTATTTTTAATTCTTCATTCAAGGATCACCTATAAAAAAAAAATTAGACAAATAGGAGACTAATTAACCATTTTATTAGATGCTGATAATTTTAGTGTTTATCAGAAGCACTATGTCTATCTATTTAATTTGTTACAATTAAGTATCTTGATTGTGTTCGATTAATCTAATTTTTTGTAAGAATAATCCTTGAATGAAGAACTATTATATAGAATCATTGAATTACAATGCAAAATGGGTTACAAGAAATCTCATAAAGAAGACTACATACAATATAATTAGAATGCTACTATTCTTACCCTTTTGTCCTATTTTCCTACCCACCACTTTATAAAAATATTAATCACTTGTTTAATTTTTGTGAAATGACCTCTAAAGACTTATGTAAACAAAAATATAGTTTACCCATCCACTTCTCTACACCCACATAAACTCATTTCATCTTCTCTTCGTATTCCACACTTTAATATACAAGGAAAACCACTTTAGATTCATGAACAATAATTTCTTTTTCTTTTTGTCTTCTGCAGAGTAATTCACAATTTGACCCTAAAATATTGTTTACAACATATGATTTTGTCTCGATCATTCATATTCCCAAATTTCCCTTGTTTTTCTAATTGTTTTGTTTGATTTCTTCTCTTATTCACAATCACACCCTAATATAAAAGTTCTTAGGAACATTACAAAGTTATAATTTATGGGTTTATTTAACTTGCCCCCTCCTCTCTCACTCTTTTCCTATTTGATCTAGGAGTATGTATGAGGTTGTATATTGGTTCAAAATTTGGTGGGTGAATAGAGTTTATGGTTTATGGAAGAAAGAGAATATGGAGAAAGAAATTTGGTGGAAAAAATGTTTATTAGTAAGGGTATTTTAGGGACATTGGCGGATGAAAAAAAGAGGATTATTATTTCTTAAAATTTAAAGGGATGTAATTATAGGGTGGGTGAAAAATAGGACATGGAGATGGGAATAGTAGCACTCTATAATTATTATGCACATATAAAGACTCTTACATTAGTCCCTTAAGCTTTCATTAATCATTTAAATAAAGCTATTATACAATTCTTTGTGAGGCCCACTTCACATTAGAATTCGATAATCAAAGCCGTCTATTATTTAAGTCTCCCTTTAAGAATCACCTATGCAAAAAATTAGACAAATCAAAAATTATTTAGACACGTAATTGTATGTATATAATCACACTTACCGTATATGTAATCACACTTACCCAATATGTAACCAGACTTACCCAAGGAATAAAATTTCGGGTTTCGAGGAAATTTCGATGGAAATTTCGATGGAAATTTCGACGGAAATTTCGAAGATTTTTAAATTTCGACAAAAATTCGACGGAAACGATGGAAATTATTATCAAAATACGGAAATTTTGAATGAAACTTCACAATATGTTTATTTAACATATTATCTACTACATTGATAAAAAAACATTGAAAAAAACCAAATTATATGGTAGGTTTCATGTGATATGTGATGAATATAATGCGCGCTGGTGGCAAATACTGTTAAAAAAATGCTTTACTAATTAATAATTACATAAATTTGATTAAACAAACACCTCAGAGATTGTGTAATTTATTTCCAGTTTTTTATAAATGAAAAGAACTTATCACAGCTTTGGATTATTGTTGTTGTGCTTATTTGAAGTTATTCAATTATTACTTTCTTTGGGAATTTCAAGGACGAAATTCTTATAAGAGAGATAGATTGTGAGACCCCGTCTTTTTTCAAGTTTTATTTTAAAAATTTATTTGAGAAATAAAATATTTTGAGTTAATTTTATAATTTTTGTTTTAAATTAGTTTGACCCGTTTTTTGACTTTTCAAACTATTGGACTTTTGACTTCGATTTGTGACTAGTTGGAAAGGTCTCGAACACACGAACACATAAACGTAAACTGTGCATCGATCGAAGCTATAGTTTAAGATATATGAGCATTTAAAACGAGGGATATTTTTGTAAATTTATAAACATGAGTTTTAAAAACTCAAAATTAAATTTTTTATGTTAATTTCTCTCTCCCTCATTAGATCATTCACGTATACTAATAGTTCATATCCTTAACTAACTTTAATGCATTTTTGAAAAATTTTCTCTAAAATAAACTATAGGCCTCACAAAACATGTGTCACTTGGCTCACACCGAAACCAATTACACTTGCCCATCCTCACCGTCCATTCCAATCAAACTAATCAATCAAGGCTGTACGAAGCCCTAGCTTCTCAGCCCCATCGACAACAACACCAGCTCGTTTGACGGAGTCAAAGAGCGGCAAGACCCTGAGGCGGTGGTGGACCGGTCTGGAGAGCTCTTGGGCGAGGTCGATCTCGACGGCGGTGACGCCGATCTCTCTGAGGCGGAGGCCCAGCTTGTCGCCGACGCGAGAGGCGACCTTGGCGTCCCAGAAGATTTGGGAGCGAGGGAAGCGGTTGAGCTTGGCTCGGTACTGGGCTACGAACTATTGCTCCGAGGAGGACGCCATGGCTATGATTGAGGAGCTGCTGGGGTTCGTCACCTGGGCTGTGATTTCCCCTGCCGCGCCCGTTAGACTGGGTATTTGAGATTTTGAGCTCGGGTTACTGTTACAGTGGTAGGCTGGGTATTTGAGCGAAATTTCGCTCAAATTCAAAAAAACTTGCTGTTGGGGCATTCGAAATTTCACTCGAAATTTCGGCGAAATTTCGAATATTTCGCCGAAATTTTCCGAAATTTAGTCGAATTCGTGTTAAAATTTCGGAACCCCTAAAAAACGAAATTTCGCCGAAAACTTCGAAATTTAAACCCTTGGACTTACCAAAGGAGTGGTATGAAAAAGACAGTTTAAGGAAAAGATGAAACAACAATCATTTAGAAAAAGAAAATATAAGGATAAGACAAATAGCAATTAATTAGCAATTATTTAGAAAAATAACAATATAAAGATAAGACCAAAAAAAAAAACAATCATTTAGAAATAATTCAGAATTAAATAAATATAATAAAAAGCCAAACAATTGGCATTTAGGGTATACAAAAAAAAAGTAATATAATAAATTGAGAAATAAATATCAAATATGTATGAGATAAATGGTCATAAAAAATTATGAAGTAAATTTCAAAATTATATATTAATTTAATAAAAAAATTTAACATATATATGGGATTAAGGATTAAATTTTTAGAGTCAAAATTATTAGTTAAATTACATGTGTAGGACTTTGCCATAGCTAGAAGCGAATAACAATTTAATTATATTTAGTATTTAATTCTAATTTTCTATTTAATTATTTTGCATAAAGTCTAATGTATATATATTGTACGTACATAAAGGGAACTTTTATTAATCTCTTAAATGTAGTTCAATGATCGAAATTGTCTATATTTATGTCTTTATTTTAGTATTTATCAGATATTATTTAACGATTTAATCAATCATTTGATTAAATAGAGATAATTTTAGTGTTTATCTAAAACAATATGCTTGTCTATTTATATTGTAACAATTAAGTGTTTAAATGACGTCTGATTTATTTAATATATATATTTTTTTTGTAAAAATGATCATTGAAAGAAGACTTAAAAAGTAGATAGTTTTGATTATTTAACTACAACAAGAAGTGGGCCCTACAAAGAACCCCTTAAAGAGGACTAGCTGCATGAACTTCTCTCTAACAAACTCTTCCCACCATGATGTGAACTGTGAGGTAGCCTCGGTCGAAAGCGGCCGAGCAACCAAAACCAAAGCCAAAGCGTTATGAGCATTGTGAGTATTGGCGGAAGAGACACCGCCAAGAGCTCAAGCGGTTAAAGGACAAATGTAGGGGTTTCAGGCAATACTGAACAAACCCAAACTGATGGGTAACGAACTGAGGATTGTAAACTTCAGCCCCAATCTTTGAACCCTGCTTTTTAAAACCCCCCGTTGCAAGTCATGGGGAAGTAGGAAGCTTTCCCAAAGGTCCCGAAGACGAACTAAAACCGTCTATTTGTTTGATCAAAGTTAGATATACAAATGATTTCTGATTTGACTAATTTTTTGCAAGAATGATCTATGAATAGAGATCTAAAAAATAAACGTTCAGATTGTTGAAAATATATGGAAGTGGGCCCCATGAGCTATCCTACAAATAATTTTATTTGTAGGATCCTACAATGGAGTCTTCTTGATATATACATACATACAGGCTCCTTCTATTGAGATATACCTCAACTTATTTATGTTGAGGTATGACCTTGTTGGGGCCCTGACGAGTCGTTTTGTGTCGATCCGAACAATTTATTTTTTACATCTTCATTGATAGATCATCCTTGCAAAAAATTAGCCAATCGGAAATCATTTGTCTATCTAAATTTGATCAAAGAAATGGACGAACCAAATATTTTCGATAAAACCGTCCATTTGTTTTATCAAAATTAGATAGGCAAATGATTTTCGATTTGACTAATTTTTTACAATGATAATCTATCAATGAAGATGTAAAAAATGAACGGTTTGGATCGACACAAAAAGACTCGTATGGGCCCCAACAAGGTCATACCTCAACATAAATAAGTTGAGAAATACCTCAATAGAAGGAGCCTATATATATGATGTTTGCTTGACAAGAAATAGCCATTGTAGCATGAATTACACTTTAACATAAGATTTTTTGCTTTCCTTTATTTGACCTCACAAATAGAAATCATAATTAATGACCAAAAGATAAAACCACCGATCCGATTATCTGTATGATTTAATCTTAAACTTCATTCATATCCAATAATTCATAAAATTGTGCATTTGTCTCCACTCCACAAATCTAAAGATTAAATCTGCATAGGATAGGGAATTTAATATGTATGTGGATTTCTGTACGTCCTACAGCTTTTTCTTGCTGTTGGCACTAAGTTGCCGTTGGAGCATGTATTTACTCAATTGCCCCTGAGGTTGCTGAGAAACACATTGTTATTGAAGGGGACTTGGTTGGACATTTATGCAAATCAAGGTGGAAGTGGTAGATTTATTATTATATTTGGTGCCTCAATCTCTTTGAGGTACAATATTCATTTAATTCCTGCATAATGGGAATAATTAGTTATATTATCCCAAGACTTGTTATCGGGTAAGGTCATGTTCATGTGTGTGTGTGTATTCTTTGGAATATATTAATATATCTGTGTTTCATAAATCTGATTATCTGAATGTTTATTTTTTATTTTTTTTATTTTGTGAATGCCATTATGCCAATATCCATTCTCTGGGCATTTGTTCAGTTTGTCTACGCAATTGTCACACAGGTGAGTTGCAGGATTAATATTTAGAATTTCTACAATTGCATCAATTTTTGTTATTCTTTTGTTAGAGATTTTAGACTGTGAGATTCCTATATATGATTACTTGTAATGAAGATGGGAAGTTCATTCAAGAAGGCTATATTTTGATAGATCAAAATGAAATGCCTCTCTCGGTTTCACTCAAACCCATCATAATACTAGTAAAATTCAATAGAATGAAGTCAAGTGATTTGATGCATTGCAATGTACATTGCTTAAACTTTATCTAGACAGACAAAAGCTCATTTGTTCTATGTAGTTTTGACATTTTATTTACTTTTTATTGTAAATTAATTTCATCCCAAAGTGTATACATTCAACTTAATTCTTTTCACAAAAAGAAAAAACTTAGAATCAAGTTTGGTAGATGATTAGATCATAAGTTGACCCAATGTTCACACATCCATCATTGCTAGACACATCAAAACAATAAAATTTCAGAAATTCAAGTCTCTTTTTTTATTTTATTTTTTTAATTTTTTTATTTATTACAGTGAGGAGGAAAGAAGGTTCAAATCCGGATGTGTAAAGGGGAGAGCTTTTGTCCTGGGCCAACTAAGCCAACCCCAATTCACATTTCAAGTCTCTTTTTAAGCTTAATAGAAGAAAATAAGCTCATATTCTTTTTTGACATCTATGTTCCCATGTCTGCCAAGGAGCATTTTTACTTATTCAGTATACCTTACATATATCATGAGTAGGAAAGGCATGCAATTCCGCCGAGATATAAGGGCAGTGGTTGGAACTTGGCAGTATAATAATGAATTAATGATTGCCATCAAGGTATAATATAATCACTATGAGAAAATTAGCAGTATAACAATTATCAAACAATGCCCAAATTCTAGAAATGTATATTACATGAATAAGAGAGAGACCCATATCAAGAAATGTAAACAGTCAGCTGACTCTGAACGCTAGAAGAAGGAACCTTCGAATAAATAAAAGATTTTCCAAATAGTATATAGCTGCACCAGCCCAAAATAATAAATCAAGCAAGCCAAACTCAATGCACAGCAAAACCTGCTATGAAAAACGCACAGAAAAAACCACTAAAGGAAAAAAATTAAAACAAAATCATTAAACTAAATGAAGAAAACCCAATGACCAAAATTTATTGTGCAGCTTTAAAACCCAAAATGTATTTAACTTGAAATTCAAATTGGAAGAGACACAAACAGAGAAAAGAAGCTTACCAAGATCACCGAGTAGAGAGAGACAACGAGCAGATTGTAGCATAAGACCAGGGCGAATCCAGAATTTGAAACTGGGGTGGGCTGAAAAACTCCTCGACGGTACGAGGAAAAGCAGCAATATGCAACTAATAAGAATTAAAAAATAATAATAATAATAATAATAATTGTGTTTTTTTTTTTTTTTTAATCACAGGCTTAGTTTTTAGTAACATACTAACGTAGGTTTTAAAAAAAATAAAAATAAAAATTGGGATCGGCTTTAACCTTCTATGTACATCGCATAAGATGAACAAATAAGTCTAAAAAAGTGATTGTGGTCAAATATGATAATTGAACGGCTAGGTTGAGACTGAGAAAAAAAAAAAAAAAAAAGGATAAAAACAATGTTTTATCGTTTTTTAAAAAACTCCATTGTTTAGTTTTATTTCTAAAAGTTATTTTTAAAAAGACTAATAATAAACATGTTTTTTTTTTTTTCACTTAAAATCGCTTAATTAACCTTTTTTCATGTCCTCTTCTTAACCTATTACTATAAGGAAACCGACTAATATACAATTGTAGTAGAGTTGTACATTAATTACTATACCTAATGGAGTATAACAACTAGGATTTTGGAATTTTTGTTTGTCTTGCTTAACCGTGGAATTTAAATCTAAGTATTTATGTAATTCTATTCACACTTAAAGGTGAAACAAATTCAGTTCTTTTTTTTTTCTTCATACCCTTGCACAATAAATTCATGGCTAAGATTTTTTTTTTTTCCAAGTCTAAGATTAATAGTTAAAGCATAAACAAGTAGAGAAAAAGCAAACATAGGATCCGGATGCGATTAGCTAGGTAACCACCTAAGATTAGCTAGGTAACCACCTAAGACTACGCTTTTGTTTGTTGTTATGGTTTTAGAGTCCTACCAAGTTTTATCTAGTTGTCCTCAATTTCCACATGTCAATTTCTTTGGGGAAGGGAGAACGAGGATTATTAGAGCACATATCTTCTCAAACGGATAAAACCCAAACCATGTAATTAAGGAAGAATTTTGAAAAGCAACGAGGGACCATAGCACGGTCAGACCTGATAATGACTCTACTCTGTTTGTAAACCTCAAATAAAAATAACCCAATAATATTCTCACACAAATCTAACTAATAAAATCAAGAAAGATGATAGAAGCAAACGAGAGCAAAAAAAGAATTTGACTTTTCATTAGTCTCTCACATCATAAATGCATCCACTATATCTCAGTTGTATGGTATGACAAAAGCCAAAATACAAAGTGACTGTTGGTACCAGGCCCAAAAGGACTGCCACGTGTCACTTCTTAAAAAATCGCAACAGGAAAAAGAAGAGGACTACAAAAGTCAAGGTAGTCAAACTCACTGCTTAAGGACTAGCTATTGTATTTTAGGGATTCTTAGAATGTGTGTCCCTGTCTCAGCCCCCTTGATTTGAAACGCAAGAGTCAAGACCCATGATACAATGAAAATAATGAATCACCCTGCACTTTTTGAAATTCTCTCTCATTAGGGTTCATGTTAAGAATGACTGTACTACAAGCCTAATAGAATGTTACATATGCCAAAGTCTAGTCTCTGAGTGAAAACTGACAGGACCGCCCCCGGATTTCCACCCTGAAACCCGGAGAGGTCCTGCGGGAATCCAAAATCAAGGAAAATCCTACCGAAAATTCGGCAAAACCTCCCCTGAAAATGGACTAACCCAGAAACTTCAAAAACCTGTTAAGCACTTCTAAGTCTTTCAGCCACCTCTACCACAAGCAAATAAAGGGTCTCGGACCCAACAATTTTCAAAGAAAACCCACTTTAACCTTAGGAGTTGTTATCAGAGCCACTAATCATTTACAATAAGTTTTTACAAAAATAAACATGGCGCCTACAGGGTCCGGGAATGAGAAATGGATGCTATGCCTCGACGCGTTTGGCTCGACCTCCACCAAAGCTACAACCTGGGGGAAACAATTTGACAAACAAGTAAACCGTGAGATGACTCAGTGAGTGGACAAGTTTATGGAAATGAAAAGAAAGAAAATCTTCTTGTTTAGAAAATCCTTCAAAAACACATTTAGCTCTAAAACCTCACGTCACTCTTTGAAATCCCCCAGTTTTAAAATCATTTCCAAGCTTTAAGAATATTATGAAATCAATGGAACTTAGGAAAAATAACTCAAAACACTTTTCTCAAAAGCCAATCATTTAATTTATCAAAATCATAATAAAATCGAAATCATTATAAAACTCGAAAGATATTTCTCACTTGAAATCCATATTTAAACTCTTGAAGATACCAATTTCATTTTCCACCATGCTATATACCCTGAATAACCTGGCCACACACACGCGTGGAGTAAATCCAACACGTGCAGGCAATATCCTGGCCATACACACGCGTGGAGTAAATCCAACACGTGCAGGCAATATCCTGGCCATACACACGCGTGGAATAAATCCAACACGTGCAGGCAATATCCTGGCCATACACACGCGTGGAGTAAATCCAACACGTGCAGGCAATATCCTGGCCATACACACGTGTGAATAAATTCAGCACGTGCAGGCAATTCTGTAATACGTACACGCAGAGCAGCCCCCAAAGGGCGAAGCATCCCGACACACGGCCCAAAGCCTGTATGTGCATCGTGATGGGTCCCAAAGACCTATTAAATCTGATAACCTGGAGGGTACTGCAAAGGTGGTTTGAAAACCATTTTTAATATCTCAATGCCACGCAAAATAATTTCTTAAAAATGAAAAGTCCCAATGAGATTATCACACATTTTATTTGCTATCAGCTCAAGGCTTACTCAAAACTTTGAAATCGATTTATTTTCAATAAATTCTTGTATAAATCATGTTTGAAATCGTATATCTCTCTCGACTCTTAAAACCAAATTAATTCATCAATCTCGTGTGAAAAATCATTTAATAAGACTTAAGGTAAGAACATTAATCAAACTAATGGAAATGTAAACTTTAAAAATCATAATCATTTATAACAAATTCAACCCCAAATTATTTTAACTCAAACCATACTCAAATAAAACTCGGGATAAGCAAATAAATTAAACCATAAAGTAAACAAAATGCTTTTAAAACAAAAGTCCACTCACAGTGATAGCCCTAGCTTCGATCCTCCGCCGGATCGTCACGAGCCACGGTTGTCTCGCCTAAGATGGAGGTGATTGGCGCCGGAAAACTGGTCGGAGAAGGGAGGAGAAGCCGGCGGTCAAGACTGCCCTTTCCAAGCTGGATTCGCGTGCAGAGGCGGCTGGGCTGGCTGGAAGAGGGCCGGGCTGAACTAATCGGCCGACGTGGGAGGTCGCCGGTGGTCGGGTCGATGGAAAAGCCGCCGAAAGTGGCTGGGTAGCTGGGTTGGCCGCGCACAGAGAAAAGGGGGAGAGAGAAGGCCGGGGGGTGGTCGGCGCCTGGGGGAAAGCTCGCCGGAGCCAGAGGCCAGGTCGGCAAGTGGTGGTCGACGGCGAGGTGAGTGGGGGTGGCTGGGGCTGGTGCGCGCAGGGGAGAGGGTGCGGGGGTGGAGTGAAGACAGGGAGAGAGAGAGTGCGGGGAGAAAGATATATAAAGGAGAGAGAGAATGTTCTAGAGAGAGAGAGAAATTTCTAGAAAATCTGATTTTTAAACCCCAATTTGTCATTTTACGAAATTGCCCCTCGCTTCAAACGCCCATATCTTTCAAACTGTAACTCGGATCGAAGCGTGCTACGTGTCTATGAACTCATGAACTCGAAACCTTTTCAACGGACCTAAAGTCAAAATCGAAAGCCCTTTTATTTTAAAAGTCAACTTTTGAGTCAAACCCAATTTAAAACAAAAAAAAACTAAAAATTTAAATCAAAACCCCTTTTTATTTTCCAAATACAATTCAACATCATTTTTAAAAAAATCTCTTAAAAACATAGTTAAATAAAAAATTTAAATTTCTAGTAAAAATTTGGGTCGGGTCGTTACAACCTTCCCCCCTTACAAAAATTTCGTCCTCGAAATTTAGTAGAAAACTTTAATTTAAGTGAATTGTAGTTGCAAACTTTTATCGCCCATCAAATCAACCCTCCTTTCAACAACCATAAATAAATTTAACCAAGTCTCAAAATAAAAACTTGAAAATGCGATAGAAACGTCAGACTCTAAATAAAGTTTTCAGGGATAACACTATTACGAAGTAAATCAATTTAAAATCTTTAAATCATTTGAAAACCACTCTAACCTACAAAGCGAGAAAATTTATCTCTTATCGACAAATCAAACGAGAATATGTGACACGCAAGAGTGTGTGTATGTCCCAGAGTCTATCAAAATATTGCCTTATGCCTAGAGATGGATAACGTACCCATGATGACATCTGGTGGCGCCAAAGCGTCCTGCTGCGTCATGACGAAAACTCTGCCCTGGTCTCTGGGGCGTCCTGGTTGACCCCTCTGCTGTCCTCCATCTCTAATGACATGGCTGGACTGAGCTCTATTACTAGACGTTGCACCTGCGGTCTGCACTACTCTTTGCCCCTGACTCTGGGCACCTGAAGTCTGTCCCTGTTGAGGGGCCAATCCCGAAGATCCTCCAATATATGATCCAACCGAGAGACTTGACCAAAGTTAATCTCTCCTTATATGTTGTACCTCGCTTCTCTGATCCGAACAAAGGTAGGTTGTCGCTATGTCGATATCCAGAGGTGAGCCACAAGCTCCTGTCTCGAAATTATGGTGATGACATGCCCTGAAATTTGTTAGGTGATCCATTAAAAATTTTATCATTGTACCATGGAAGTATACGTCACGAATAGGTAACGAGAGAACGTCTTCGTGTCCATAAAAATCAAGATGAGACGTCAGGATCGTTATCAGTGCATGATCGTGTATTACACTGTCCATTCGTGACAATTCAAGATCGGTATGCTAACTTATTTGCTTGACTTGACTCATAAATCCTCAACTAGCGCGATTAACCATCGTAATGCAAATAACCTTTCTCCTTACTTGAAGGAAACCAAAAGTCTTGCTCCAAGTGATTAGTCTCTGTGGTCCATCACGCTTCCGCTGCGCTACTCCGATTAACCCTTTAATCTCTAAATGTATCCAACATAATTATGATCGCAACTTCAAGTATCAATAATTACTACATCTTCCACACCATTCCTTACGTATCCATGAAAAATGAGGAATAAATTCTGATCGTGAATTAAGGAGTTAAGGCTGAAATATAGGCGTACCGTAGTCCTAACACTCACGTTAATCGAACAAACTATACCCCCAAAACTTACCACAACTTCTTGAGGTCGGCCACGTCGAGGAGGCATATCCATACAAGCTGAGGAAAACCTTTGCGTTCACCGAAGGATGCACACGAGGTGCCGAGTCTACAGGAATTTAAAACCTAATGCTCTGATACCAAGTTGACAGGACCGCCCCCGGATTTCCACCCTGAAACCCGGAGAGGTCCTGCGGGAATCCAAAATCAAGGAAAATCCTACCGAAAATTCGGCAAAACCTCCCCTGAAAATGGACTAACCCAGAAACTTCAAAAACCTGTTAAGCACTTCTAAGTCTTTCAGCCACCTCTACCACAAGCAAATAAAGGGTCTCGGACCCAACAATTTTCAAAGAAAACCCACTTTAACCTTAGGAGTTGTTATCAGAGCCACTAATCATTTACAATAAGTTTTTACAAAAATAAACATGGCGCCTACAGGGTCCGGGAATGAGAAATGGATGCTATGCCTCGACGCGTTTGGCTCGACCTCCACCAAAGCTACAACCTGGGGGAAACAATTTGACAAACAAGTAAACCGTGAGATGACTCAGTGAGTGGACAAGTTTATGGAAATGAAAAGAAAGAAAATCTTCTTGTTTAGAAAATCCTTCAAAAACACATTTAGCTCTAAAACCTCACGTCACTCTTTGAAATCCCCCAGTTTTAAAATCATTTCCAAGCTTTAAGAATATTATGAAATCAATGGAACTTAGGAAAAATAACTCAAAACACTTTTCTCAAAAGCCAATCATTTAATTTATCAAAATCATAATAAAATCGAAATCATTATAAAACTCGAAAGATATTTCTCACTTGAAATCCATATTTAAACTCTTGAAGATACCAATTTCATTTTCCACCATGCTATATACCCTGAATAACCTGGCCACACACACGCGTGGAGTAAATCCAACACGTGCAGGCAATATCCTGGCCATACACACGCGTGGAGTAAATCCAACACGTGCAGGCAATATCCTGGCCATACACACGCGTGGAATAAATCCAACACGTGCAGGCAATATCCTGGCCATACACACGCGTGGAGTAAATCCAACACGTGCAGGCAATATCCTGGCCATACACACGTGTGAATAAATTCAGCACGTGCAGGCAATTCTGTAATACGTACACGCAGAGCAGCCCCCAAAGGGCGAAGCATCCCGACACACGGCCCAAAGCCTGTATGTGCATCGTGATGGGTCCCAAAGACCTATTAAATCTGATAACCTGGAGGGTACTGCAAAGGTGGTTTGAAAACCATTTTTAATATCTCAATGCCACGCAAAATAATTTCTTAAAAATGAAAAGTCCCAATGAGATTATCACACATTTTATTTGCTATCAGCTCAAGGCTTACTCAAAACTTTGAAATCGATTTATTTTCAATAAATTCTTGTATAAATCATGTTTGAAATCGTATATCTCTCTCGACTCTTAAAACCAAATTAATTCATCAATCTCGTGTGAAAAATCATTTAATAAGACTTAAGGTAAGAACATTAATCAAACTAATGGAAATGTAAACTTTAAAAATCATAATCATTTATAACAAATTCAACCCCAAATTATTTTAACTCAAACCATACTCAAATAAAACTCGGGATAAGCAAATAAATTAAACCATAAAGTAAACAAAATGCTTTTAAAACAAAAGTCCACTCACAGTGATAGCCCTAGCTTCGATCCTCCGCCGGATCGTCACGAGCCACGGTTGTCTCGCCTAAGATGGAGGTGATTGGCGCCGGAAAACTGGTCGGAGAAGGGAGGAGAAGCCGGCGGTCAAGACTGCCCTTTCCAAGCTGGATTCGCGTGCAGAGGCGGCTGGGCTGGCTGGAAGAGGGCCGGGCTGAACTAATCGGCCGACGTGGGAGGTCGCCGGTGGTCGGGTCGATGGAAAAGCCGCCGAAAGTGGCTGGGTAGCTGGGTTGGCCGCGCACAGAGAAAAGGGGGAGAGAGAAGGCCGGGGGGTGGTCGGCGCCTGGGGGAAAGCTCGCCGGAGCCAGAGGCCAGGTCGGCAAGTGGTGGTCGACGGCGAGGTGAGTGGGGGTGGCTGGGGCTGGTGCGCGCAGGGGAGAGGGTGCGGGGGTGGAGTGAAGACAGGGAGAGAGAGAGTGCGGGGAGAAAGATATATAAAGGAGAGAGAGAGAATGTTCTAGAGAGAGAGAGAAATTTCTAGAAAATCTGATTTTTAAACCCCAATTTGTCATTTTACGAAATTGCCCCTCGCTTCAAACGCCCATATCTTTCAAACTGTAACTCGGATCGAAGCGTGCTACGTGTCTATGAACTCATGAACTCGAAACCTTTTCAACGGACCTAAAGTCAAAATCGAAAGCCCTTTTATTTTAAAAGTCAACTTTTGAGTCAAACCCAATTTAAAACAAAAAAAAACTAAAAATTTAAATCAAAACCCCTTTTTATTTTCCAAATACAATTCAACATCATTTTTAAAAAAATCTCTTAAAAACATAGTTAAATAAAAAATTTAAATTTCTAGTAAAAATTTGGGTCGGGTCGTTACAAAAACCCTCATCCACTTACGCTCCGCAAAAGCTGGGACGCATGCTCCAGCCTTACTTACTGGGCGAGGACCCTAATTGTTGTAGCATGATTTCACCAAGTAGATGAACTCAGAAAAATCTTGCAAACACGAACACACCTTTGGGAGGTAAGGTGTAATAACTCAACCCAAATTTTAGTAGAAATTTTAATTTTTATTGGTTGTGGATGTTTATGACCTCAGGAGAAAAGTTTGGGTTTCTAATGGGAATTAATTGAAAGGTATCTTTAAAAATTGTGAAATTGACATGGTTGGATAGAGTACGAACTCACGAACGAGTAGGTGAAAACGGATCTCGAATGGGAGTTATGTGGAAGAAATCATATGTGTATATTGGTTAGGGGAAAATAGTACATTTGAACCCCAAAAAAAGAAAAAAAAAAAAAACCAGCCAAGGCATGCTTGTGACACATGCACGTCCAAAAAATATAAAAATAAAAGAGAAAGAAGAAGTTTTTTTTTTTTTTTTGGAAGTGTAGAAACTTCCTTAGAGGTGTGTGTGTGTGTGTGTGTGTGTGTGTGTGTGTGTGTGTGTGTGTTCAGTGGTGTTATAAGGTGGCCGGGGTGTAGACAAAACCAAACACCCAATAGAGAAGAAAGAAGAGAAACCGAGAGAAAAAGAGAAAAAAAGAGAAAAAGGAAAGGAGAGAGAGAAAGAGAGGAAGAGAGAGGATCGAAGGACGACCGGAAGGAACTAGACAATTTCTATAGGGGAATTGAGCATAATTCTGAGGTTCAAGGGATCCTAAGAAGGATCGAACATAGCTCAGCTAAATCAGCAAGTGGACTTTGTTTTATAAAATGATTTAAGATGTTGGTTCAAATTTCTAATTACTTATTTGACAAATTAAATTGAGTTTTATTTTACTTGAGAATTATTAAGTGATGATTTCATTTTGGGAAGTTTATCTATTCAATTTGTGAATTATATATATTAATGGAAAGAATAATGTGTTATTTATGCATTTAGTTGAATTTCATGTGATGCTCGGATTTTATAAGCCAATTTCTCAAAGATTTGGAATTTATGATGCGTAAGTTGGACTTTGTTTTATAAATCTTTTATGCAATTTATGATTATTTATTTTTAAGAAATTTATTTAATTATTGCATTCATGCTCAGTTGTTTGAGAGATTTAAACAAACTAGTGCACATTTATTCATATCGAAATGAGGAAAATAATATTGATTTACTATTGCTGTTTGGAAGCATGAATTTATGATTTACTATCTTGCCATTTTCGATTAATAATTTATGAGATGTTTTGGAAATCTGTTGGATTGCATAAGTTTGAAAATCATTTATTAAGTAAATATTTTGATTTGAGTAAATGATGAGTTTAGGGTTGCATTACATGATTTCCATATGGATAGTTTTTGGAAATGCTTTTTTGCATTATTTTGGGGAAGTTTTATTATTGAATTTTCGTTCATTGGAAACAATTTTCGATCGAGCAATTTTCAAGGTTTGAAAATGATTTATTAAGCGAATTTATGAAAGAGTTATATTTTCAGTTTTCATATATGAATAAATATTGTTCTGAGTTGTGGATTATTGAGTATGGAAAGCGGTTTCAAACCACCATGTTAGTGCCCTCCTCTTGACAGGTACAAATTTGCTCTGCACTCACCTAGAGATGACTTGATGGTGTATGATCATCATTATTAGCTCTTCATGCTCATATGACCAGATGAGCTTGCCCATGCATCGAGATCACTTTCAACGGGAAGTGGCTAGCTTATGATCCTGCCCGTGCATCGAGATCACTCTGCACGGGAAGTGGCTAGCTTCTGATCCTGCATGTGCACCGAGATCACTTTGCACAGGCAGTGGCTAGCTTATGAGTCTGTCCGTGCATTGAGATCACTCTACACAGGATGTGGCTAATTTATGTGTCTACCTGTGCATCGAGATCGCTTTGCACTGGATGTGACTAGCTTATGTGTCTGCCCGTGCATCGAGATCACTCTGTATGAGATGTGATTAATTTATTTGCCTGCTTGTACAAGGCAGAATTCCATATAGGTGTAAGGCCCCGTTTGAGATTGTTGTGGAGGACTCAAAAGCTGCTGTGGATGACAATTCTCAATCATCCACATCAGTTTTGGTGTTTGGTAAAAAAATGAAAAAGTGTTTTGCCCCACAATTCTCAACTCCCACAACAAAAATAGAAAGCAAGTTTGTAGGTGCTTTTAAAAGCTGCAGTGAATCGCAGCAATTACCCATAATACCCTCATTGATTTTTGAAAATCACATCTTATCCCTATTTTATTTTACGTTTTGTTCTGCTATCTTCTCCCTGAACGTTTTGTCTTTAGAGAACAACGTATTGTCTTTAGAGGACCCCTACACATCTCAATGCTTGGACCATCTCATTCTCATCTTCATCGTCATCAAACTACCCACCGTTGCCGCCTCCGACGCCATTGGACCGGAGTCATGTGAGTTAGTTCTCTTTATTATTTTTCTGTTTTTTCTACTGATTTAGGTTTGCACAATCTCTTTGTTTTTTAGTGTTTTGATTAGAATTTGTATGTGATTTTTTTATCTATGGATTGATTTCATAGATTATGAATTTGTGTTTGTGAATCCCCTTGTTTTCTTTGCAACCCATGTGTCTGCAACTCCAATACTCCTTGAACAAGAAAAAAACTTTAACAAGCAATGACAAATTTGTTAGAAAATTATGAATATGATTTTTAAGTGTTAAGAGTTATGACATCTGGTTTGGGATAGGTTTTCTAATGCCATTTTCAAGGTCTAATTTTCTCCCATTGACTGCAACACAATATGGTCGATATTATTCTTGTGTCCCTGCTCTTCTCTTTGTCTATAGCTATGTATATATGTGGCACTAGTACTTGTAGGCCTGCCCATTGGTCGGAACGAATCGGTAAATGGTCTTACCGATTCAATTTTCGAAATGTTTAATTGGTAAGTCAATTTGGATGCCGATTACCGAATCGATTTTTTCGGAATTCAGCATGTTTCAGATACTTCACAATTTGGCATTTTTCGGAATTTTCGGAATACTGGTAACAATTGTCCATCAAAGGCTTTTGAACCCAAACAATATCTAATACAACTCGAGAGAGGGAGCAATATCTGATACACAAATTACGAGAGAAACCCCATTAATCAAAACCCGAACACCTCAAAACAGAAAAACCCAATTAATCACAACCCTCACTCAATTGAAACAATTACACAAACAATCCCAAATTTCAGAGATGAGATCATGAGAGAGTGAGATCGAGAGATGAAAGAGTGATAGATGACAGACGAGAGACGAGAGATAAGAGATAGAGCAGGGAGAAGATGCTTTCATTGCATAATCAAGTAATCAACCATATATAAATTAAGTACAGAGATTGATTATAATCTACCATCAGGATGCTCGCAAATCCCAGACCTTGCCTTCGATCTACTCTAGGCTCTAGCTGCTCTATCTTATGAGTTTGAAGAAGAGATATGAAGCAAAATTGTTTTTTAGCCCTAGTTTTGAGATTGAAATCTAAAACAGCATATAAGTAGAAGCATCACTAAAACAAAACTCATTCATAAATTCAACCCAGAACAAGCTTGAAGAGAGAGGGAGAAGAGGGCGAGAGAGAGGGAGGAGAGAGAGAGAGAGAGAGAGAGAGAGAGAGGCGGCTGAAATGAGGAGTTCACGAAGAGAAGGGTTA
This sequence comes from Dryas octopetala, assembly GCF_963921425.1. Taxonomy (NCBI): domain Eukaryota; kingdom Viridiplantae; phylum Streptophyta; class Magnoliopsida; order Rosales; family Rosaceae; genus Dryas; species Dryas octopetala. The sequence goes on along the minus strand of NC_141372.1, from coordinate 16,197,892 downwards.
AACAACTTAAACCTAATGTATTTAATATTAATTATCTAATATATGTATAAATATATCTACCGGTAGAATAACTTCAAATAGACATGGCAATCTAGTGGTTAAGGCGATGCCCGCGTGTCTTTTGAGCTGTGCTCGATCCCAGAATAGCATATTTCCATTTTTTTTATTTTTGGGTATTAAAAATTTAATTAAACAAACTTCTTTTTTTTGGGTCAATAATTAAACAAACTAAAACATATATAAATTAGTTTAATTAGGGTTACTAAATATTAAGTTTTTAGTTATACAAACCTATATTGGTTATTAATTAGTTTAAGGAAATGTTTCATATATAAAGTATAAACCTATATTGGTTTAATAAGGAAATGTTTCATATATATAAACCTATATCGCTATATATAAGTGTTTCTTATATAAACCTATATTTTTTACAATTTATATAATAGATTTCATATAAAAATTCACTATAACGTCACCACCACCGTTCTTGTCAACGTCATTGTTTTGGGGTTTGGACTTTGGGGTTTGGTGAGTGTTTGGGGTTTGGAGTTTTTGTTATATATGTTTTATAAGCATACGATGTGATCGTGTTCCCAACGATTCGAACCGTTCAATTTTTAGTTCCCCACTCAAAGATCATTCATGCAAAAAATTAACTCAATCAGAGATGTAGAAGTTAGGTAATGGTGGTCGAAATTATGAATGATCGTGATTTTTTAGTGATAATCGAATGGGTAGATGTATTCATATTTGGCCGATTTTTTGCAGAGATGATCTTTGAGTATGAACATAGAAAATGAACGGCTCAGATTGTTGTAATCACGTTGTAGTATTCCCAATTATTGAAACGACAATGTTTCAACGAAAAAACTAATATAATTATAGTCTTCAAGTGTATTTATATGTAGAAGCTCACTTCTCGATCATGTTTCCAACAATCTAAACCGTTCATTTTTTAGTTCCTCACTCAAAGATCATCCATGTATAAATTTAGCTTAATCAGAGATGTAGAAGTTAGGTAACGGTGGTCGAACTTATGAACGATCGTGGTTTTTCTAATGATAATCGAACGGGTAGATGAACTATAGTTTGAAAGATTTTTTGCAGGGATGATCATTGAGTATGAACATAGAAAATAAACAATTTTAATCGTTGAAATTAGGTAACGGTGATCAAGTAAGTTGAAATAAGAAACGGCTAAGTGTTGGTGTAATAAAAATATTATTAGCTTCATTTAAAATAAGGTATAATAATTTCTAAAAATATATCATTCAAATAAATATATGGTTGAAGTGAAATAAATATGAAATAGCTAGTCTATATACCATATAAGAATCTCAATTGATATAATATATGCTACAATTGATATGTAAAATATATTTAATTATCTAAAATATAGCTAGGCTAATATTAATTTTATTATTTAAAATGTGTATAAATATATACATATGAAAAATAGGTTCACAAGAGCTTGTTAGTCTAGTAGGTAAGGCATAGCAAGCTTTTCCATGAGGTCTTGTGTTTGAACCATAAAGGGTGTCATTTCAGCCTTCTTATGTTTATATTTTTTATATAAAAAATAAAAATAAAAATAAATTATATATTAAATAGGGTATTACGTTATTTAATATAGTATAGAGTATATGGTATAGGGCATATGGCAAGCTACTAATTAAGTATATTAATGTAGTTGTATGATATATATAACTAAATTTCGGAAAATTATTCGGAATTTTTGGTAAAAATCGATTCGGTGTGTTTCGGTAATGAATTTCGGTAATCGGTCAGTATACCAACTTTTTTCGGTTTTTACCAAAACCAAACCAACTTTTTCGGTATTTTTTCGATTTTCGGATTTTCGATTTTCGGCGAAGAAAAATCGATTTACCAAACCAAAAAATTTCGATCGGTAATCAATCAGTTCGGTAAATACCAAACCAATGGGCAGCCCTAAGTACTTGTAATTTGGGTTACAATTCTTTCTGTAATTATACTTGTAAATAAGATATAAAATCACTAGTCCATATATTAATCTAAAACAAGAAGGGCTAAATCTATGTTTCTCCAACTCTACAAGCTCTCTTTACTGCTTGACTTTATATGTAGTAGCTAGATTGGTTTATGTAGTGCTGGTTTGTGTAGCAAGGGCTCACATATGGATGGCAGATCTATAATATTTAGATCTAATATTATAATATTTAGATCTAATTTTCTCTCATTGCTTCTTTTAACTTAAAGATTCTTGTCATATTGGGCTGGGTGTTTTATTTCATTTGTTAGCTTAATTAGAAGGGTGTCATTCTTTCCTCTTGGAGGGTAGGTGCAAGAATAGGAAATTCAATTTTTTGGAATGGCTCATCATTGCACTAATAGGTGCTGAAATTCTTCTCTCTCTTTACGACATTGTCCACAAATCAGCACTTGCTTTGCTTTAGCACTAACGAAAATGATCTAATAATTGAAAATTGAAACATGATGTGGGTGCTTCCACATGACTGTAAAACGAGGTTTGTTTATGGGTTTTGGTTCTTCATTCAATGGTTGTAATATATGATGTAACAGACGCAAATAGCACAGTTAGATAGAATTTTAATATTTTTTGCAATCCTTTGATTATTTTATTAGTACCTTATACAAAACATATATGTTATTCCTTGTATGAATAAAGAATCATGCTCAATTTGTTATTCATGCATAGCTTGAGATCATTATCACTATACACATGCATTAAATTTGAGTATATTGTTGAAGCCAAAATACATATATACAGATGGGAAAGAAGAATAGCTCTGAAGTTAATGTAACGACCCGACCCAAATTTCACTAGAAATTTGAATTTTTATTTAATTTGGTTTTACAAAGCTTTAAAGGAAACTGAACTGTAACACCTCGAGAAAAAAATAATAATAAATAAATTTATTATTCGGTAGGCCATTTTGTTTTCACCAAAATAAATTTATTTAAATTTACCTATTATCGTTTTATTTTATAACGTGTTAATTTAAAGGTTTAACCCCGATTTTAGACTCAAATATTTAATTGGTTTTTGGTTTCAATTTTGGTCTGTTGGAAAGGTCTTTACTTAACGAACGCGTAGGTGCGAACGGTTCGTTAATCGGAGCTACAGGTTGAATTTTACAGACGAACAAAGTTTGGGGGCATTTTAGACTTTTGCGTTCTAGAGATTTTTCTAGAAAGACCCAATTTTTATTTAAATTTCCTATCTCTCTCTCTCCCCCCTCTCGGACTCACACACAGCCCCTCCCCCGACTTCTCTTTTCTCTCTCTCTCTCTGGCCGATCATCTTCTCCGGCGAGGACTTGCTCATCCGGCGACCAGAGGCGGCGAGACCTCCACCCAGCTACTCGTCGTCCTTCTCTCTCCCTCCCCATGTCTCTCATGTTTCACGTTCTCTCTCCCCTCCCGCACATCTTCTTTCTCTCACCTCTGCGTGCGCATATACCCACCACAGCCACCATCGCCGACCACCTCCCGCCGACCCCGACCACCGGCGACCTCCCCCTCAAGCCGGCCGTCACCTCCCAGTCATCCTCCTTGCCGAGCTGCCCCTCTGCATGCGAAAACTCGCCAGAAAACCACCCAACTGCCGCCCCTTCTCTTTGGCGATTCCGGCCACCTCTGACCTCCATTCGAATTGTTTTCAAGTGGGTTTTCCTCCATTTCCTATGGACTTTATGTCCCCTATACCTATCTTGATCGATTTGAGCATTTAGAAATTTGGATTTTGGAGGATTGAAGGGCCATTTCGGGTTCCTCTATAGATTTCGGATTGAAGGCTTTTCTCTTTGTTTTCTGAGATGAATTACATCCCTGAGATACCCATTGGTCGTTTAGAACCCGAAATTTAGACTAAAATTGGAGGAAATTTAAGTTTTAAGAGGTTGGAATTGTAAGATGGGAAAAATTTACAAACATGACACATATTTTGATAGTTGTTTTATTTTAGGACATAAATTTTGATTCGTGTTAATGAAGGACACATACTTTCATTTTGTGTCAATTAAGAATCATGTTTTATCTCAATTTTGGCCTGACATTAGACTCATCAAAACTCTACCAAACATAGCAAACTTATACTTGGTTTAAAGCTATGCATCTCTTCTTTACAACCATATAAAGATCACTCAAATTGGACATCTACAACTCCAGATAATTGGCCCAAAAGTAAGGTACCCGCAACTATCCAATTGGACCTCTGAGAAAAAATTTGGAAAATCGGACAGTTTCATGTAACCCTACTTTGGGGCCGATTATCTGGAATTGTAGAGATCCGATTTGGGTGATCTTTATATGGTTGTAAAGAGGAGATGCATATCTTTAAACCCAGTATAATTTTTCTGAGTTTAGTGGAGTTTTGATGGGTCCAACATCGGCCAAAGTTGAGATAAAAACTTAAAAAAACATGGTCCTTAATTGACACAAAATGAAAGTATGTGTCCTTCATTAACATGAATTAAAATTAATGTCCTGAAATGAAACAACCATCAAAGTATGTGTCCTGTTTGTAAATTTTTCCCTTGTAAGATTAGAACCCATTTCGGGTCTGTTGAGGTTTGGCTAAGGCTTGGGGTAATTTTGGTATGGTTTTGGACAATTTCATCTTTAGGATACCGAAAATTTGATATTAGTTTCGTTGGTATGCGAAGATTGCGAAATTTTGTATGTTTGGTAAATTTTGGGCTTGAAACAGCCACCTTCGACGACAACCTTTGTGATTTCGAACCCCCACTGATATTCCATAATTTTAGAGTATTTATGACAATTGGTTGAATGGGTTATCGACATTAGTTATAGTGTTTGTGGTTAGGTTGAGCCGGGAAACTTTAGGGGCGATTGTGGAGGTGATGTTGGTCAATTCGTGTAGATCGTAAACCACCGTGTAGGAATGAAAGTTGGGTGGGACGTTAGGTGTAACACACACGCACACAAAAATTTAACGTCTTCGAGATTGAGACTAATTTCTTATTTTATTATTTGTGTTATAGGCGAGACGACCGTGGCTCGTGACGATCCGGCGGAGGATCGAAGCTAGGGTTATCTCTGTGAGTGGACTCTTATTTCTTTAAATGATTTATGAAATTCGTGATTTATTTTGGATATATAAATTTTAGTTGTGAAATAGAAGTTTGAATGGGTTTTGGTTTTCTAAAGAATTCATGAAAATTCCATCAATCATTTCACACTTAATATTTTGGAAATTTATTTTGGGATTTGATCATTGGTATTAAATTTTGGATTTCAAATGTTATTTCAAATAAGTTTTCTTGTTGGACGTTAGAAAGGAAACTAGTTTCTTATTTTTATACGTATGAATTATTTCATATTTTAGCCTATGGTCAAAAGATTTGATTGGTTTTATGTGTTTGAATGGGATTTATTAAGAACTGTTTTACTAGTTGTGTTTGTACATTTGTTTTGAGGATTTAAAGTTTTGGGAATGTTATAAAGATATTCTTTATTGGTGGAAAAAGACATTATGTTTGGTTATGGGAAACAGTTTCAAATCACCTTTCAGTACCCTCCAGGTTGTCGGATTGATAGGTCTTTGGGACCCATTACGGCACACACATAGGCTTTGGGCCGTGTGTCGTGATGCTTAGCCCTTTGGGGGTGGCTCTACGTGCACGTAAGACAGGATTTCTGGCTCTGCATGCGTACGACAGATTCTCGGCTCTACGCATGTATGACAGGTTCTATGGGTAACTGACTTGATGTGTTTTATTATAAATGTATTATACGGTTTTTATGCGATCGTTTATTTTAAATTTATAAACTATTCAGAATTTTAATGTTTGAATTTTTTTTGATAAATGGTTTATGCTTTGGTTTGGTTTATTAAAATATGATAGCAACTTTGAACGTGTTTCTGTAAGCTTTTTAAAACTGGGGGATTTCAAAGAGTGACGTGAGGTCTTAGAGCTAAACGTGGTTCTGAAGGATTTCTGAATAGAAAGTTTACCTTTGTTTTCGTTTCCATAAATCTGTCCACTCACTGAGTTATCTCACCATTTCCCTATTTTTGTTTAAATTTTTTCCCCCCAGGTAGTAGCTTTGGTGGAGGTCGAGCCAATCACGTCGAGGCATATACGTCCATATCCTTATTCAGACCCTGTAGGCGCCATTTTAATTTTGTAAAAATTCCTTGTAATAGAATAGTGGCTCTGATAACCACACTTAAATTTTTAAGATGGATTTCTTTGAAATTGTTAGGTATGAGACCCTTTTTGGTTGTGGTAGAGATAGTTGAAGTTTTTAGAAGTGTTTTTTACAGGTTTATAATTTTTGGGTTAGTCCATTTTCAGGGGAGGTTCTGCCGAATTTTCGGTAGGACTTTCTTTGATTTTGGATCCCACAGGACCTCTCCGGATTTCAGGGTGGAATCCAAGGGCGGTCCTGTCAGTTAAGGCTATTTTGAATGAACATACATTGCCAGTATTTATGGACCTTTGTATCAAGTTGGTAAATGCAAGTCATTTTCCTAGTAATGGGAAATATTATCGATCTCGTGGATGCGGGATACCCACAAATTAATGGGTATTTGGGACCATATAAGGGTGAACGGTATCTCTTCCAAATTTCCATAGGGATAGCCAACCAACAGGTTATCAAGAGGTATTTAACCACGCACACTCTTCTCTTAGGAGTGTCATTGAGCGAACTTTTGGAGTATGGAAGAAAATGTGGAATATTTTAAGGGACATGCCTAGTTATTCATTTAAGAAGCAAGTGAAGATAGTCATTGCAACCATGACACTTCATAATTACATAAGGAGGCATTCCCAACGTGACAGACATTTCCATGAAAGTGAGGATGATCCAAATGACATTTTAAGTGAAGAGGAGAGTGAGGCTAATGCACAAGAAGAAGAATATACCAATGGTCATGGAGCACAAGATCATGGAGACACTAAGAAATAACATTGCTGCAAGTTTAATGAGTGCATCTACATAGTTTTTTATGGTTATTTTTCAGAATTTTAGTCATTTTGGTTTGTAATTTATGACCTTTTTTTCCCTACTGACTTCTTCACATATATATTAGTCATTTTGGTATGTAATGCATGTGATGGTTGATTATACTTTTCATATATTGGCTACCCTCAATGTTGGCGGGCTGATAAGTTTGACTGTATATCCCATGATAAAAATGGTCCAACGCTATTGTGGAAGAATGAGGTGGGGTTGCAAATAAGAAAGAAACGACATATTTGAAACTTGTGAGGTGACTTCAAATTCCATGTTAGTATATAATCATTTTGATATATAATAGGCAGTTCGATCAATATCATTCAACTTTGATAATGACTACGGTGAAAATATCATTCAACTTATATAACAGGCAATTCGATCAATATCATATAATTATTTAAACATTTATATTTTTTTTATTTATTTGAAATTAAAAAATAGGTCAATTGTTAATTATATTTAATATTGTGAACATTAATTATAATATTTTATTTATACCATTAAAATTATAATATACCCAAAAAAATAATAGGCATACTTATTTAATAATGTTGTTATTTGAAAAATTAATGCTAACACAAATTTGTAGCCAAAAATTTCAAAAACATGTAAAAAAACATTTTATTTTTACCAAACAAATAAGTGAAAGGCACTTTCAGCATCATGTCCATTTTAGTAATTATAAATAGCCACAATAGTTTTACATTACAATTTACCAAACACCTTCATACTATTTTTTGTACTCACAGCACTTTTGAAAATATAGTTTACTAAACACTCAATTGCTTTACTTCACAATTGGCTTTACTTCACAGTTGACTTCACTTCACAACTGTTTTTTCTCACAGCAATCCAAAACTAAGCCTAAGACCAGTTTATCCTCGCCCTTCATGTACGATGTAGTATTCCGCACGGGTGTATGGCCAGTTTTCCCCTGGTTACTAGTGTGGTGTGAGTTTTCGGTATCAATGTTTGAGATATTAGTTTACATTGATAATTTCAGTTGATATAAATATTCAGTTCAGATTTGAAAATTTTCAGTTTGAGCAGCTTTATTGCTTTTCAGTTTAATCAGTATTTATTTTTTAGCAGCTTTATTGCTTTTCAGTTTATTGAGTATTTTTTTGAAATGAAAGACTTCAGTTTAAAATATTTATACATTTTGACGATGTTAAGTTTAGTTCATATTTTTATTAATTAGTACTTCAAAGGTTGATTTTCAGCATGAGATCTATCATTGAGCATGATATTTTTCAGAGCTTGTATTTTCAACTGAATGATTTATTTACAAGAGGTATATGAGAATTTATTTGTTCATGTTGCATTTCATCCTTTTGAGATCTATCCATATTGCATTTTTATGAGTTTTCTTATGCATCAGGAAGATTCACGAATTTGAGATGATTTCGAAGGTGGATTGTGAAATGGTTTTAAAACTGGGGGCTTTCAAAGGAAAAATAAGCTCAAAGTGAATGAGTGGTTTATTAACATTTATATTAATTAATAAGATAACATTAATTATTCTCCTAATAATTAATCACTTAGCCTTGGGTCAACAAGCTCAAGCTTTGACTTTCCAATCTTACTCTCTAAGTAGATTAATTAATTAATTAATCCTACTTAAGGAAAGATTATGTCAAGTAACCATCCCAAATCAATCACTTGACTTATGGGCTTATTGATTGTCCTCATAAATTAGTAACTAAGTCGATCACTAGAGCTCAATGGTCTCCATCAATATATCACAGTTAAGTGAGCTCACACTAGAGCAATACTGGGATGGGTGACTCACATTGGGATGGGTGACCCACTGGGAAGTGTAATTCCAAGGAAAGATTATGTCAAGTGACCATCCCAAATCAATCACTTGACTTATGGGCTTATTGATTGTCCTCATTAATTAGTAACTAAGTCGATCACTAGAGCTCAATGGTCCCCATCAGTATATCACAGTTAAGTGAGCTCACACTAGAGCAATACTAGGATGGGTGACTCACATTGGGATGGGTGACCCACTGGGAAGGGTATTCCCAGTCTTACGCAATAACAAGTATCACGATAGTTGCAATCAATAATTGGACATATTTATCATCGGTATCATCCTTTCCTTTTGGTCTCCCACATACTTGTATGTATGTGACCCTTTAGGTTCTTATTCGATTTGGTAGTAGGATCATAATTAATCTACAAACACTTTCTAATTAATTGCTCTTTAGACTCTACAGATCACGTTGACACCTATCCATAGTTCATGGCCCCCAAACCAAATAGAATTTAGCCTCGAACCTATTCAGTTATGATTACAATACAGTATGGTCCATTCTCGTGCCGATTACATCCTGTGTATGGACCGGAACTCGTGTCAAAATCCATTAATATAATCATATATGTAATTCTGATGCTCTAGCCAGAAACTTTGTGAGTCTTTCTATCCTAGGACATTTCCTTCTTTATGGAATGTGAGAGATTCCATGTTTTACACTCACATGCCTCCATATGTGTGTCAATGGCACCCAACGTACACATGTAACTCATGCTTGATTCCGTTGGTTCATTTTGTGCGGTCAAAGTATACTAAGCACATACACAAGACATCAGTGATGTCTCTGGTCTGAGGACTAATTAGTATCTATCATAACCACAAAGTTCCTATTTGACATGCGGTAAAGCTCCATCTAGGATTCTCTATTAGTCAATTCTGTGGACGTGTCTTCAAGCTCACACCTACATACTTGCTCCAGTGTCTCTACATTGTGGCATGAGACTCACCAACCTAAAGTAAGCAAGTGTATATGGAAGTCTTGACTTATTCGAATGTTAATGCCCAGTTAACGTTACCTTCATCGACTAGGAACATTTAGGAATCTAAGTATCCCATAACACGAGACTCAATGGCCTCCAAGCTTGTCATGTTTCTTCTCTTAGATTTCTATGGACACATTCATTCACTTATACGATGATCCTAGAGTTTCAGTGTAGTGAATAATGCTTATGCCCTATTAATGTGTATTACACATTAATTGAAATATCTCTCAAGTCACTTTAACCAAACTACTTTGGTTAACCAATTGCCATTGGTTTTAGGGCATATTTCCAACACACATGTGGTGGGAGAAATGGTGGCGGAGACTGGTCGTGGTGGTGGTAGTTGTTGTAGTAGCGACCTGGTGGTATTGTGATTAATTGGCAATGTGATGAGTGGATATGAATTATTTATCTTCTGTCAAAATTGGAATTTTGAAAATGACACCAATTTAAGTGCAATTTAAAATTGGAATTTATAGCCCTCAAATCCCAAGTTTTTTTCCACATTGAATTTACAAAATCTTGAGTTAAAAGGAAATTAGAAATTAGAAGTGAAATGGGGTTGGCCTAGTTGGCCGAGGACAATAGCTCCCCCCCTACATACTCGGGTTCTAACCTTCCCCCCTCCCCTACAATAAAAAAAAAAAATAATAAAAAAAAAAAAAAACAAAAAAAACAAGGAAATTAGAACATGAAATTTCTCAAATGATGAGCTTTGTCTAAATTTCAATTTTTTTTTCCTCCATCTAAAGACACCATTATGCTTTTTTTATTTGGGATAAAGATTTGGTAAAAATGCCTGTAAATATTTACATATAATCGTTTTTTTTATTTTTTATGGATGTAGGGCACTATCACTTTTCGTGATGAGGATTTGGTAAAAATGCCTGTGATTAAGACCATGACTTTGGGCATTGATGAACATGCTTATAAAGAATACAGAGCATATTTGAAAGGGAAGTACTACACTGGCAAGACAAGTCAGCGGCTGTTGAGATGTCCCAATAATGTAGATCCTGTGCAGTGGGCGAAGATGGTGGAACATTGGGATAACCCAAAAACTCAAGTGACAACCTTAATCAAATATTTAATAATACTAATATGTGCAATTATGACTAATTTATATTCTGTTTGACTTTTTAGGAGATAGCTGTGAAAAATAAAGCTAATCGTTCTCAACAAACGATGAGCCATACATCAGGATCGTGGACATTTGAATGTCTTCGTTAAGATTATGTAGTATAGTTAATTTTTTTCATCTTATTGAGTTACAGTTTTATTTAATTAGGGCACAAAAATATATTCTAAATTATTTTTTTTTTAATGGTTTAAATTTTTAGAAGAAGAAGCATGGAGTTGAACCCGATCCCGTTACTTTCTTTCGTGTCACCCACATGCACAAAGACATTAGTTGGATTGATGTGCCATTGGAGAAGAGAGGGGTAAATATTATACTAGTTTTTTTTTTTTTCCATAATGTGTATTTTATGTTCTTAAATTTTATTTACAAATTTATCTAAATATTTGTTTATTAGATATCCATGGAGAGTTACGTTGACTCACGAGTTGAGTCTGGAGCGGATGACACTTGTGAACTTCGCACAGAAGTGTATGTTGAGGAGATGGGTCCTGAGAGGAAAAATAGAGTTCGGCTCTATGGACATGGGGTGACACCTGAAATGGTGCCTTATGCTAGGGCTCAATCTAGTACTTCTTCTCAGAGATCATCGAAGACAAGATAAGCTCTGTTGGAGGCACAGTGCCTCGAATGGCAGAAGAAGCATGAGGCTGTGCAGGCTAAGCAGGATGCCCAAGCTGAGGCAATTGAGTTGTTAAAGACTCAGCTACATCAGCAGCAGCAGCAATTGCAGCAGCAACAGATGATGATGTTTTTGCAGCAGCAACAACAAGTGATGATGCAGACACAGACACACCCGCAGAGCTCGCATCCACAACAGCCTTCTGGCCAGAGTCAGCCCCCACATTCTCCATATGGAATGTTCTCGATGCATCCTATGTACCATATGCCGTTTATGCCTCAGTCACCTTTGCAGATGCATATGTATCGGCCAGAGGTACCTTCTCAGCCATCTCCTGGTGGGTCACATCATTCTACGGGTGTTGGATTTTTCAGATTGCTTTCCGAGAATTTAGGTGATGATGAATTTCTGAGACAGTTTGGTCCGCAGGGAGGATCAGGGTCACATTCAGCTTCTGGTTCGGGTTCTGCTGCTGGACTTGAGTAGATTATTTTCGTTTGCCTACTTTATCTTATCTTTATTGATGGAACATTATTATTTGACATGTATTCTTAATTGAAAGATTTTATCTTTATTAGTGTATAATTATTATTTGAAATGTTTTATATTAATTATTTCAAATATAATTTCATTTATTTTATATATATATATATTCAATGATTCTGGCGGTTGTATCCGCCAGGAAAGGATTTTTTAAATATATTTTATTACTTTTCCTGGCGTATACACTATCAATGCCAACGGTTATATCTGTCAGGAAATTATTATTTTTATATATTTTATTACTTTTCCTATCCGCTATCAATGCCGGTGGTTATATCCGCCAGGAAATTATTATTTTTATATATTTTATTACTTTTCCTAGCAGATATACTATCAATGCCGGCGGTTATATCCGCCAGGAATTAGTGAATGCCGGCAGATATATCCGCCATGAATTACTCAATGACGGCAGATATAGCCGACGCGAATAAGTTAATGCCGGCGGATATATCCGCCAGGAAAATTTTAATGCCTTGTTAGCGTGGAATGATATTCCTGGCGGATTTAGACAGCTGTCCGCTAGGAAAAGTGCTTTGCCTGCAGTTTTAATGCTGGCGGAAACCTTATCCTCCACTGCTTCATAATCTTGGCGGATTTTGCTATTTTTCCACCATAAAATTATTTTTCCTGGTGATTTAATTCTGCAAGGAATAAGTGATTTTGTAGTAGTGACCAAATTTCAAAACTCATCATCACCGTCATTGCAAGAAGAGTTTGGAGGCACTTGAGACATGAAGCCACTTTGAGCATCCTTGGAGGAGTGACAACATCTTGGAGGCTTGGTTTCATCATCTAGTCTTCTCATTTTACTCTTGCTTTAATTTATGTTTCATATTGTGATATTGTTTGTACTTTATATGGCTAGGGAGAAGTTTCTTGATTTGGGGCTAAGGATGTCGTCCTAACCCAACTATGTAATGACTTTGTGATTTGTGATATAAATGTTATTTTGGATATGTATGCTCTTATGCTAGTTTAAAGATTATAACTTGTAAGTGTGAATTTACCACTTGTGCATATGAGAAATGTTGTCATGTAGAAATTAGATATTGGAAACCTTTAGTTTCTAAAGCATGTTGCATAAGAGTGGTAATTTAAAAGCATCTTAGTTGGATTGTTTAAATTGCTTGGATTTCTCATCCTTAGAACTTTATGCACCTAGGATTTGCTATGGCATGAATCTTATGTAGTTAGATATCATTTTGTGATTTGTGATATAAATGTCATTTTGGATATGTATGCTCTTATGCTAGTTTAAAGATTATGGCTTGTAAGTGTGAATTTACCACTTGTGCATATAAGAAATGTTGTCATGTAGAAATTAAAAATTGGAAACCTTTAGTTTCTAAAGCATGTTGCATAAGAGTGTGGTAATTTAAAAGCATCTTAGTTGGATTGTTTTAATTGCTTGGATTTCTCATCCTTAGAACTTTATGCACCTAGGGTACGTTTGCTATGGCATGAATCTTATATAGTTAGATATCATTTTGTGATTTGTGATATAAATGTCATTTTGGATATGTATGCTCTTATGCTAGTTTAAAGATTATGGCTTGTAAGTGTGAATTTACCACTTGTGCATATAAGAAATGTTGTCATGTAGAAATTAAAAATTGGAAACCTTTAGTTTCTAAAGCATGTTGCATAAGAGTGTGGTAATTTAAAAGCATCTTAGTTGGATTGTTTTAATTGCTTGGATTTCTCATCCTTAGAACTTTATGCACCTAGGGTTTGCTATGGCATAAATCTTAGGTAGTTAGCCATCACCTTGGTTGGGGTAGTTGATAACATGAATGTGAATGTGCCCTAATTCACTTTGGCTGAGGATTAGGAAGGAATCTAATATATCTAATTTGACATAATCACTAATTGCATTGTTTGTTAGATGAGATTGTTAGTGTGAATTCATAATAACCTCAAACGTACCTTCATCATCATTGAATTTAACTTGTACTTGAATTTGCTAACATTTCCATTTGTTAATTTCAAATTTTAGTGTTATTTATCATCAATTAACCAATCAACCAAACAACAACTCAACACTATACATTTACACATACCATTATGTTTAGTCTTGGCTTTGCATAGTACATGGTAGGTTGTTTGTTAGTTTTATAACCTTAAAATTAATCTAGCTTGTGGTTGAAGTCTCAATCCAATCTCTTGGGTACGACAATCCTCTACTTCTATTTTCATACTAAAACTTAACAACCTTACACTTGAGGTAAATAAATAACACCCCCTCCCACCTTCCCCCTTCCTGCCAATCTCTCATTCGCCTCCACCCATCTTCCCCCCCTTCTTGCCAATCTCTCACTCGCCTCCACCCTTTTCTCCCTCCCATCTCACTCCCTGGTTCTTCGTTCTCTCTTTTTGAGAGTTTGCTTGACCCTCTTGTGGTGAATTTGCTTGAGCTCTATACTCAAATCTGGAGGTCTCTCCTCCCTTTTTTCTTCTCCTCAAGTTCTCACCACCAAGTATCAGGTGGCCACTACTTTTGTCACTCTCCGCTTCCCGCCCTGTCATCTTCGTCAGATTCGAGACTCCTCTTTGATCTTCGGCGAAGATAGTTGGATCGTGGTTGTCACAAAAGCGAATCAGTCGCTATATCATCAAATATGTGCGCTTCGGCACGGGTGTTTGCACCTCCATCTTCCTTGGCTTCTCTTGGCCTTTTTAGTGCCTTTCTGGCAACTTTAGTGGTGGTGGTTTTTGCTCGGTGACAATGTGACGAGATCTTGGGATTTTTGTGGGCTGCCTTGCTCCTTTCCACCTCATGAGGGTTTTCTTCTTCCGAACCATGGCGGTGGCGTGGCTTCTCTGGAACACTTCTTTAGAGCATGTACAATGGCTTTTTGCTATAGGCTATGCTATATGTTATATTTAGCATGACTTTTAGTATTTAGCAATAGCTTTTATGCTTTTTGTTCCAATGGCACAAAAACTATAGCTATATGTTAGTATGTTTATATTTTTAATATATTCATACATATCGTTATAAATTAAATTTAATATATTAAATTATTTTAATAATTATATTATTGTAAATATTTTAATGAGATCTTTAATATGAGCTCAATATTAAATATATTTAAATATTATTATTTTAATACCCAAATTAATATTTTATTATTTTTCTTGTCAAAGTCAAATTTAAGAATTGTAACATTGGAATATATGACCAATCAACCCATAACAACTGCCCATCCTCATGCATTTTGTTGCAACCTTTTCCACCCACATGAATATCATTTCATCTATCTCTCTCTCTCTGGGACCCAACACTTTTTCAACTAATTACTTTCTTTCACTTAGTTTTTTTATTTTTTCTTTACCCATACTTTTTAGATGATGAGTTCACTTTTTTCTTGAGTTCCTCAATAATAATTGCTAAATTTTCTGCTATATATAGTGAAAAATTTAGCAATAGCATAACAAATGCTAAATTTAGATATGTCATTGTAACAAGCTTTTTTATCAATTCTGCTATATTTAGCATATAGCATAGCATTTAGCTATGCCATTATACATGCTCTTAGCGTTTTCCTTTGATGATTATTGACTTGGTTGGTCTCTCTTGATTATGGGTACGTTTATTTTACATGAATTCCTAATTTTTCAACATTGTTCATGATTTTTGCTGGGCTTGGTTCAATTTTTAATTTTTTATTAATGGGCATGAATTTTGATTCTTTATTTTGAATTTCATATTTATTTGTTTTCTTTTATGCTTGGGCTTTGACAAAATTCGTGTTCTTTGCCTTGCATTTTGATTGGATTTCAATAAATTCATGTTTTTGTAATTCTTACCAGGTTGATCTTAAATTCTGGGTAAAGAAAAGAAATTTTGGGTTGTTTTTAAATTTCTTAATTGTAAATTTTAGACCTTAAGGTTGGATAATTAAAACATGTGACAATAGAGTCTTAGTCCATATCTGGTTAACTCGTATATGCACCTTTCTTTCCTTCACATGGATAATGGAATATGGTCTTGTTTGGTCTTACAGTTTACTTGACAAGTAGAGCGAACAAAAGAGTACTTAAGAGGTCAAGACCTACCACTAGGATCAAAAAATTTTCTTATGTAACAATTTAATCATCCACTATAAATTCTATTAATTAATTGCCTTGAATTTTAAAGCAAACTTGATATTTACTCTAATGTTTATTCTTTAAGATCCTTTGTTCATCATGCATTGGCATTTAATATCTATCTATCACTGTCTTGAGGTAATTTTCTGTATTTTAGATATCTTTATTTTGTGTGCTAAACTCTGCTATCTTGTAATTGCCGTCACTAACACATATGCATTATTGTGACACCAAATGTTCCTCAATACCAACATCAAGTAAGTCTTAGTCTGAGGCCTTAAATCTACATAATTTGAGTAGTGCTCTGTATATAAAATAAAAATGTCTTAGTGGTTGTAGAGGCCAAAAAATTAAGCATAGACAGTGGTAGTTCTCTGAAATTCGCACTAAATTTTAGGAGTGTAGTTTTTTCCTCTTAATTTTATGTTATTATTGTTTCTTTCCTTAAAGAGATAAGGCCAACAGAAAGGTGTAACAAAATGTAGATCCATTATTTTTTCGTTTTTTGGAACATGGATGTGTCTCGTTTTTAATAAAGCCAAGTAGTGTGACTTTATTTTATTTTAATTATTTTATTCTTGTTTTCGGCCTATCATATTGTCAAATTTATTGTGATTTTTTTTATTCAACAGTAGTTTTGTCTTGTTCTTCATTGTTGGCCCATGTATTAGTGATCGGATTAGTAATAGGGTTGTAGATAGTTCAATAATGTCTTTTTTTTTTTTAATTTCTATTTATAAATTTTTTGAATACATTCGTGGCAGATATATGGGAAATAGGCTGTAAGAGAATATGATAGAAAACACCAAAAAAAGGAAAAGACTAGACGATGATGTGAATCAGGTATCCTAGCTATTTAAGGACCAAGAATTTATCTTTACACTTTATTTTTCCCTTTCAATTTCTTTTATTTTCTTCATTTTTCTCAATTTCAAGTTTCTTTAAACTGGCCCAGAGCCACTAGAGAATCCACACTTTTGTTGATTTAAAATTTTAAATCCACATTAAATGCATCAGTATCTAAAGTGTTAACCCTAGCAGTCCTCTCTCCTGACAGTTTTTCCTTCTCCAAAGCACCAACTTTAATTTGGCTAATCACCTCTCTCTCTATTTTTTTTTTTTTTTTTTGCAGCTGTATGGGGTTTGTATCTGCAAGTTCAAGATTGATTATTCCAACAACCAAAATACAGTGGAGGAATTTCAAGATGGAAAACCAATGATGGGAAAAGTAGTGGAGTACGATGAATCACAAAAGGAGAAAGCTAGCAGATATTTCCAAAATGCAAAGCAATTCAGCCATGTGCTGGATGTACATGGCATAAACTAAGATGCAAAAACCGGCAAATGGTACATCTTGTATCAAGACTTTAGGTGTCATTTAAATGACTGGAAGATAAATATTTGAACTGAGGTTCAGCCAACAGTATTTTAATAAAATCTTGAAAATCTTCAATGTTATTGCACTTCACCAATTTTAAATATTCCTCTTTAAAATGTCCAATGTTTATAAGTGGACACTTATTAGACAGAAGAAGTTATGTGGTAAGAGAAGATAAATGGGCACTTATAAACATTGGACATTTTAGAGAGGAATATACTGATATCTACTAGGAATTGGTGAAGTGCAATGACATTGAAGATTTTCAAGATTTTATTAAAATACTGTTGGCTGAACCTCAGTTCAAATATTCACCATTCCACCATGGTGACATTGGTTCATTCTTGAAATATACAAATACGAAGTTAGTTTCTTATATTTTTTCAATTTCTTGATAGTATCAGAGCAGGTGTAGCACAGGGATGGATCGGGTTTGTATCCGTAGCATTGCATGGAGGGAGTGCTGAGTGAGAGTGTTACTATAGTTTGCAATCGCTTAGGTACCTTTGGAATATATAGTACATAAGCACATGGCCATCATTTCCTTGTAAGCTGGTCTTGCAATGATAAGATATACCCATAGGTTTAATATAACAAATCTTCTGACCATTGATTTTGAGGGCTAAATCCCAATGATTGAATCAGCTGTCTTTTGGTGGATGCAGTTAAATAATTTTCATAACTTAGAAATGGCACACACTTGAAGAATGAAGAAACTGTAAGAAAAAATAAAGAAATGATAGAGAAGATTGATGGCCACGGGTCAAAACTAAGATTATATGGAGAGACATAATTATGAGCTAGTTTGGGGGTCTATATCTTGAGAATTTTATTGAGATATGATCATAAAATTAAAAGAGAGATAATTATTGAGAATTTTACACAACGTTAGTCATAATTTTTCAGTATTAGGCAATTTATGTCTCGCCATCACTATATTATACACTAAAATCTAAACCCTAATACTTTATATATTCTATATACCCTAATACTCTTTATACTCTATAATCTATACATTAAACCCTATATACTCTATATTTTTTAGGATCTTAGGTTTTAAGCCCTTTAGGATACTTTTAATTATTTTTTTATATAGAAATGTATTAAAGTTTAAGGTTTAAAATAACTAAAAGAAATCTCAAACCTTTTTTTCTTCTTTCCAATTGCCCAAAGGCCCCAAACCCCCCCCCCCCCCCCCCCCTCATTTTTTTTTTCTTTCCTTTTTTTCCCCGTGCCTCTTTCTTCAGTCTTTTTTTTATTTTTTATCTTTCCTTCCTTTTTTCCCGTGTCTCTTACTTAGCCAAGCTTTGTCTTCATTAAGTGTAACAACCCAAATTTTGGCTTATGGTAATTTTGTTAAATTTTTCAAATTTGTTTTAAGGTTTGTTTAAAGGAATTAAAAATTTCTTTAAATTAATTTTAATTAACTTAGACCTTTGGTTGTGGTTCTAGAGCTTAGTTGTGTGGAAATGAATTTTAGAAAATGAAAATTCAAGAATTTGACGATTATTAATTTTTTCAGAATTAAATTATAAGAGTAGAATTTTTCATAATTTTTTTGAAAGCAATTTGACTATTTTGAGGTTATAGAAAATTAGTACTCATCAATACGAGTTCGTAGAATTTTTCAGTGAATTATTTGGAGTCTCGAGCTATTTTTGGTGAATTTCTGAAGTTGGAGAAAATAGAAAATATGAAAATTTCGAAAATTTCGATAAATTTCGGTAAATTTCGATAAATTTCGGCGAAATTTCAAAAATTTTGGAGAAATTTTCCCGAAAAATTATTAAACATGTGTTTCGATTTCGACACCCTAAAAAAACGAAATTTAATTCCTTGGTTCTAGGGCTCCCGGTTTCTTTATATATTAAATTTAGGATTCCTCATCTTTCTCATCTCTCTTCACTCAAAAATTGTTTGTTCCGGTCATATTCTTCTCCTTCTTTCTATCTCTGCTCTCAAAATCATAGACCAAGATAATTTATTTCCCTTCAAATTTATGGTCTCACGCAACCAAATAAATAAGAAAAGAAAAGGAGTTGTTAGAAGAGGAGAAACAATAGTGACACTTGCTTTGACTTTTGCAACCCAAACCAGCTAATAGAATTACTTCCATTTATCAAATTATTTATATTTTACATTTAATGAAAGAAAAATTGTTAGAACAAATGGTGGCTATTTATAATTACTAAAATGAGGGTATTATGGGTAAAATAAAATTTTCATTGTTGCTGTGATTCACTGCAGCTTTCAAAAGCACTTACAAACTTGCTTTCTATTTTTGTTGTGGGAAATTGAGAATTGTGGGATAAAGTACTTTTTTTATTTTTTTACCAAACACCAAAACTATTGTGGGTAATTAAGAATTGTCATCCACAGCAGCTGGGAGTCATAATTGTATTCCTCTCAAAGAAACCTAGTTAGTAGTGTGGCATCTTGCAGTAATCTAAATTTATTTGATGGTATGGAACAGAGAAATGTTATTCTATGGACATCCATGATTGATTCCTATGTTGAAAATGGGTGCCTATATGAGGCACTTGGTGCGATAAGGTTAATGCTTTCAATGCACAAAATATTTTAGATTGCATGTGGTTACATAGATATGTATAACCTCTTGTGAAAAGAAAAAAATAAATGTATGATAGTTGTTGCATATATCACTGACTTGATAATGGTATACTTCCAGGTTGTCGAATATTGGGTATTGGGTTCGGGTCTCAGGTATCGAGTATCAAGTCCCGAGACTCGGGACCCAAGTGTGAGTCTAGATCTTGGTATAAACAAGTAACTGAAAAAAAAAAATGTTTTCAAGTATATCAACCAAACAAATTTTCAAAATTTTAAAAAAAAAATTCAAATTTTATACCAAACAAGTTTTCAAATTTTAAAAACTTTTATGTTAAAATTCAAATTCTAAAAAAGAATCCTAATTTTTTAAAATAGTTTTTGAATAGGATACCAAACAAGGCCTCAGCTTCCCAAGTCTAAAATAAGCAGAAAGAGCAAGGAAGATGAAGCTGAACGTGGACGTGTTGAGATACCTCACTAAAGATGATTTTAGGGTTCTAACTGCTGTGGAAATGGGAATGAGAAATGTAAATGTCTCTACTATTCTTTTATTGAAATCTTTTAAATTTCTCACGAAAGCTTACCTTAATTATCATTATATATGTATATGTATCTATATTAACTCTTCATATCCTTTTTTCAGCATGAACTCGTACCCTCTGAACTGGTGGAGCGCATAGCTTCGCTCAAGTATGCATTTAGTTTTTTGTTTTCCCCTTCATGTTGAATTTGAAATTGTCCATCTTTATTTTTTATTTTTTTTAACTCTTGTCTAATCCTTAAATTTATAGGCATGGGGGCACTTATAAAGTTCTCAAGAATCTACTCAAGCATAAGCTCTTGCACCATGACTCTTCTAAATGTACTATAAATAATGTTGTTATAACAATCAAGAATAATTGTTTTGAATTCCTCTCACTTTCTTTGTTATTATGTGCATCCAGATGATGGGTTTCGGCTCACCTATCTTGGTTATGATTTTCTTACAATTAAGACTATGGTCAACCGCGGAGTCTTTGTGTCTGTTGGTCGTCAAATTGGAGTAGGAAAAGAGTCTGGTACCATTTTTTTTCCTTTCTAATTCATAGAACACATGCTGGTGCCTGGTTGTGGTACTATATTCCAATATTACTTTGTCACTATTCTCCATAAAATTTATTTTTTTCCAGATATCTTTGAGGTGGCCAAGGAAGATGGTACAGTGCTGGCAATGAAGTTGCACAGGCTTGGTAGGGTTTCTTTTAGAGTTGTCAAATCTAAGCGTGATTACTTAAAACATCGTAGCAGTTATAATTGGCTTTACTTGTCCCGCCTTGTTGCACTCAAAGAGTTTGCTTTTATGAAGGTTCTTTTTCTCTATATTTGGCATTTTTATTTCTGTGTATTGTCCCTGTTGTGTGTTTATGATGTTGATTTTTTCTTTACAGTGTTGCTCTGCTTGAGCAGGCTTTAGAAGAGCATGGTTTTCCTGTTCCAAATGCTGTGGATTGTAACAGGCATTGTGTGATTATGTCACTTGTACAAGGCTACCCACTGTAAGTTTCTTCTTTTTAAAAATTCCATTTCAAATAATTGAATGAGAAAGGAATAGCATTCTACACAATGGAGTTACCAGATACAGTGTTTTCCTTGTGTGTTTCCTTTGGAACTAGCTCATAATTGTTTTTATAAATAGCAAACTTAAGATCTTTACCCCCACCTAGTTTGGGGGTCTCTGCTTCTAGAGAACCCATTAGTTATGTCACTGAAAGAGCCGTTATATCTTTTGACTCTTCAATGGCAGTGACTATAGGGTCATACTTATCAGTAAGACTAATAAGTATTTTTTCTACAATTTTTGTATCAGTTATCATTTCACCATAAGCTCTCAATTGATTTACTATTTCTTTTACTTTGGAATAGTAATCTTTAGCGGTCTCAGAATCTTTCATTTTAAGATTTTCTAAATCTCTCCTTAGAGTTTGTAGTTTGACACTACGTACCTTTTCATTTCCTTGAAACTCTTCTTTCAAAGTATCCCAAGCCTCCTTTGAAGTTGTAGCTCCCATGATCCTTGGAAATATGGTGTCATCCAAAGCTTGTTGTAGAGCGTAAAGAGCCTTTGCGTCTCTCTGCTCGTCCTTCTTCGCCTGCTTTCGTTGCTCAGCGGAGGGTCTTTCTGGAATAGAGAACCCACTAGTAACAATGTCCCATAAGTCTTGAGACATAAAATAGGTTCTCATCTTGATGCTCCAAAAATCATAGTTTTCACCAGAGAATATTGGAAGAGGGACAGAGTTTTGGCTAGAGTTATTAGACATGGTGGTAAATTAGGATGACCCTACGCCCAATAAGAAAGCTCTGATACCACTGTTAGAAATTTAGAGAGTGTTTAAGACACTTGTAGCTAATGGCTTGTGTAAGCTTCTATTAGCTACTTATGCTTGATATGAGAAACTTGGGTGAAAAAGTATTAGAGTGGAGTGGAGACCTTAGTTAGAAATAGGACAATTTTATTTAGAAGTAGAGGAGGAATACAAGGCTTTTAGTAGATGTCTAGGACAATAGGACTTAGGAGTAGTGGCTTTTAGTATTGCCTCTTGCTTACGCTTAGATATGGGTACATCCTATATATATAGAGAGTAGATGAACCCTCTTGACTTCTCTAGAACATCTATTAGCCACATGTTTATCATATATTCTAGATAATTCCACAAATTCTTAGACTTCTCTAGTTAAGATAGTTACTAATAGAATTATCTAGAATACTCTTTCTACTTCTCAAGCTATCTTATAGACTTTTAGAATTATGTAGAACTTTTTGGAATATTCTAGCTTTAATTTGTATGGGCTTTGAGGAAGTCTCTAGAATTTTGTAGTATTTTCCAATAATGTGCATTAATTTTCAACACTTTTAAATCTTTTCCAGATATCTTTGAGGTGGCCACGGAAGATGGTATAGTGCTGGCAATGAAGTTGCACAGGCTTGGTAGGGTTTCTTTTAGAGCTGTCAAATCTAAGCGTGATTACTTAAAACATCGTAGCAGTTATAATTGGCTTTACTTGTCCCGCCTTGCTGCACTCAAAGAGTTTGCTTTTATGAAGGTTCTTTTTCTCTATATTTGGCATTTTTATTTCTGTGTATTGTCCCTGTTGTGTGTTTATCATGTTGATTTTTTCTTTACACTGTTGCTCTGCTTGAGCAGGCTTTAGAAGAGCATGGTTTTCCTGTTCCAAATGCTGTGGATTGTAACAGGCATTGTGTGATTATGTCACTTGTACAAGGCTACCCACTGTAAGTTTCTTCTTTTTAAAAATTCCATTTCAAATAATTGAATGAGAAAGGAATAGCATTCTACACAATGGAGTTACCAGATACAGTGTTTTCCTTGTGTGTTTCCTTTGGAACTAGCTCATAATTGTTTTTATAAATAGCAAACTTAAGATCTTTACCCCCACCTAGTTTGGGGGTCTCTGCTTCTAGAGAACCCATTAGTTATGTCACTGAAAGAGCCGTTATATCTTTTGACTCTTCAATGGCAGTGACTATAGGGTCATACTTATCAGTAAGACTAATAAGTATTTTTTCTACAATTTTTGTATCAGTTATCATTTCACCATAAGCTCTCAATTGATTTACTATTTCTTTTACTTTGGAATAGTAATCTTTAGCGGTCTCAGAATCTTTCATTTTAAGATTTTCTAAATCTCTCCTTAGAGTTTGTAGTTTGACACTACGTACCTTTTCATTTCCTTGAAACTCTTCTTTCAAAGTATCCCAAGCCTCCTTTGAAGTTGTAGCTCCCATGATCCTTGGAAATATGGTGTCATCCAAAGCTTGTTGTAGAGCGTAAAGAGCCTTTGCGTCTCTCTGCTCGTCCTTCTTCGCCTGCTTTCGTTGCTCAGCGGAGGGTCTTTCTGGAATAGAGAACCCACTAGTAACAATGTCCCATAAGTCTTGAGACATAAAATAGGTTCTCATCTTGATGCTCCAAAAATCATAGTTTTCACCAGAGAATATTGGAAGAGGGACAGAGTTTTGGCTAGAGTTATTAGACATGGTGGTAAATTAGGATGACCCTACGCCCAATAAGAAAGCTCTGATACCACTGTTAGAAATTTAGAGAGTGTTTAAGACACTTGTAGCTAATGGCTTGTGTAAGCTTCTATTAGCTACTTATGCTTGATATGAGAAACTTGGGTGAAAAAGTATTAGAGTGGAGTGGAGACCTTAGTTAGAAATAGGACAATTTTATTTAGAAGTAGAGGAGGAATACAAGGCTTTTAGTAGATGTCTAGGACAATAGGACTTAGGAGTAGTGGCTTTTAGTATTGCCTCTTGCTTACGCTTAGATATGGGTACATCCTATATATATAGAGAGTAGATGAACCCTCTTGACTTCTCTAGAACATCTATTAGCCACATGTTTATCATATATTCTAGATAATTCCACAAATTCTTAGACTTCTCTAGTTAAGATAGTTACTAATAGAATTATCTAGAATACTCTTTCTACTTCTCAAGCTATCTTATAGACTTTTAGAATTATGTAGAACTTTTTGGAATATTCTAGCTTTAATTTGTATGGGCTTTGAGGAAGTCTCTAGAATTTTGTAGTATTTTCCAATAATGTGCATTAATTTTCAACACTTTTAAATCTTTTCCAGATATCTTTGAGGTGGCCACGGAAGATGGTATAGTGCTGGCAATGAAGTTGCACAGGCTTGGTAGGGTTTCTTTTAGAGCTGTCAAATCTAAGCGTGATTACTTAAAACATCGTAGCAGTTATAATTGGCTTTACTTGTCCCGCCTTGCTGCACTCAAAGAGTTTGCTTTTATGAAGGTTCTTTTTCTCTATATTTGGCATTTTTATTTCTGTGTATTGTCCCTGTTGTGTGTTTATCATGTTGATTTTTTCTTTACACTGTTGCTCTGCTTGAGCAGGCTTTAGAAGAGCATGGTTTTCCTGTTCCAAATGCTGTGGATTGTAACAGGCATTGTGTGATTATGTCACTTGTACAAGGCTACCCACTGTAAGTTTCTTCTTTTTAAAAATTCCATTTTTTTAATAATTGAATGAGAAAGGAATAGCATTCTACACAATGGAGTTACCAGATACAGTGTTTTCCTTGTGTGTTTCAATTGCACAAAAACAATTCAAATTCAAGTCCAATTTGAAGAATTTCGAAATATAACAAACACCCTAAAAATCAAATTTTTAATTTCTCAAAATTGGGAAAACACACCTTAGGGGAAAGATAGCCCGTACCTCGAAGATCATTTTTGACAACTGGACCGACGGCCAGATCTCGTCAGAAATGGCCGAAATCGGCGGCGGAAGCCGGCGGTTGGCTTGGCTTCCCGAGCTCATTGCTCCGCCGTGGGGCATCGTCAGGGCAGGAGGACACCACGGCTGAACTCGCCGTGATGAAAGGAATGAGACCCAGTGGGTCCGGTGTCGAATCGTGGCCGGAAAACGCAGATCGCCGGCGAGGAGGATCGGCTCTGTTTCGCGTCGTTTCTCCATCGGGAGTGGTCGCCGGAGCAAAGGAGTGGCATGGCTGAGCTCGCGGGGGCCTGGGGAAGAAAACCCAAGTGGTCGTCGCCCTCAAATCCGCCAGAAAAGGTGAGTCATCGCCGTAGGCCCAATCGGCCTGAACTGGGTTCGATTTTTGGGGGTTTCTGGGCTAAACGATGTACAGAGGAAGGAGGAGGGAGGAGAGGCGAGCTCGGAGAGCTTTCGTCCGCCTCCATCCGCCGCCGGACGCGCGCCCACGCGCCGGTGACAGTGCGGCGGTGCTGAATGGGCGAGAGAGAGAGAGAGTATCGGGGAGAGAGGAGAGAGAGTGTGAGGGAATCTCCAGAAATTTCTAGATTTTTGGGTATTTAAAACCCACTCCTACAAAATTACAAAATTGTCCTTCCCTTCAAATGCTCGTATCTTTCAAACCGTAGCTCCGATTAACGCGTGCCGCGTGTCTACGAACTCGTGGACTCAAGACCTTTCCAACGTGCCCAAAGTCAAAGATGAAAGTCCATTATTTTTAAAAGTCAACTTTGGGTCGGGTCGTTACAAGCTAATAGAATTACTTCCATTTATCAAATTATTTATATTTTACATTTAATGAAAGAAAAATTGTTAGAACAAATGGTGGCTATTTATAATTACTAAAATGAGGGTATTATGGGTAAAATAAAATTTTCATTGTTGCTGTGATTCACTGCAGCTTTCAAAAGTACTTACAAACTTGCTTTCTATTTTTGTTGTGGGAAATTGAGAATTGTGGGACAAAGTACTTTTTTCATTTTTTTACCAAACACCAAAACTGTTGTGGGTAATTGAGAATTGTCATCCACAGCAGCTGGGAGTCATAATTGTATTCCTCTCAAAGAAACCTAGTTAGTAGTGTGGCATCTTGCAGTAATCTAAATTTATTTGATGGTATGGAACAGAGAAATGTTATTCTATGGACATCCATGATTGATTCCTATGTTGAAAATGGGTGCCTATATGAGGCACTTGGTGCGATAAGGTTAATGCTTTCAATGCACAAAATATTTTAGATTGCATGTGGTTACATAGATATGTATAACCTCTTGTGAAAAGAAAAAAATAAATGTATGATAGTTGTTGCATATATCACTGACTTGATAATAGTATACTTCCAGGTTGTCGAATATTGGGTATTGGGTTCGGGTCTCAGGTATCGAGTATCAAGTCCCGAGACTCGGGACCCAAGTGTGAGTCTAGATCTTGGTATAAACAAGTAACTGAAAAAAAAAAAAATGTTTTCAAGTATATCAACCAAACAAATTTTCAAAATTAAAAAAAAAAAATTCAAAATTTATACCAAACAAGTTTTCAAATTTTAAAAACTTTTATGTTAAAATTCAAATTCTAAAAAAGAATCCTAATTTTTTAAAATAGTTTTTGAATAGGATACCAAACAAGGCCTCAGCTTCCCAAGTCTAAAATAAGCAGAAAGAGCAAGGAAGATGAAGCTGAACGTGGACGTGTTGAGATACCTCACTAAAGATGATTTTAGGGTTCTAACTGCTGTGGAAATGGGAATGAGAAATGTAAATGTCTCTACTATTCTTTTATTGAAATCTTTTAAATTTCTCACCATAGCTTACCTTAATTATCATTATATATGTATATGTATGTATATTAACTCTTCATATCCTTTTTTCAGCATGAACTCGTACCCTCTGAACTGGTGGAGCGCATAGCTTCGCTCAAGTATGCATTTAGTTTTTTGTTTTCCCCTTCATGTTGAATTTGAAATTGTCCATCTTTATTTTTTATTTTTTTTAACTCTTGTCTAATCCTTAAATTTATAGGCATGGGGGCACTTATAAAGTTCTCAAGAATCTACTCAAGCATAAGCTCTTGCACCATGACTCTTCTAAATGTACTATAAATAATGTTATTATAACAATCTAGAATAATTGTTTTGAATTCCTCTCACTTTCTTTGTTATTATGTGCATCCAGATGATGGGTTTCGGCTCACCTATCTTGGTTATGATTTTCTTGCAATTAAGACTATGGTCAACCGCGGAGTCTTTGTGTCTGTTGGTCGTCAAATTGGAGTAGGAAAAGAGTCTGGTACCATTTTTTTTCCTTTCTAATTCATAGAACACATGCTGGTGCCTGGTTGTGGTACTATATTCCAATATTACTTTGTCACTATTCTCCATAAAATTTATTTTTTTCCAGATATCTTTGAGGTGGCCAAGGAAGATGGTACAGTGCTGGCAATGAAGTTGCACAGGCTTGGTAGGGTTTCTTTTAGAGCTGTCAAATCTAAGCGTGATTACTTAAAACATCGTAGCAGTTATAATTGGCTTTACTTGTCCCGCCTTGCTGCACTCAAAGAGTTTGCTTTTATGAAGGTTCTTTTTCTCTATATTTGGCATTTTTATTTCTGTGTATTGTCCCTGTTGTGTGTTTATCATGTTGATTTTTTCTTTACACTGTTGCTCTGCTTGAGCAGGCTTTAGAAGAGCATGGTTTTCCTGTTCCAAATGCTGTGGATTGTAACAGGCATTGTGTGATTATGTCACTTGTACAAGGCTACCCACTGTAAGTTTCTTCTTTTTAAAAATTCCATTTCAAATAATTGAATGAGAAAGGAATAGCATTCTACACAATGGAGTTAATTACCAGATACAGTGTTTTTAATTCCTTGTGTGTTTCCTTTGGAACTAGCTCATAATTGTTTTTATAAATAGCAAACTTAAGATCTTTACCCCCACCTAGTTTGGGGGTCTCTGCTCCACAAGAGAGACAGGAGCAGAGACCCCCAAACAACAACAGAAGGCAACAGAGTATGGTCCAACCCCAAGCTAAGAACCACCGGGCCCTCAGGAGGTTCCAATCTCCAAGAAGCTGAGAGTTTGTCGGAGAGGGCGTTGAATGCATGGAAGGAGATACAACTTCTGATTTTGTTGACAATGAACTTAAGAACCGCACTTGAAGGACAGCTACAATGGTTGTAAATTACTACAGGCTTAATAATGCAACTATGAAGCTGCATGCAGGTTCCTTATAGTCCCAAAAGCTTCTTTCTGAAGTCAACAAAATCTGCCAAACCATAAACTATGCAAAAAATATGGGAGTGAACAGACCAGTGGATAGCATTACACAATCAGTCTAGGTTCCCTAAAATTAAGCAAAAATTATTTAAAGCAACTACCAATCATTTTTCACTAGGACAAAGTGCAATCGAAATGTTGGAGACAAGGTTATAAGTTTCTGAAACCAGAAATGGTAGGACTTTTCTTTGTCTGATAGAATCAATTATAACTTTCTTAGTGCTTCTTCCTTGGAAACCAGGGATATTCTTTCATGTCGGCCCAATGATGTTCCAGGATATATGATAGATTCCTCAAAATTGGCATGGAGTTGAAATAACCTTAAACACACGTGACTTTACCATTCAAGGGCCTTCAATAGAAGAAAAATTTAATTCATATAGAACCCTACAATCACAATCTTAATAATATATTCCTAATTTTTAATTTTGCATTATGGTCATGCCCCAGCCTATGTTTAACATTTACAATATAAAATGAAATACAAAACTAAATATGCTAAGCTTCTGACTTCTCATGTGAGACTATGAAGATAACATGGAAAAGGAAGAACTTGTTAAACCACTAAACTAATTCAACAGATATATAAGTTTTAACAATTACACGATAGGTTGTCCATCACATGTGAGGCCAAACTTTTGCTATGAACCTCTATACGACCATGCCTATGCTATTCAAAAACAATGAATTAGAAATGGTATTTACATGTGACAATCCAATTTATGCATTAATTAAATGCTCAAGAATTCAATTCAAGAAAGTTCAATCTCAACAAAAGCAATTGGGAACCTTTGGATTCCAGTTTTACAATTGATATTTCCCAAAACTATCTTTGACAGTACAGGGTCAAAGTATGAAAAAGAAATCTTCAACAGGTGTGCTCCTTTGACTGAATCTTAGTGGGAGACTACTATTACAACATGAATACAACAATTGAAACCTGAGAAACATATCAATTAATTCCACAAAACATATGATTCAACTGGCTAAATGTCATTGATATAGAACCACAGGAGGAATCTTGAACTTGTCTGAAATGAACGGTATTACCTGTGGTCTCTCAACCAGATCATGATAGAAAGCATACTCCGCCTCATAATCGTGCAACCGAAGCTCAGCCTTCTGATTTGTATGAAAATGATGCTTAGCCGAATCTGACTTCCCAAATCCAAATATACTAACCTTGTCACAAATTCCCAAAGCGAGCATAACAGCTTGCATACCAGAAGAGTAATGGAACATAGCACCATCATGAACAGCCCCCCAATCATCCAACGACTTCCCTGTATCCTCCACAAACCTTTTCAGTGAATAATACTTAACTATCCTCGCAGACAACACATCAAACTGAGGATCAGTCACAAGCAAAGGTGCTTTGTGGGATATATTGCATACCGTGATCGAAATCAAAGAAATGTATCGGTTGACAAATGTACATAACCATAGGCACATTATGTCCATAAGGGTGGCAAAAACAACCTTCTCTCCTAGCACAAAGATGCAAAATATTACTATTTACAAACGAAATGCTCGTTTTCGACCCAACTTTGCTCTTAAAACTCTCTATCCTCGCATTGTTCAATCGAATAACCACCTCATGACTATCAATTAGATCTCCATAATTACTCTTCAACAAAATCCCACTATTCCTAACAACTGCACACGACGATCGAGTAACATTGTTGTTGTTCCGAATCCACCAAACCATTGTGCCTATCAATGGGATGCCTAACAAGTCTAACTAAATCCAACATAATATCAGGCTGAAACCGCCTGTTTCTTGACCAGTCACTCAAAACTCTCCTAAAATCCAACCACTAACGATAGAATTGAGGGGAGCGGAGCATTACCGGTAAGCCTATGGAGGACCTCGCTCTGACATCATGGTGATTGAATCTTCTCCAGGAAGCAAAAGTCCTCTACCGTCCAAGACTTGCAAAGTTACCCTCCAACAGTTGCTCTATTTCTTGCTTGGCCTGTGCTGCACCCACATCAACGGCAGCGAATTTGAGCGGAGTAGCATTGAACACTAGCTTTGGTGGTTGGACAAGTGCCTTCTTTTCGAGCTCAATTGAGCTCAAGCTATGACGGACTGCAGTTCGACAGCTCAGCGTGGCAGCGAACACAATGAGCAGAAGAAGGCTAAATAATGGACGGACCGACATAATTAAAAGAATAACGAGCAGAAAACTCCATCATAATTATGCTGGGTTTTATAGGAGGTTCATTAATTATTTACATCACATGATTATTTCACGTTGACCAATTTCCATTTATGCATCCTTGTAAAGCATGAATGAAGTTTTTTTTTTTTTTTTTACATTTACTATTCAAAGAATAAAATGAAGTCCATGTCAATTACACTCTGATTGCAAACTAGCAGGAGCATGAAGTCCATGTTATCTAAATAAATGCCCAAAATAAATGTCAACTAAATTTATGGTCCAAACCAATAGGCCGTTGTGAACAAGCAATTGAATAGTTCAACCATGGCCATCCCTTGGGCTTGACGATCGAACAACATGTGTGTAAATGTGTAATGCATAATTTTCTTGATCGAGACTTGCTCTTCATGCCCTCCTTGTGCTCCATTAAAGTCCTAAAATGAAAATTTCCTTTGTGGTAGAAAATAATATAGCCTTCCCCATTGCTTCAAATTTATACATCAACCTCGGCTATTAGTGCTACATATGGTGCGCATACAATTTAGGCTATTTAGCCATTCATTTTCCACGTGCAATGAAGTGAACTTATGTCAAAAATAGAATGTTATGAATCCTTCTTCTAATACATCACTCTCTTTATGTAGCACAATTTTTCTTACTTATAATTATTTTACTTGTTTTTATTTCTTTTAATCTCAATTATGTATTACAAATTTAAGAATTATGAGAGCCATGTTATCATAACAATAAAAAATATTTTTTATTTCAAAAATACAATCAACCTTTTTATATCATTTTATAAAAATTCTCAATAATTATGACATAATTAATGAACCTCCTATAAAACCCAGCATGGCCTAGAAAACTCCTTACTTCTTTAACACTTGATGGAGGTGGCAATCTTTGTATCACATCAATCTTAGCCTTATCAACTTGTATGCCCTCCTTCGAAATCACATGACCCAAAACTATTCCTTGTTGGACCATAAAATGACATTTTTCCCAATTAAGCACTAGATTGGCTTCTTGACATCTTTTCAAAACTAGAGACAGATTATCCAGACATGCATCAAAAGACGAACCAAATACAGAGAAATCATCCATAAATACCACAATGATTCATTCCACCATGTCGGAGACAATAGACCTCCTGCATCTCTGGAATGTTGCGGGCGCATTACACAATCCGAACGACATCCTCCTATAGGCAAACGTACCAAATGGACATGTGAACGTGGTCTTCTCTTGATCCTCGGGTGCAATAGCAATCTGATGGTACCCACTATATTCATCCAAAAAGCAATAGTGACTATGGCCAGCCAACCTTTGCAACATCTGGTCAATAAATGGCAAAGGAAAATGATCCTTCCTTGTTGCGGTGTTAAGCTTCCGATAGTCAATACAAACACGCCAACCGGTTTGTGTCCTTTGGGGAACCAACTCATTATGCTCTGATGAGTGTGCATTTGCATCACTTTATGATACTAAAATGAGGGTATTATGCAAATTACCCTAGGCAATTTGAATAAAATTAGAGGGAGTACCTTATAACCAGAGTGAAGGTATACTACTCTATATCTTGTGTAAAAACTAAGATTATATCACTACAAGAAAAAAGCCCTTTGACAACGTGCAATGTGCGTTGTTAAAGTAGATACACAACGTGCACCTGCACGTGGTCGTACGACATGTCGTTAAAAAGTGAGATCCTTTAACAACGTGCATTGCATGTTGCCAAAAAAGGCGATGCACATCGTCACAATATCTGATCATTCGTTCATAGTGGGTGTAAGACAACGTGCGCACGTTGTAGTCTAGTTAATCAACAACATGTTGTGCATGTTGTGGTAAGATTTCAACAACACGCAATCGCATGTTGTTATTTATTTTTTGACAACTTTGAATTGCACGTTGTCATTCATATATATATATATATTTTTTTTTAATAATTTGGCAAACCAATGTTAACCACCAATTTGACCTAATAATTAAGTAACAAAATAGTTATCTATCAATTGTTCAAAATCAAAGCAAAATCATTAATCTACCAATAATAAAATATTTTTCAGTCTAATTGATAAGTAAAATAGACAAAAAGTTAGATTTTCAATAAACATCAATTCTCCATGTCGAAACTAAACAACAAAAACCAAATCTAGGACAACTTGTATTACAAAAAACCCCAACAATACTATTAGTCTTATGAAAAGAATGATCCACTTAGCTGCCAGACTTGCAATCCTCATTCAAAACATGGTCTGAACCCAAATTCCATTGAAGTTAAAGTGCATCTCCAGTAGTTGGTGTACCACTCTTCATTTTTCATTGCAGCAGCAAGGTTGACCATATAGATGCATGCCTCTGTCACCACCAATGAGAGAAAAGAATGGTAGTGAAAAAATTGATTAGAAAAGGAAGTAACAAAGAAAACAAAAAAAAAAGCTAATAATTTGAGGGAAATGATTGGAGGGAGGGAGGGCAGTATGGAGCATTTTTGTCTTTAACATGCTGTGTAATTCCTTTGCAAAAGCCAAAAGGTCCAAGTTCTTTGTTTCATGACCATACAGATACATGATTTAGTGATAAAGCAGTAAAGCTATTATTCTCTTCAACTAGCAACAAACCTTAGAAAAAAAAAAAAAGACATGTACATGATTCAAACTAGCAACAAATATAAATACAAAAATCAATGGGAGTATGGAAAAGAAATATAACAGATATTAAACTCAACATCAACTAGCAGTCCAGCTATATATATATAAAAACAAATTGAACAAAAGACATTAAATTCAACTATAAAAGACATGTCCTCATAAATTTACTGCAATCTAGCTTTATATTTTTTTTTAGCCATCACACAAATTGTTACACTATGCATCACAGACTCAAATCATGTTGAACAACTTGTTTAAACAGAAAATTTGGACACACATATGTCTTTACTTACATACACATATGTATACATGCATGCAAAGGAAATTGCTGCTACATCAATGAAATTTGTGTTTTCTTTTTCATGTTTAGACATATTTGTTGCTGCTACAAGTGTAGAGAGGTGATTTACATATTTGGTGAATTTATGTACTGATGTTTCATATATGCATGCAATTCGTTAAACCTGCTAGAATCGACACCGAATATAAATTAAATTTATGACCACTATCAAAAAGTTGAGAACAATTTATCTTTTGCATTTGGGTCAGCTGGGATTGAAACATATTATAAAGAATATTACTTCTGTAAATATGTACAAAAGCAAGATCATCTTAGAAGAATTTGCAACTATTTATTTACTCCACAAAAACTATAGCACAAGGTGGTGGCCCCACAGTCAAAATTAATATTTCTACATTTTAAGTAGCTAGAACATATCAAACGTGAAATCAGAGAAGGATGGAAGAAGGAAGGGAGGGAGGGGGGAAGGGAAGAGAGAACCTCTTACAGCTTGTAAAAAAAAAAAAAGCAAATCTGTTAAGAATAGGAGCATCATCAGTTGTTGCTCCTTTACAGCTTGAGCTAATTAAGATGGTAGTGCATCAAAATTGGATTCTCTCTCTACATAGCTAGTGTGTAAATAGTGTCACCATCCTACTTTTCTATTGCATACATAAAAAGTCTATGATTGTGTTGAATGTGTGTGTACACAAACAATTAAGAAAAACAGAAATTGAGAGAAGCAGAAAACTATTGATGCATTGACAACTAGAAAAAACTATGGAATACCTTTCAAATAAGAAACTCCAGAATCAGTGATGTTACAGTTGGATATCTGTAACTCATTCAGGTTAGCAAACTTCCTACGAGCACATGTTGGAGACATGCATCAATGATGCTTACCACTCAACATCTCCTCAGTGAGCTCCATCTACTCATTGTAGTCTGCTAAGTCATTGTACTCAGTCATTTCACCTTCATTTGATTAAATGAAAAACAATATAAGAAATAAGCAAGTAATTAAGTAGTATTGATTTACCACTCAACATTTCCTCAGTGAGCTCCATCAAGTGATTGTAGTCTGCAAAAGTCAATTAATACAGAAATTACAAGTAGTGAACTGAGGATTATGAGTCATTTCACCTTCCTTAGATTTAATGCAAACAATATGAGGAATAGGTGTATCAATGTTGGAAGGGACATACAGACAATGCAATGCTGGTATAATTTAACATTGAACTTTAAACATAATGAGGTAGTATTGATTTGTCTCATTGAATCAAGATGTCATTGTAAGACACAATAATAAATTACCATGAAAATATTTGCCGCTCATTGATGAATGTCTCCATGAAAATGCAGAGCACCATCGATGCACTTATGAAAATCCTTCAACCACGTGAATCAAATGCACATGAAAGCTAGAAATTAAAACCAAACTCAAATACAAATCATATTTAATTCATCACATAAATCAGCAAGCCAGCAAAATAATAGAAATTAAGATCAAACTTAAATGCTGAGGACTTAGTATAGAAGAAAATTCCCAATCTTCAAAAAGAAATTCATTAGAAACAAAGCAAGAGCTA
This sequence comes from Dryas octopetala, assembly GCF_963921425.1. Taxonomy (NCBI): domain Eukaryota; kingdom Viridiplantae; phylum Streptophyta; class Magnoliopsida; order Rosales; family Rosaceae; genus Dryas; species Dryas octopetala. The sequence continues at coordinate 16,162,485 of NC_141372.1, read as the reverse complement.
TGATAGTGGACAGAGTTGCAATGCCACCACAAGTTGCAAACACAATGACAACCACCAGATCTGATATCAATACGAAAACATTAATAAGAAATATCAACCAAAATTTGTTGTCACTCATATATGGAATGAATCAAAATTAAAATATAAACTAAGCTAACCTCAAGTATAATTGCAGAACATGATATTTTGAATCGAGATTAGATGTAAGGTATTGCCTGATAAAAAAAAACAAAAAACTTAGCTTAAGTCGAGTTGTTGTCACTCATATAATAAATCGTACAGGAACTTCTGTTGTTGCTTCTTTTGGTGTGTTTATCTTTGTGACAGTGTTTGTCTCCCCATATCCTGCTCATGGTGTGGCTATACTTGTAGGATCGCCTAGGAAAACTGATTGAAACCATATATATTATATAAAAAAACATAAAGAAGGTCATCGATCTTAATTATAAACCTTCATTATGAGAATTAATATAAGTGTGGCTGCAATGCGAGTTGTGCAATATTCCTTATAGCTTAGCAAGGTGAAATTAACTCTAAAATCTATATTAATTCAGACTAAACAAAAACTAGAAAAATTAAATAATGTAATAACCTGAGTGAAAGAGAAGAAACTACAACTTAAAAATTGATCCATTCCAAGTCAGAACTCATATTTTTTAACTAATCAAACCCCAAACAAAGGGAATGCATAACTCATAAGACAACACACTGTAACTCCAAATCACAATGAAAATACAACCCTAAGAATTGGGGTTTCGGAACTCTAAAAATTAAATAGAAAAATTCCTAATTTAAGAAGAGAATGAAAAGTAAACTCTTAAGTTTCTAAAGCCTACCATCAGATCAGTGAGTTTCGGCTTCAATCAGAGCAGTGATCGCAACAGACCGAGGTGGTGGGTTGGTCCCGGTTCGCCCTGATATGGTTTGAGAGAGACGAAGCAGAGAGAGCGAGGGAGGGAGGAGAGAGAGAGAGAGAGAGCGACAAACAGTAAGAGAAACCCATAAGAATGAGAGAGGAAGTGGAGAGAGAGAGAGAGAGAGAGAGAGAGAGAGAGAGAGAGAGAGAGAGAGAGAGAGAGAGAGATGGGAAAATAGGGCTGAGTAAAAAATTAGTAGGAGATTGAGAGAAACCCATAAGAGTGAGAGCATAATCTAGGAGGTTTCTGCCCTTTTTGGTTGCTATCTGAAATGGTCGTGAGACAAGAATCTGGGAGGTTTCTCTGCCTTCTTGTTTCACTAATTGATAACAAACAAGAAAACAAAAAAAAAAAAAGAAACAAATCAGATGGACGGGGATTGGGGGAGAGAATGAGTTTGGAAGAATGGGTTTGGAAGAAAGGGTTTCCATTTTTTTTTTTGGGGTGAAAAAGGGGTTTCAATTTTTTAGTGATAATAAGGAGAGGGAGAATTCCCGCATAAAATTTTGATCAACATTAATTAATATTACTGAGTTTAATTTTAACAACACACAGTGCACGTTGTTATATTTAATAAATTTCACAACGTGCACAAGTATGTTGCAATATAAACTTTTAACAACATGCAAAATCCGCATGTTGTCAAATACTTTTAAATAATACTAATGACAACGTACATTAAAGGCACGTTGTAAAATACCTTATTTCGCAACATGCATCAGTCGCACGTTGTTAAATGCATGTTGTCAAAAAGCATTTTTCTTGTAGTGTATGGAGAGACATAAAATGCTCAATTAATTTTATGACCCTAGTTTTAGGTTGTTTGAAACTAGTTTGATCTCTGTTTATTTTTGGATATCTCTAAGCAGCAACAAAAAGATGGTCCTCCTTTTGAACGGGACGCTCAACTGCTTTGGGCTTCTCAATTTTCTGATTTTAGTTGTGGATATAATTTTTTGTCCTTTGCAATCTTAATTATGGTACACTAAATTGTTGTGGATGTTGTTTTCTGGTCACTGCTTAAATTATATCAGGAGAAGAAATATGTGTGGCACATTACAATATGAAGACAATTTTATGATTTAACTGTATATTGAGTTATCCTCAACTTAACACAAGAGCACAGCAACATGCTCATTAATTCTTCTTATCCACTTCCCTAGGAAAGAACAAGAACCAAGTCACAAAGTTCTGGTGGGCTTGAGTTTTTATCCACCTTATCCTAGTTGATAATCCATGAGAGATTGATATTTTACAGGGCAAGATAGCATTTCATCCTTTTGGGCATGATCAGCATCTCTTTGAAATGTCTTAGGCTCTTGTCACTTGGTCTGATCTCAAGTGTCCTTATTTATCTTATCAGTCTTCATCTTCCACGCGATGCCCTTATCTCCCCACTCAACTTCCGTTGTTGACTTTTGGAGAAGGAAACACAGATGCATCAATGTGTTTTTATAAATTCAGTTAATTTATATCTCATGTGATCTTAAGTTTGCTCATCTTAATTTAAAATTATCACTAAATCACAAACTAGTTGATTAACTATTAGAGTTAAAGGACTTACGGTATACTACGAGAGTGCATCTGTTTTTTTAATTTTTCCAGTAAACACTAGAGTTTTTAATAGAAAAATTTTATGTGCTTCCTGAGTAATATTGAGGCCTTTATCAAAATTCCACAAAACCCCTTTTCAATAATAATGCTCCTCTTATTTGGTCAATGACTGAACGCTAACGCAGTTTGATGGTGTTGGTGTTTTTGACAATTGAGATCTCCCAACACCTTCTTGCCCATGCCTACGAATTAGTCAATTTAGGTTAAGTGAACTTGGATTGGCTCTAGTATAGTCGACCTAATTTTGAACCTCTTACTATATAGGATTGGTTAGGCTACATATAAGTTTGATACTGGACTTGTTCAAAACTTTTTCATCAAGTTAATTCAGCATGTACCCTTAATGGTCATTCTACTTAGAAAAGCTACTTGATAGGTACAGCTTAATTTAGTACTCTATTTGTCCCATTGCAATGGCTTTATATCACTTTACAAACTACTCCAAGGTATATTTGCACTATTTTCAAAAAGTGAATCTCATTGGAGGTTAATCAATTACAATTATTCTATACCACATTTATGGCTTGCCTTACTAAGTTATGAAATTTTGTTCCCAAACTGATTTCAGTTTAGCCCAAACCAGCAAATGAACCATCCATCGAACACTCACCGACACTCTGGTCTATTTTGTACCTCATTCAGTCCAAAAGCAATGAACCTCATTGAACCAAAAAAATAAAACAGAGAACTTATTTGCCACTTTACTAGACTTTCCAATATGTAGCACACAAAGGGTACTTGTAGCTGTTACTTTGTTAGCCGTCGTGTAACCCGTTTTGGCAGTCATACGGCAACCTTTCCAAAATTATTGAAAGAGAGGGGTCAATTATATCATTCATTGCCAAACATACTAAAAACTTACAGAGGTGCAAGGAGTGCAGAAAGTTATTTTCAAGTCCATATTATGAAAACCCATTTCCCATTTTCAGTTATAACACACTCACACAAAACTAAATTTGTTGTAAAAGAATGTAAAAATTTAGGGTTTGTGGAAAAGAGGAGGCAGAGAGAATATCATCAGTCTATTTCATTCATGATATAAATATCCTTATATAGAAGTAGGGTTTACTAGGTTTTGAATATTTACTAGTATGCCCCTACAACTAATTACAGGAATAGCCACATATAACAATATATTTACAACACTCCCCCTTGGATATTCCATGTCATTAGTGTTGTCTCTGCTATGCGCTTCTAAGTTGCCTCGTTAAAACCTTGCCAAGTAATAAAAACCCTGTGGGAACAAAAACAACCTTGGTCGAAGGAAAAAGAGTGCAACGCGCGTGAGTGTGGAGTAGTCGCATCAGAACCTCGAAAGTAGGTGAAGTCATATCTTCTGGATCATAAGCAGATAGTATGTCTATGGGAGCGGGGTGCATTAGAGTTGCTACACCAAAACCTTGCCCGGTAAACCCAATGGGAAAAACCCGTGGTCGAAGGGAAAAGATGAGCAAATGCATATATATCAGATCAACACATCTTCAGGATGTAGTATGAGTAGAGTGACCATGCCAAGATGTGCCCCATTAAAACCTTGCCAGGTAACAAAACCCAGTGGGACAAAATAACCTTGGACGAAGGACAAAAGAGTACACGATGGTCAAGCGAGTATGCGTCGGGATACTCCCCCTGATGTCGACTCCCCCTGAAGATTACATACTAGGAAAATCAGCCAATCTACGCAAACCAATACCTCGAACATGCATCAAGAACGTGGACTTTAGCAGTGACTTGGTGAAGAGGTCTGCATGGTTGTCTTGAGATCGGATCTGCTTGACTTCAATCATCTGATGCTCTTGTTGCTGTGGACTGAAGAAGAACTTCGGTACAATATGCTTGGTGTTGTCTCCTTTGATGAAATCTGTCTTCATCTGCTGGATGCAAGCGGCATTATCCTCATAGATAATCGTTGGTTCATCAGTGGTGGAATTCAGCCCACACGTAGTTCGAACATGCTTGGAAACTGCTCTTAGCCATATACATTCACGAACTGCTTCGTGAAGGGCTAGAATCTCAGCATGATTGGAAGAGGTAGCAACAAAGGTCTGTTTCGTAGACCTCCAAGATATTGTTGTATTCCCAATGGTAAAGACATAACCAGTTTGAGAACGCGCCTTATGCGGGTCTGATAGATACCCTGCGTCAGCATATCCAAAAGGCGGGCATCATTCCGAGGATCGAGGGGGTTCGATCCATTCCTTGATGCGTAGCTAGGGATAGAATAAGCTCATATCCGTCGTACCTTTAAGGTAGCGGAAAAAGTCTTTTATGCCATTCCAATGGCGGCGTGTTGGCGCAGAGCTACATCTAGCTAACAAGTTCACAGCGAATGATATGTTCGGTCTAGTACATTGAGACAAGTACAATAATGCGCCTATTGTACTTAGATATGGGACTTCTGGTGCCAATATCTCTTCGTTATCATCTACGGGATGAAATGGATTATTCTTAGGATCTAGACAACGGACGATCATGGGCGTGTTAGAAGGCTTCGCTTTATCCTCATTAAAGCGCCTTAACATCTTCTGGATGTAATTCGATTGATGGACCAAAATTCCATCTGCACGGTGCTCGAGCTCCAGGCCGAGACAGAAGTTCGTTCTCCCAAGATCTTTTATCTCGAATTCCAACTTCAGGTGTTTAGTTGTTTCCTTGATCTCTTCAGGAGTACCAATTAGATTCATGTCATCGACATAAACAACTACAATAGCAAAGCCGGAACTTGTTCTTAATAAACACGCAAGGGCATAGAACATTATTCACATATCCCATCCCGATCAAATACTCACTTAGACGGTTATACCACCTCCGTTCGGATTGTTTCAATCCATAAAGTGAACGCCTCAAACTAATGGAGAGCGTGTTCCGTGGTCTGGAACTATTAGAATCGGGTGTCTTAAGTCCTTCGGGAACTTTCATATATATCTCTGTATCAAAATCCCCATAGAGATAAGCAGTGACCACATTCATAAGCTGCATACTCAGTTTTTCGAAAACTACCAAACTGATAAGGTAGTGGAACGTTATGACGTCCATTACGGGGGAATACTCTTCCTCGTAATCAATCCCAGGGCGTTGAGAAAATCCTTGCGCCACTAGACGAGCCTTGTATCTCACAATCTCGTTTTTCTCATTACGCTTCCTTACAAATACCCATTTAAATTCTACAGGTTTAACATGGGGAAGGTGTAGGAACGACAGGCCCAAACACCTTTCTCTTTGTCAAGGAATCTAATTCGACCTGGATTGCTTCTTTCCATTTTGGCCAGTCGTCTCGACGTTAACATTCATCAACGGAGTGAGGTTCGATGTCATCGCTAGTTATGATTTCGGTAGCTACCGCGAATACAAATATATCATCGATGATAATCTCGTATCGATTCCAGAGCTCACTTAAGCATGCATAATTTATAGAGATCTCTATGTTCTCGGGAGTGGGTTCTAACGTTGGAGCGTCCCCCAACGTCGTCTCTTCTGGGACGGACCCATAATCCGGAACTATTTCGTGAGATGGATCGATTGAGATCGCGATGTCAAGGGGACTCATTTGTGCCAAATGTATCCTCTTCCGGGGATAAGAGTCCATCGAACCTAATGGTCAACCTCACTTCTGAGCAGGGACATATGACTGGTTAGCCACTATTGTTGTACCTCGTCCATCTGGGACGACACGTCCTCCTAGGACGACACGTCCTTCGGGGACGGATATCTTTGCAGGCACATTTGCAGCAGGTATATGTGATCTCGTCACTTTAGCTAGTTCAGAGAATGCGTCTGGCATATTATGAGTTATACTCTGTAGATCTAGAATTCTCCGCACTTCACTATCACATTGTGCGGTTCGGGGATCGAGATGAGACATAGTGGGGACATTCCACGTCAATTCACGTCGTTCTTCAGGAACGGTGACGTTCATATCTCCCCCTAACGGCGGGAAGACTGTCTCATCAAAGTGACAATCCGCAAATCTAGCGGTAAAGAGATCGCCTATCAAGGGCTCTAAAAAGCGTATAATGGATGGGGATTCATAATCGACATATATGCCCATCGTTCGTTGAGGACCCATTTTGGTACGTTGTAGCGGCGCAACTGGCACGTAAACTGCATACCCAAATACGCGTAAGTACGAAACGTCAGGTTCGTACCCAGTCACCAACTGTAACGCGGAGTAAGGTTGGGTAGCAGTGGGCCTCAACCGGACCAACATGGCTGCATGCAAGATTGCATAGCCCTACGCAGAAATTGGAAGCTTGGTGCGCATAACCAAGGTTCGTGCGATCATTTGTAATCTTTTAATGAACGCTTCTGCGAGACCATTCTGGGTGTGAACATAGGGAACTCGATGTTCAACATTAATCCCTAGGGGCATGCAATAATCATCGAAAGTTTTCGATATAAACTCTCCGGCATTATCAAATCTTCTGGACTTTATAGGATAATCCGTGTGGTGAGCCTTCTGGGCGAGAATTTTAGCAAAAGCAGCGTTTCTTGTGGACAATAGTGTAACATGTGATCACTTTGTCGATGCATCAACCAAAACCATGAAATATTTAAATGGTCCGCATGGTGGTTGGATAAGTCCACAAATATTCCCTTGTATCATTTGCAGGAAAATGATGGAGTCTTTACTAGTCTTTGCATATGATGGTCTAGTATTCAACTTTCTGAGCGAGCAAGTTTGGTATAGTGTGTCACTAAACACAAGATCCTTATTAGTAAGGGGATGCCCGTGTGATGAATTGAGGATACGGCGCATCATACTTTGACCTGGGTATCCCAACCGGTCATGCCATAGAAAGAAACTGCTCGAATTGGTTAACTTCTGGTTAACTATGTGATTGGCCTCAATCGATCGAATGGTGGTCATGTAAGACCGCTCGAGAGACATTTCGATTTCTCCAATGTACGCTTCTGGCCATACAAATTGGAGGTTATGCAAAGATATTCCACTCCATTTTCCTCAGTGGTTTCAACGTGATAACCGTTGGCTTGAATATCCTTATAACTCAACAACGTTCTTCTGGAACTTGGAGAATATAAGGCCTCATTAATGGTAATTCAGTACCATTGGACAACATAAAAAATGGGCTTTGCCATGGCCCTCTATCAGGTTGGATTGGCCTGATATGGTTGTCACAGAGATATGAGTAAGCAATAAGTTTGAAAAATACTTCCGATCTTGAAGTATGGTGTGCGTAGTAGCACTGTCTGCCAGACAACAAACTTCCCCACTAAACATGCTTATTCATAAATTTAATTCAATAGATCACATGTATGAAAATAACTTAATTGAATTAAATAATATTCGAGCATAACCAAATTTCCAAAACAAATAATCCAAATCATAAATCACCAAAATAATCCGAATAAGAAAAACATTATTCAGAAAATAAATACGGCACAAGCGCCGATCATATCCATGTCATCGAGTTTCTAGTCCTCAAAGTGTCCAGTAGCAGTCTGAAAATCAGTGACCTCTAAGGTGGTATCCATAGGAAATGATCCCTCAACGAGATTGGTCTCTCGAGTTCCGCGACTGGCGTGATACTCATTTACAGCTTGCGCTGATGCACGGCAGGTGCGGGACCAGTGATCAGTTCCTCCACATCGGTAACAGAGATCATTCTGATTCTGATTCTGGTGGCGACGGGCCGGACCAGTGTTCCTCTCATTTCGAGTTCTTGGGGCCGAGAGACCGTGGTTCCTACCACGTGGGCCATGGCCACGTTGGCCTCGGTCATACAGGCCATTCCTCTGAGAACCTTTCCTTCCATATCTCGGGCGGTCAGACTTTGTGCCTTTTCCATGACCTCGGTATCCTCTTTCGCGGTTTGAATCGCGATAAGCAACAACGTTTGCTTCAGGCAATGGTGCTGCTTTAGTACCGACAGGTTGGGCTTGATCATTTCTCATTAATAAGTTGTTGTTCTTTTCAGCGAGCAACAGAGTAGTGATCAATGCCGAGAACTTGGTAAAATTCCTCTCCCTGTATTGTTGCTGCAGGACCAAACAGGAGGCAGGGAAGGTGGAGAAAGTCTTCTCCAATAGGTCAGCTTCGGTAAGCTCCTCCCCACAAAATTTGAGGAGTGACCGGATCCGGCAGATCTCCGAATTATACTCATTCACGGATTTGAAATCCTGGAAACGAATGTTCTGCCAATCATGTCTTGCTTCAGGCAAGAAAATGGTCTTTTGATGGTCAAACCGCTCTTCCAGAGCAACCCAAAGAGCTCGTGGATCCTCTTCAGCGAGGTACTCAACTTGAAGTGCTTCCTCCATATGCTTCCTAATGAAGATCATGGCACTTGCCTTAAGAGATTCTGCGACAACATTGTCTGCATTGATTGTCGATCTCATCTTCTTGGCAGTCAAATGAAGCTTAACATCTTGAGTCCACTTTAGATAGTTTCTTCCGGAAACTTCCAAAGCGACAAAATCAAGCTTGTTGAGATTTGACATTCTTTGGTTGAAAGGAACAAATAATTATAATTAGTGCTTCGGGCAATAACATCGATAAGCAATAAATAAGAACTTCAAGTTCTATAACATGGTATAGACATGTAAAATCTACTGGTTTTATCATGTATGGTGAATTTATGAAGGAAACTTCAGGTTCCTTATACGGCATTATTGAAGCTACAGGTTCAATATTTATGTATGAACTACTGGTTCATTAATTACCTGCAATTTCTACACATATATTCTAGTGCAAAAATTTAAACAAGTAAAATATTCATATACCCAAATACAACAGAAAAATATCACAAAATTGTTTGAATAAAAGTTTCTGACATTTAGAGTATATATATTAAATGGTTTGCATAATAATAATAAACCATCAGCAGCACAGTGGTTAAGGTGCAAGGTAGTGCAAAAGAGGTCCTGGGTTCAAACCCCAGGCATGGCAAGAATTAATCATTTCATTTTTACAAAGTTTCAGGAGGCTTGCCATGTGTCAACGTGGGAGTGGCGCTGACGTGGCAGCTTGGTGGCGCATGCATGGAGTTGACGTGGCAGCTTGGTGGTGGGCCTGCTGGGCTGCCAGCGTGGCGCTGACATGGCGGGCCTGCTGGGCTGGTAGCGTGGGAGTGGGCCTGCGAGGCGCTGCTGGGCCGCTGCAAGGCTGGCTGCACGGGCCTGCTGGGCTGGCTCCTTGGGCCTGGGCTGCTGGCCTGGGCTGCATGCTTGGTGGGCTGCCTGCTGGGCAGCAAGGCTGCTGGCAGCATGCATGGCTGGGCGCTGCTGCAAAGGTGCGTGCTGCTGCTGGCAGCGAGGAGGGCTGGCTGCTGCAGGCAGCGAGGAGGGCTGGCTGCTGCAGGCAGCGAGGCGCTGCTGCTGCTGGCAGCGAAGGGCGAAGGGCTGCTGCTGCTAGGCTGCGCCTCCGCAAGGCAGCAAGGTTGCGCTGCTGTGAGGGGGCTTTCTTGCAAGGTGACGCTGCTGCTGGCAGCGATGCGAGGCGCTGCTGCGGGCGCGAGGGCTGCTGCTGGCAGCGAGGCACTACTGCGGGAGCGAGGCAGCGAGGCGCTGCTGCGCGCGCGAGAGCTGCTGCTGGCAGCGAGGCGCTGCTGCGCGCGCGAGAGCTGCTGCTGGCAGCGAGGGGCTGCTGCAGGCAGCGCGCGTGGGTGAGGGGGCTGGTGGCTGCTGGCCGCACGGGGTGGTTTCCGATCACCCCAATAAATTCTTCCTCTTTTTATTATTATTTAATCATTCAATTCAAGGAAGCATGTATAAAATATATGTAATCCCAAATAAATCAATCACATAGATTTAGGGTTCATGCCTCATGGAGGATTTTTCAATCAATCAAAGATTTCAAAACATAAACATAAAATTGTTTTATAAACCTACTTGGTTGAAGAACAGATTGAAGGATGATCCTCTATTGTTTGGCGATCCACAATCCTTAGAGCTCTTCATGCTGATAACGTGTTGTAAAAGAATGTAGAAATTTAGGGTTTGTGGAAAAGAGGAGGCAGAGAGAATATCATCAGTCTATTTCATTCATGATATAAATATCCTTATATAGAAGTAGGGTTTACTAGGTTTTGAATATTTACTAGTATGCCCCTACAACTAATTACAGGAATAGCCACATATAACAATATATTTACAACAAAATTCACTTAATGGGACACTAAACATGCAAATTACTATAAGAGGGAAGCTAATACCCTAATATGTTAGTATCCTATAGGGAATTCCGCACTTCTGATTCCGCACTAGTTGATTTCCAATGATATTTTATAACTATTAAATCAAACCATTTATAGCTCATAGTTAAGAGGTTGTTATGAAAACCATTCAGAGTTTTGAATAGACATAAAAACCATTCAGATTTTCCTTTTGCATTTTACGTTTGTCCGCACTAGTTTTGCTTCTCAAATCATTCAGAGTTGTGCATTTTGGTATTACTTATGATTCCTATAATTCAATTGAGCATCATTCAGCCCTTATATAACAGATAATTTAAAAATAACTATAATAATAATATGTTGCAGATGTCCTACAGAGTGCATTTGGAGTTCTTTAAAAAGGCTCATGGACAACTCTAAAAGTCAGAATACTCATTTTAGAGTATCATGGTGGATTAAGCCTTAATGACACTATAAAAATGTGAATTGTATAACACATGAGTATGATCTTAAGTTGTCCGCAAAATTATCTCTCTTGTTGTAAGTTTTATGGTTTTCATGTGCTAAACTTGCTATTTTTTGCCATACTCATGTGAACGTAATTGTTTCATAGTTTTTACCTAGTTAACCATTGTTATACCACGGGTTTTCTTCCAACATATTACTATTTGCTTCTCTTTCCTTGTTATAATACTAAATTAATGTATGCTCAATTGAATTAAATTAGTACAACGCATAAAACTGTATTATGCAAATTGTTCTTTCTAGATGCAATTACCCTAAGGTGGCCAGTCAAAGGATGCAAACAACTAGTGACGGGTTCAAATAGATAATGGAAATTTAATACATGCAAACATCAAACTAACAGACCAAGAGACGAATAAATGATTTGTTAAAGTATGCAAATCCATTAATCAACCTACAACTAACACGCAAGATAGAATAAATAAACTTACATAATTAAATTAAATAAAAGAAAACATCAACAAATAATGAAATCCCAATTCATATTGGTGCACAAATCAGAAACACAAACTAATATTAATTTAAAAACATAACTAAATAAATTCAGAAGCATAACTAAGCATGAAATCAGAATTCTAGAACAAAAAAAAAAAACAAAAATCAGAGATTCAACACAAGGGTGGCTGCGGCAAGAAGAGAGGAAGAAGGAGGCACCTAGCAAGCAGGAGGAACTCACGGAAAGGTGAGCTAGGGCTTGCGGCAAGGGCTGGTTCCTTCTCTCTCTCACTAGTCACGCCACCTTCTCTCTCTAACTCTCTCTGAATTCGGCTCCCTCTCACTCTAACTTTCTGAAAAAAATAAAACCTAAAAACTGAAAATAAACTAGGAGGCAAGAGCTCTAGGGTTCTGAAGTATATGACATATTTATAGAGGTGCAATCCATGAGAGGCAAGGAGAAGAAGACTTGCGGCAGCAGCTAGGGTTAGGAGCATGTGGGCTTGCGGCAAGGCTAGGCCTTGTGGGCTTAAGTGACTCACGCCTAGCCTAGCTAGGGTTCCTCTTGTCCTTGCGCATGGCTGCTGGTCTTGGGCTGAAGTCTTGGCGCATGTTGAGTGTCCAAATTGCATCATTTTATGATGCTAATTCCCTAACCTCGAGTGCAAGAACTCGATATTTTAGGTCTTGTTAGTTTGTTTTAGTGTTTTGTAGGTTAAATGAAGCAATGATGGAGAAAGAAGCTAAATGAGGCTATTTTGAGCTAAAAATGGAAAAAATGAGAAAAATAATCTTGAGGGAATCTTCTCGAAGGATCTGGAATCTGGAAGGAATCTTTGGAAAATCTCAGATAGAATCTTTTGGGGAATCTTTTTGGTCAAGGTTGACTTTTGGTCAAAGTCAAAGGTCAAAGGTCAAAGTCAATGGTCAACCATGCCACATCATATCATGACATGGACCACCCATGCAACCCATGCACTATGGGCCATGCACATAACCCTAGCCCAAAGGACCAAGGCCATACGCCTATTGCTAGCCCAAATGGTGGAAACCCAAGTTATGTAGCAATTAACAAGTGTGCATTTTGCATCACTTGTTATGCTACATAGTAACACAGACAGCTGGCTAGCTATATAGCGACGAGTCATTGTATTGTATGGGTTTTATTGTATTATTCTCATTGTACATGTATTCATGTGATGTTCTTTGTATTTTCCAAAACGTTCAATTAATGCATGATTATCTATATTGTTCAATTAATGCATGATTATCTATGATTAATTTTGGGTCTGCTCACCATCTTAATCATTTTCAGTAAAGCTCAAGGCTGAACACAACCATACCCAAAAATGATCAATTAATCATATTACCTTTTTAGGGGACACCCATTTCTCTAAATTGCTCAAAGAATAGTTGAGTGATTTCACCACAACTCCAATCTGCAATTAAAATTGTCAGAGCCCATGTCAACAAATGACAATCAAAAAGCAAAACTTGTTTTTGCAATTGTTATATATAGACCAATTTCTTTGCCTTGAAAAAGTTCTAATGTTAAAACCTTCTCATGGGCAAAGGCCAAAGACACATACATACATACATACATAAGGCATGCATTGTACAGAAGAGCAAGCTACCTTATCCCTGTAAGCTTCAACTGGGTGCTTGCCAAGATCTTGATGGAGTGCTTTGAAAATCTTTTCTTCATGGTCCTTGATGAGCTGAAGAAGGGCACTGAGTTGGTTTTTCCTCCATGCAACACTTCGGGTTCTACCACTTTTGAAGGCTTGCCTTAGCTCATCAGACAAAGATTCTTCTGCAGGTTGTGCTCTCATTGCTTCCATGACGATTATGGTAATATCTAAAAATTGTTAGATTTTGATAGTACTGGTCTGCCACTTTTAAATATAAACACCAGCAACAATTGCATTAAAAGCACCCAACTACTCAGATCAGGTACTCAATCATGCTGACGTAACCAAAGAAGAGTTCCCCTTTTAGTCTCTTGGTTCAATCATCCAACTGGTTTACCGATGAAGTAGCTGAAAATCAATTCTCCTTGACCCACCATGTCTGCAAGAAAAAAACTTAGAGACCATTTGTAACATTTTCCATCAATCAATCTTTTATCACATCTGAAAAATGACATGAAAATTTGACAGGAAAAATGAAAATGGGAAGCAGAGGATCAATCAAATAATTGACCCCTCTAGCAAATTTATTTCCCATTTTATCATTAATTTTCTGGTAGGTGGCACTTGGCAACTGCCAAAGTAATGAGAAAGGAAAGGTCCAAAATGTTTTCTTTTTCATTGGATTCTATACCTATTAATCTATTATGTTAGGCCAAAAAATTTATAATGATTTTTGTGAAAATTTATTAAAAGAAAAATTATGTGTATATATTTGGAGGATCAAGAGACTCATTTGTATGATTCGTCTCCAAAAGCTAAAATTTGCCTAAGGTAGTAGTTGAGCAAACCCCTGATGAGCTATAAATGGTTTTTACCCGTCACTAGTTGTTTATCGAAAAACCTGCACTGCACTCTACTGGCCATTTGTGGCCGTTGCAGTGAACATTCTGCTGAGAAAAATGATGGAAAAGCTGGGTAAACCAAACAAAGATTTGATTAGGACAGACCTGTATATCTCCAATTACATGGGATTGCCTCATAAGTCCATCAGATGTTTACCCGTGGATCTCCAAGTAGGCAATAGGGTTTAGAAAGCTGCATTCTACATTGCACATTCCCAGTCTTCATACAATGCTTTGATCGGCTGGGACTGGATACATTCCAATCTTTGTTTTCCATCAACCCTAATTCAAAAACTGATTATGTGGAAGGGAAACAAAGTGGAGGTTGTAGATGCTGACCCAAGACCCTTCCATGCCACGACAAGCTTTGCTTTGGCACGAACATACGATGGCGATATTGGATGTCTAAGACTTGAGGGATACAATGAGCATGGACAACCTACTAGTGTAGTATACTCTAAGTTTGAAGGGGAGTCTTCGGCCGTAAGAGATTTGTTTGATCAAGAGATTCAATGATAAAGACAACATTACCAAATTTAATCCAGTTCGAAGAAGACCAACCCCAGTGATGGAAAAGAAATGACTATAAGCTCTATCCTGGCCGAGGTTTCGATGGAGTTTTTATCAGAAGAATGGCCAAAGGAGATTGAGCTAAAGGATCTTGATTATGCCCTGGCCGAGCTCGAAGACAGATATGCCGAGGTTCAAGATCCTTTAGAAGAAATTAACCTTGGAAGCGAGGAGGACCCCCGACCAATTTTTGTGAGCAAGCTTTTAGGATCAGATGAGCCCTCTGAAATGATCAACCTCTTAAAGGAATATGGGGTCTGTTTTTCTTTGCATTATCATGAAATGTCGGGTTTAGACAGAGAACATGTTGAATATAAATTACCTATGAAAAAGGGTTTTAAGCCGTATGTACAATTACCTTGGCGGTTCTCTGCCGAGGTTGAAAGTAAAGTTACAAAAGAAATCAAAAGATTTCTTAAAGCGAATTTTATTTATCCTGTTCAATATGCGGATTGGATTTCTAATATAGTACCGATAGTTAAAAAGAATGGGAAAATTATAGTTTGCATTGATTTTAGAAATTTGAACTTGGCAACCCCAAAGGATGAATATCTCATGCCCATGACCGACTTCTTGATTGATGGTACGGCTAAACATGAACTTCTTTCGTTCATGGATTGGCATGCAAGGTATAACCAGATTGTCATCAATGAGGAAGATTTGAACAAAACAACATTTAGGTGCCCCAGCGTAAGAGAGTTGTACAAATGGCTAGTGATGCCATTTGGCCTTAAAAACGCTAGAGCTACCTATCAGAGAACTATGAACGCTATCTTTCATGACTTGATTGGTAAAACTATAGAAGTCTATATTGATGATGTGGTTGTCAAGTCTGTGCATCGACGAGATCATATCCACGACCTAAGGCAGACCATCATGAAAATGCGCAAGCATAATCTAAAAATGAACCCTAAAAAATGAGCATATTGTCTCGGCCGATAATTTTCTTGGTTTCTGTAAGACCCCGTATTTTTCAAAGATTTATTTTAAATGTTTTGAGAATTTATTTTAAGGATTTTGGGAATTTATTTAGAATTTAAAGAGGTTTTGGGTTAATTTTTAAAATTTTGTGTTAAATTGGGCGCGACAAAAAGTTGACTTTTAAAACTAGTGGGCTTTCGCCTTGGACTTTGGGCATGTTGGAAAGGTCTCGATCCCACGAGTTCGTAGACACGCGGCATGCATCGATTGGAGTTATGGTTTGAAAGTTACGAGCTTTTGAAGTAAAGGGCAAATTTGTAATTTTTACGAAAGTGGTTTAAAAACCCAAAATTTCAGATTTTTATAACAGACACACTCTCTCTCTCTCTCTCTCTCTCTCCGCGCGTCTGCCTCTCTCTCGCCCCTCACCCTCGCCGTTCCTGCCACCGGCGCGTGGCGGCGCGTCCGGCGGCGGTTGGGCTGGGTGTTTAGCCCATGCTGCTCGCCTCCCTTCTCTCTCTCTCCCAGTGGCCTTCATTTTTCCGGCCGATCATCCACGACGGAGAAACGACGCAAAACAGGGCCGAGCCTCTCGTCGGCGATCTCGCATTTTCCGGCCAAATCGCGGCGCCGGACCACCTGGGTTCTCTTCCCCAGGCCACAGCGAGTCTCCCAGTGTTTACCCCATGCTCCGATGACCTCAAACGGCGGTGGATCGAAGATGGTTGTCCGATCGTCTTCTCCGGCCAGTTTCGGCCATTTCCGGCGAGAATTGGCTGTCGACCCAGGTATTGTTTTGGCTCCTCTCGACGTCTCCTTCGTGTCTGTGTACTTAGTTTGACCCATTTGTGATTCGATTTCGATGCCCCTATTTTGCAGCCGCGGCCACTGTAGCTCCGCCTTGTGTGGCGGCGACTTTGGTGGTTTTTCTCGATCGTTGTGCCTCTTCGGAAACTCCTGGAGTCTTTTCAAGGTTCGTCGTTGTTTTTGGTGTGAATTTGTGTGTTGTTTGGGGTGGGGCAGCCACCGTGTGTGGTGGCGGCCGCCCGTTTCAGTCGTTCAGTGGCCCAATTGTGTTTCTGAATTGTATTTATGGATTGTCTGGTCTTAACAGGTACACGGGCTTGGGAAATCTCATTCCCGATGCCGTTATGCTGCCGGATTTGAGATCCGAGCAAAGGAGCCAAGAAGGGCGTTTCGGTCTTTTCGCGTGGTTAGACTGTGAGTGAAATTAGATAGTCTATTTCGTTGCTTTGTGTGCTTGTGTGCATTTGTTTGCTAGGATTTGATTTGACTAGGACTGGGTAAGTCTAGGCTTGAATCTTGAGGATGGAATTGATGAATGGTTTATGCATTGAGGTTATGAGTTAGGATGTGAACGATTCGAGATTGAGGTTAATAGTTGACGTTTAGGCAATTGATTTGCCAGAATGAGGATTATTATTTATTGATGGGATTTAAGATGTGAATTTGAGGAACTATATTTATCTTGATGCTTGAATATTTGTTGATGAATTTGTGATGGGATTGAGTAATTATGGATACTCTTGTGGATTATTTTGAGTATGGAAATTGAGGATATTATTAAGGTTAATTATTTCGTTATTTCACTCATACGAGCTCTAGTGAGCTTACCGGGTTATTTGTTCGAATGACCCGGTGTACCATGGATATGGTGCAGTGTGGTTATTGGTGTTTTGCAGGTTAAGCAGGCTGAGGAGGCAGTGAGGAGAAGACGAGGCAGTGGGACTTATTTTAAATTTGATTTAACTGATTTTATACAGTCAATTTTACATAAATGTTTTGGGCTCACACTCTGATTTATTTAACGTATTTATTTATTATATTAAGTGCATGGCTCATTCTTTGAAAAGAGGTTTAAATGTCAAGGTTTCAGTGCATTTATGGGCCCGAGGTTCGGGGTGTTACAAATTTGGTATCAGAGCTAGACCCGGCCGGAAGTGTGTGGATTGCAAGACCCAGGGACCAAGACCCTGAGTGGGCGGCTGCGCGAGGCAGTGGCGAGCTACCAGGTGAGGAGAAGTGAGTGATCCCACACTGCCCGGGTGAGGAATGGTGATGTTACAGAAAGTTTGAGGAAATCAGTTGAGAAAATGTTTGTGAAAGCCAGTTTTTGAGAAAGAAAATGATTTTCAAGTGATTTCAGAAATGTATTTTATTTGAGCCATGAAAACGTTTGAGAAAGTTTTGAGAAATGTCCCCTGCACTGCCATTGCCTATCTGCTCCTCAGCAAGTTCAGGAAAGTTGGAAGTTGGAGACTTAGTAAGAGGTATGAATTTAGAAGAGTTTGAAGTTGGAGTAAGTTTATTAGTTAGAGAACAAAGGTTCAAGGGAAATAGTGGAGTAGTATCTTTAGTTGGTTGAAGAGTTAGTTCACCGAGTAAGTAGAGTTTTGAAGTAGTAGCCAGGTAGGACCTAGGCTGTTGTTTGTTTGTCAGAACTCAGCGGTTAATGTTTTGCGATCTCTTGTGGCAACGCTTTAGTAGTGATTGAGCAACTCGTAATTGAAGATGAAAGTTCTGCAGAAGGAGAATTCAGAGTTTCGAGAACTGTGGCAAACTACTCGAGGGAATTGATGACCAAGCTGGATGCACTCGAAGATCTTGGAAAACGGATGCGTATAGAACACGACAAGCTCGTTACCTGCAGCTCTCAAGTGAAGGATTCGATCTGCATCGTATTTTATTTTCCTTCTTGCTTGTGCTTTTCTCGGTTTCTTTTAATTAAAAGAGTTTTTCTAAAGTATGATTTGGTTGTGCTTGCTTGTGTTGTGTGAGACTGTTTTGCTTTTACTTTCCCTTGGGAATTTCGAGGACGAAATTTTTTTTAAGGGGGGTAGATTGTAAGACCCCGTATTTTTCAAAGATTTATTTTAAATGTTTTGAGAATTTATTTTAAGGATTTTGGGAATTTATTTAGAATTTAAAGAGGTTTTGGGTTAATTTTTAAAATTTTGTGTTAAATTGGGCGCGACAAAAAGTTGACTTTTAAAACTAGTGGGCTTTCGCCTTGGACTTTGGGCATGTTGGAAAGGTCTCGATCCCACGAGTTCGTAGACACGCGGCATGCATCGATTGGAGTTATGGTTTGAAAGTTACGAGCTTTTGAAGTAAAGGGCAAATTTGTAATTTTTACGAAAGTGGTTTAAAAACCCAAAATTTCAGATTTTTATAACAGACACACTCTCTCTCTCTCTCTCTCTCTCTCCCTCTCCGCGCGTCTGCCTCTCTCTCGCCCCTCACCCTCGCCGTTCCTGCCACCGGCGCGTGGCGGCGCGTCCGGCGGCGGTTGGGCTGGGTGTTTAGCCCATGCTGCTCGCCTCCCTTCTCTCTCTCTCCCAGTGGCCTTCATTTTTCCGGCCGATCATCCACGACGGAGAAACGACGCAAAACAGGGCCGAGCCTCTCGTCGGCGATCTCGCATTTTCCGGCCAAATCGCGGCGCCGGACCACCTAGGTTCTCTTCCCCAGGCCACAGCGAGTCTCCCAGTGTTTACCCCATGCTCCGATGACCTCAAACGGCGGTGGATCGAAGATGGTTGTCCGATCGTCTTCTCCGGCCAGTTTCGGCCATTTCCGGCGAGAATTGGCTGTCGACCCAGGTATCGTTTTGGCTCCTCTCGACGTCTCCTTCGTGTCTGTGTACTTAGTTTGACCCATTTGTGATTCGATTTCGATGCCCCTATTTTGCAGCCGCGGCCACTGTAGCTCCGCCTTGTGTGGCGGCGACTTTGGTGGTTTTTCTCGATCGTTGTGCCTCTTCGGAAACTCCTGGAGTCTTTTCAAGGTTCGTCGTTGTTTTTGGTGTGAATTTGTGTGTTGTTTGGGGTGGGGCAGCCACCGTGTGTGGTGGCGGCCGCCCGTTTCGGTCGTTCAGTGGCCCAATTGTGTTTCTGAATTGTATTTATGGATTGTCTGGTCTTAACAGGTACACGGGCTTGGGAAATCTCATTCCCGATGTCGTTATGCTGCCGGATTTGAGATCCGAGCAAAGGAGCCAAGAAGGGCGTTTCGGTCTTTTCGCGTGGTTAGACTGTGAGTGAAATTAGATAGTCTATTTCGTTGCTTTGTGTGCTTGTGTGCATTTGTTTGCTAGGATTTGATTTGACTAGGACTGGGTAAGTCTAGGCTTGAATCTTGAGGATGGAATTGATGAATGGTTTATGCATTGAGGTTATGAGTTAGGATGTGAACGATTCGAGATTGAGGTTAATAGTTGACGTTTAGGCAATTGATTTGCCAGAATGAGGATTATTATTTATTGATGGGATTTAAGATGTGAATTTGAGGAACTATATTTATCTTGATGCTTGAATATTTGTTGATGAATTTGTGATGGGATTGAGTAATTATGGATACTCTTGTGGATTATTTTGAGTATGGAAATTGAGGATATTATTAAGGTTAATTATTTCGTTATTTCACTCATACGAGCTCTAGTGAGCTTACCGGGTTATTTGTTCGAATGACCCGGTGTACCATGGATATGGTGCAGTGTGGTTATTGGTGTTTTGCAGGTTAAGCAGGCTGAGGAGGCAGTGAGGAGAAGACGAGGCAGTGGGACTTATTTTAAATTTGATTTAACTGATTTTATACAGTCAATTTTACATAAATGTTTTGGGCTCACACTCTGATTTATTTAACGTATTTATTTATTATATTAAGTGCATGGCTCATTCTTTGAAAAGAGGTTTAAATGTCAAGGTTTCAGTGCATTTATGGGCCCGAGGTTCGGGGTGTTACAGTTTCCTTGTTACCAAAGAGGCATTGAGGTTGACAAAAATAAGATCAGGTCCATCATCGAAGCTCCTCCGCCAAAAATAAGAAAGAGCTCAGGAAGTAATAATTTTAAAAATTTTGGAAGTCAAATAGTACACAGTCATACGAGTTTGTAGGATACTTCGGCTGATGTTTCGAAGCATAGATGTATTCTGCTGAATCATTTAAGTTTGTAGAAATTTAGAAAAATAAGAAAATTGAAATTGCCTAACCGAATCGCTGATGTGGCGCGATCTGGAGCGTTGATTAGAGTTGATCGGACATCAGAAAATTAGCCAGGCTAAAAGGCGCTGGTTGTGTGAGTGAAGGCGCACCAAAAACTCAGTCCCAACGCGATTTGGGACGTACTCACGTGAATGGCCAAAAACTTGTTGTTAAGATTCAAGTTAACCTAAATGATTAACTATAACCAAGCTAAAACTCACAAGTGCACGAATCTTAATAGTATAGCATGCAACTATCTAGGTCGATTCCACAGGGATCTAGATGTAATTCAATTTTGTTGTTAAAAGATAAAAATAATTTAAAACCAAAACATAAAAAAAATGAAAGAACCCATCAGCTAGCCCAGCTGCCACAATCGCAGGAACCCACCTCCTCATGTCTAGATAGTTTTAGAGTATTACTATATAGTATTCATTTTAGTGGTAATTTAAAAGCATCTTAGTTGGATTGTTTTAATTGCTTGGATTTCTCATCCTTAGAACTTTATGCACCTAGGGTACGTTTGCTATGGCATGAATCTTATATAGTTAGATATCATTTTGTGATTTGTGATATAAATGTCATTTTGGATATGTATGCTCTTATGCTAGTTTAAAGATTATGGCTTATAAGTGTGAATTTACCACTTGTGCATATAAGAAATGTTGTCATGTAGAAATTAAAAATTGGAAACCTTTAGTTTCTAAAGCATGTTGCATAAGAGTGTGGTAATTTAAAAACATCTTAGTTGGATTGTTTTAATTGCTTGGATATCTCATCCTTAGAACTTTATGCACCTAGGGTTTGCTATGGCATAAATCTTAGGTAGTTAGCCATCACCTTGGTTGGGGTAGTTGATAACATGAATGTGAATGTGCCCTAATTCACTTTGGCTGAGGATTAGGAGGGAATCTAATATATCTAATTTGACATAATCACTAATTGCATTGTTTGTTACATGAGATTGTTAGTGTGAATTCATAATAACCTCAAACGTACCTTCATCATCATTGAATTTAACTTGTACTTGAATTTGCTAACATTTCCATTTGTGAATTTCAAATTTTAGTGTTATTTATCATCAATTAACCAATCAACCAAACAACAACTCAACACTATACATTTACACATACTATTATGTTTAGTCTTGGCTTTGCATAGTACATGGTAGGTTGTTTGTTAGTTTTATAACCTTAAAATTAATCTAGCTTGTGGTTGAAGTCTCAATCCAATCTCTTGGGTACGACAATCCTCTACTTCTATTTTCATACTAAAACTTAACAACCTTACACTTGAGGTAAATAAATAACACCCCCTCCCACCTTCCCCCTTCCTGTCAATCTCTCATTCGCCTCCACCCATCTTCCCCCCCTTCTTGCCAATCTCTCACTCGCCTCCACCCTTTTCTCCCTCCCATCTCACTCCCTGGTTCTTCGTTCTCTCTTTTTGAGAGTTTGCTTGACCCTCTTGTGGTGAATTTGCTTGAGCTCTATACTCAAATCTGGAGGTCTCTCCTCCCTTTTTTCTTCTCCTCAAGTTCTGACCACCAAGTATCAGGTGGCCACTACTTTTGTCACTCTCCGCTTCCCGCCCTGTCATCTTCGTCAGATTCGAGACTCCTCTTTGATCTTCGGCGAAGATAGTTGGATCGTGGTTGTCACAAAAGCGAATCAGTCGCTATATCATCAAATATGTGCGCTTCGGCACGGGTGTTCGCACCTCCATCTTCCTTGGCTTCTCTTGGCCTTTTTAGTGCCTTTCTGGCAACTTTAGTGGTGGTGGTTTTTGCTCGGTGACAATGTGACGAGATCTTGGGATTTTTGTGGGCTGCCTTGCTCCTTTCCACCTCATGAGGGTTTTCTTCTTCCGAACCATGGCGGTGGCGTGGCTTCTCTGGGACACTCCTTTAGAGCATGTACAATGGCTTTTTGCTATATGTTATATTTAGCATGACTTTTAGTATTTAGCAATAGCTTTTATGCTTTTTGTTCCAATGGCACAAAAACTATAGCTATATGTTAGTATGTTTATATTTTTAATATATTCATACATATCGTTATAAATTAAATTTAATATATTAAATTATTTTAATAATTATATTATTGTAAATATTTTAATGAGATCTTTAATATGAGCTCAATATTAAATATATTTAAATATTATTATTTTAATACCCAAATTAATATTTTATTATTTTTCTTGTCAAAGTCAAATTTAAGAATTGTAACATTGGAATACATGACCAATCAACCCATAACAACTGCCCATCCTCATGCATTTTGTTGCAACCTTTTCCACCCACATGAATATCATTTCATCTATCTCTCTCTCTCTGGGACCCAACACTTTTTCAACTAATTACTTTCTTTCACTTAGTTTTTTTATTTTTTCTTTACCCATACTTTTTAGATGATGAGTTCACTTTTTTCTTGAGTTCCTCAATAATAATTGCTAAATTTTCTGCTATATATAGTGAAAAATTTAGCAATAGCATAACAAATGCTAAATTTAGATATGTCATTGTAACAAGCTTTTTTATCAATTCTGCTATATTTAGCATGTAGCATAGCATTTAGCTATGCCATTATACATGCTCTTAGCGTTTTCCTTTGATGATTATTGACTTGGTTGGTCTCTCTTGATCATGGGTATGTTTATTTTACATGAATTCCTAATTTTTCAACATTGTTCATGATTCTTGCTGGGCTTGGTTCAATTTTTAATTTTTTATTAATGGGCATGAATTTTGATTCTTTATTTTGAATTTCATATTTATTTGTTTTCTTTTATGCTTGGGCTTTGACAAAATTCGTGTTCTTTGCCTTGCATATTGATTGGATTTCAATAAATTCATGTTTTTGTAATTCTTACCAGGTTGATCTTAAATTCTGGGTAAAGAAAAGAAATTTTGGGTTGTTTTTAAATTTCTTAATTGTAAATTTTAGACCTTAAGGTTGGATAATTAAAACATGTGACAATAGAGTCTTAGTCCATATCTGGTTAACTCGTATATGCACCTTTCTTTCCTTCACATGGATAATGGAATATGGTCTTGTTTGGTCTTACAGTTTACTTGACAAGTAGAGCGAACAAAAGAGTACTTAAGAGGTCAAGACCTACCACTAGGATCAAAAATTTTTCTTATGTAACAATTTAATCATCCACTATAAATTCTATTAATTGCCTTGAATTTTAAAGCAAACTTGATATTTACTCTAATGTTTATTCTTTGAGATCCTTTGTTCATCATGCATTGGCATTTAATATCTATCTATCACTGTCTGGGGGTAATTTTTTGTATTTTAGATATCTTTATTTTGTGTGCTAAACTCTGCTATCTTGTAATTGCTGTCACTAACACATATGCATTATTGTGACACCAAATGTTCCTCAATACCAACACCAAGTAAGTCTTAGTCTGAGGCCTTAAATCTACATAATTTGAGTAGTGCTCTGTATATAAAATAAAAATGTCTCAGTGGTTGTAGAGGCCAAAAAATTAAGCATGGACAGTGGTAGTTCTCTGAAATTCGCACTAAATTTTAGGAGTGTAGTTTTTTCCTCTTAATTTTATGTTATTATTGTTTCTTTCCTTAAAGAGATAAGGCCAACAGAAAGGTGTAACAAAATGTAGATCCATTATTTTTTCGTTTTTTGGAACATGGATGTGTCTCGTTTTTAATAAAGCCAAGTAGTGTGACTTTATTTTATTTTAATTATTTTATTCTTGTTTTCGGCCTATCATATTGTCAAATTTATTGTGATTTTTTTTATTCAACAGTAGTTTTGTCTTGTTCTTCATTGTTGGCCCATGTATTAGTGATTGGATTAGTAATAGGGTTGTAGATAGTTCAATAATGTCTTTTTTTTTTTTAATTTCTATTTATAAATTTTTTGAATACATTCGTGGCAGATATATGGGAAATAGGCTGTAAGAGAATATGATAGAAAACACCAAAAAAAGAAAAAGACTAGACGATGATGTGAATCAGGTATCCTAGCTATTTAAGGACCAAGAATTTATCTTTACACTTTATTTTTCCCTTTCAATTTCTTTTATTTTCTTCATTTTTCTCAAATTCAAGTTTCTTTAAACTGGCCCAGAGCCACTAGAGAATCCACACTTTTGTTGATTTAAAATTTTAAATCCACATTAAATGCATCAGTATCTAAAGTGTTAACCCTAGCAGTCCTCTCTCCTGACAGTTTTTCCTTCTCCAAAGCACCAACTTTAATTTGGCTAATCACCTCTCTCTCTATTTTTTTTTTTTTTTTTTTTTTTTTTGCAGTTGTATGGGGTTTGTATCTGCAAGTTCAAGATTGATTATTCCAACAACCAAAATACAGTGGAGGAATTTCAAGATGGAAAACCAATGATGGGAAAAGTAGTGGAGTACGATGAATCACAAAAGGAGAAAGCTAGCAGATATTTCCAAAATGCAAAGCAATTCAGCCATGTGGCATTTCTGGATGTACATGGCATAAACTAAGATGCAAAAACCGGCAAATGGTACATCTTGTATCAAGACTTTAGGTGTCATTTAAATGACTGGAAGATAAATATTTGAACTGAGGTTCAGCCAACAGTATTTTAATAAAATCTTGAAAATCTTCAATGTTATTGCACTTCACCAATTTTAAATATTCCTCTTTAAAATGTCCAATGTTTATAAGTGGACACTTATTAGACAGAAGAAGTTATGTGGTAAGAGAAGATAAATGGGCACTTATAAACATTGGACATTTTAGAGAGGAATATACTGATATCTACTAGGAATTGGTGAAGTGCAATGACATTGAAGATTTTCAAGATTTTATTAAAATACTGTTGGCTGAACCTCAGTTTAAAAATTTATCTTCTAGTCATTTAAATGACACCTAAAGTCTTGGTACAAGATATACCATTTGCCGGTTTTTGCATCTTAGTTTATGCCATGTACATCTAGAAATGCCACGTGGCTGAATTGCTTTGCATTTTGGAAATATCTGCTAGCATTCTCCTTTTGTGATTCATCGTACTCCACTACTTTTCCCATCATTGGTTTTCCATCTTGAAATTCCACCACTGTATTTTGGTTGTTGAAATAATCAATCTTGAACTTTTAAATGACTGGAAGATGGATTAGTTTAAAACGAAGATGGAAAAAGTATTTCAAATGGTAGAAAATATAAGGTACTCCCTCTAATTTGATTTGTGTATCATATTTGTCCTCCTTCTCCAACTCTTTTACTTTGACATGATTGATTGTTTTCTATTTTTTGTGTGCAGCATAATCCTTACAGGCTTGGAATATCTCCACAAAGGTGGGCGAGTCCATGGAAGCTTATTAGACAAAAGAAGTTATGTGGTAAGAGAAGATAAATGGGCACTTATAAACATTGGACATTTGAGAGAGGAATATACTGATATGGACTGGGAATCGGTGAAGTGCAATGACATTGAAGATTTTCAAGATTTTATTAAAATACTGTTGGCTGAACCTCAGTTCAAATATTCACCATTCCACCATGGTGACATTGGTTCGTTCTTGAAATATACAAATACGAAGTTAGTTTCTTATATTTTTTCAATTTCTTGATAGTATTAATTGCTGCTGTATTTAATTGTTTTTCTCTCTTTAATTTCTTAATAGTATTAATTGTCAGAAATTCTATAATGACTGCAGGCATACTATGTCTTCAGAGTCTTGACCGTTGGATGAGATATATTTGATCTAACGGATGAGAAAAAAACAAGGGCTGAATCGGTAGCCCATAATGAGAGAGAAAGAAATAACCTCTGAAAAAAAAAAAAAAAATCCTTCTGAGTCAGGGCAAACAAAAAACGCAGATCTCATTTGCTTCTTAATCTTTACCCTCTCTCTCCCGTACACTTTCTCCAATCAAAACCCAGCCGTCCGGCAGCAACGTTGGCAAAATCGGCCCCAAATATTCATGACGGCCATCCGCCTTCTCCGGCGGAGTTGCGACACCGACCACCCAAGACATCGTCCTCTCGACTCACTGATCGTCTGGGTGTCCTCCTTTAGTCCTAAAATTCAATCATGAAGGAGAATCAAAGGAGAACAGATCCAACCCCTTCGCCGGCGATCTGAGTTTTCTAGCGACTTCGAGGTCTCTCTCGGGGATCAGGTATCAGGTCATGGTCACTACCGGATCATTACAGAGGTATAATTGCGTCCTCATAGAGAGATTGTCAATCTTGTCAATTACCTTGCAATGGCTTTCTGAAATTTGTGTATTTAAATTCTCTTACTTATATGGATTTCAGAGGAATTGGTTTTTCTTGCTATGCCAGAAAATGTAATTGGTTTTTTTCTCGATTTGGGTTTTCACATATAGCAGCACAGAGTCCAGGAGGATGATCTGTTGGTATGTTTTTTTCTATCCTTAAACTGGATACATGTTGGTATGTATGGGTACAGTTTTGTATGCTGCCTTGATGCAGGAATATATGATATGTGCAACTATGTGTACCTGCATTACCTATACTGTTACGTTCTCTGAATCTAATGTTATCAGGGAGATAAAAATTGTCTGAAGTTTTAGTTTTGTGTATGTTTGTTCTGGAGTTCAAGGCTAATCCCGCATCTTATTTTTCCTATTATTTGTGTAGAGAGCATATTTCCTATGGCCATGTGCTTGCTCTTCTCTAATCTGCTGATGTTGATGCTTTTTTCTATTGTTATTGAAAGACCAATTTTATATTTTAGTTCAAGGTTTTAATAGAAGAAAATGGTAGATTGGATCAGTGCATGTAATCAACCAATTCTTAGTAGGGCATTACAATTTCTGGCTTACTTTATTGGCTCCATTTCTGATTGGTTATTTCTTAAATAATAAATTTGCATTAAAGATTTCTTTCCCATCTAAGCATTGTAGTATTTTACAATGGTTAGATACGTGTTTTTGGGTCCTGTACTCGGGTATTGTAGATCACTGCAAGTAGTGAAAACTACATGCTATAGGACCTTACATATAATTGCTTAAATGGTTTTTGTACCTTTGTGCTTGATACAAAAACATGCCACTGGACCTCTTCTTTTATTCTGTGATAGCATGACATGTTATCGACCTATTTGAATTGCATACGTGGTTCAATTTTAATTCATATTTTGAAGCATTATGTATAGCATCATCTATTAACTCATCAAAATATGTTCAGATATTCAATGCGGGATTGTTTCAAACTGCAACTGAGCATAAGGAACAGATTCATGGTAATTCATTTATTTTAATCTCTGAGAGTTCAACAATTGACCTCCACACCTCTAGGTTTCATGAAATGCAGAGCTCCTGTCTTAATGCTCCCTCTATGTTTGTCAGGTCATGTTTCTTTACAAGATTTAACATTTTTTTTTTGAAGTAAATGATTATATGTGATACTGAATTTATTCTTATGAGATTGTTACAAGAATGCTGCAAAAACATTCTATGATGAATTGTGATGGAGATATGGTATCAGCTGCACTGGTCAAATTCATGACTAAAAATTGGAGTAAGAGAGGTAGAGAAGAGAAAACGAAGGCCCTTCATCTGAGTTTTTGCTAAGAAATGGGAAGGTCACTAGTAATTCAGACTTTTTGCATGGACTTGGCAGCCGCTTTTGACTTTAACAACTAGAGACTAAATCTATTCCATGATTAAAAATTTTGGGCATGGGTGTTCAGACAATATATGAGCATGAAATTCTTCCAGGGCACAATATATTCAAGTCTCCCACTTTAGCAAGTATATGCATGCTTACCACTTTTCTTTAGCAAGTATTTAGCATGCTTACCACTTTTCTTTTCTCTGTTTTTCAGAATTATTGACCAGCATGACAAACTGAGGAAAAGAAGCACAGAAGCTTATACCACCGAGATAAGTACTACTCTTTTATCCTTCTGTCTGGTATAACCTAAGTATCATATAGCAGATAACATTGAGAAGTTAAATCACACATTAATATTCCGATTTCTTTAGTAAATGTCACACAGTACTTTTTTACTTGTTTTGTTGCCATTTTCAGCAGTTATAATTGAATAATCATGTATCTTGTGCTATCTTATGTATTTCTTTGCTATCTCATGAAGTTTTTGAATTGGGATCTAAAAGGCTCTATTATTGAAAACAAACTAATGAATGCAAATTGGGTTGGTAGTTCTGTTCGCTCACTGTATATCTTCATGTTAAAATTGTGTGAAGAAGCAACCTTGCCTCCAGACCTATTGCAGAGGCAGAGTATCTTGCCATTGTGTGGTCTGCAACGTCTCAGCAATCAACACATGAAGATTGACTAGTATTTCATACCAAGTGTGTTCAAGCTAGTTGCTGATATTTTCCAAACCACTTCCAATGGTCCCATTATGTTCTCCAAGGATCAAAATTGGTCTCTGAAACTCTCCGTACTTTTGGAACATGTATTTGAACAAATATTGATTAGTTAAATGAATGGATAAAATTTTTTATGAATGGATGGATTTTTGTTGAATGGATGGATTTTTATGAGAGAATGGAATATAAATAACATTTATAACATCCAAATCCCATTAAAAATTGACATGTATAATCTTGTTTATTTATATCAGTTTCAGGAGGTTTTATACATCGAAAAACTTGATTACGATTTCCAATCTTGTTTTGGATATCAGTTGGGCTGAAAAAACAAATGGCATTTGCTTTGTTCTTTTGACAATTCATCCATTGCGTTTGATCTGTTTAAATGATTTTAAACGATTCGACAGGCTATGTAACAATATGACTGCTTAGGATCCCAATTTTACCAGCATTATTCAATGATTAAAAAACAGAAAAAGATTTTGGTTAATACATAAAGGGGCAGCAAAATACAAGCATGTGTATTGGCACTTTTGGGTACTTGATATTCAACAAATTTTACCCAACTCAAGAATGCCTAAACATTTTGATACAATATTGATGCATTGTCAATTCTTTAGAGCATGATGTGCAATTGCTATATCAAAGTAATCGTTTGGCACCCCTGTTTGACAATCATAGTTGGACACGCAATCACGATCTATAGCATGTGTCCAACTCAACTTAAACTTACCGTCAAATGTATAAATATGGGTGGTTTGGGTTTTGGTCAAATTAGAAACTTAAACTTAAACCCGATATCCTATATCCTAAACCCTATATACTTATTATTAGGGTATAGGGTCATTTTATTGGGTTTAGGGTATACACTTTACCCTATATACATTATACTTATTAATTATTATAGTTCTAGGGTATAGTACTGTATAGTGTATATGGTATATATGAATTAAAAATGTAAAACACATGTAAATGTGTAATGTATATAGTTTTAGACTTTTAGTATAAGGTTTTTAATTAAACTTGTTAATACTTAATACCCAAAAAAATTTGATCTAAAAAAAACCCCCTACAAAATTTAAAATTCAAAAAACTAAAACTGAAAATCACTAAAACAAAAAAATTAAAACACAAAATATTGAAATTGAAACCAAAATTCCATCCTCACCCAAAATATAAAATTAACCCACCCAAGTTGAAAAAAAAATGAACCTCTGGCGCATCTCCAGACTTGTCAAATACTGTAATTTTGAATTGCATGTCAAAACCTGATTGTTAAACAGGAACTTGTATTTATTAGTCTGAGAATGTAATTACCCTTTCGTCTATACACAGTTGCAGTGCGAAACATTTTTTGGCCCAGTGATGAAGTTATCATTTTCTTGAGAGTTGGTTCAAGAAAATGGTAACTTACAATTCATTGAGAAAAAGTTACTATTTCTTGAGAAAAAAATCAAGAAAATGGTAAGTTTGGTCACGCTGGGGCTGGATTACCACTTTCTTGAACGAAGTTACCATTTTCTTGATCGATCGATCAAGAAAGTGGTAACGTGTTTTGCTTGACTGATTATGTTACCATTTTCTTGATATTTGGTTCAAGAAAATGGTAACTTCGATCAAGAATGTGGTAACTTAGCATTTCTTAAGAAAATGTTACCATTTCTTGAGGAAAAAAATCAAGAAAATTGTAACTTTGGTCAAGATTGGCCTTAGTTACCACATTCTTGAACCAAGTTACCATTTTCTTGATCGAACGATCAAGAAAGTGGTAACGTGTTTTGCTTGGCTGATTTAGTTACCATTTTCTTGAGGATTGGTTTAAGAAAATGGTAACTTGGATCAAGAAAATGGTAACTTAGCATTTCTTGAGAAAAAGTTACCATTTGTTAAGGAAAAAAATCAAGAAAATGGTAACTTTGGTCAAGCTTGGGCTTGGTTACCACTTTCTTGATCCAAGTTACCATTTTCTTGATCGAACGATCAAGAAAATGGTAGCGTTTTTTGCCCCACTAATTTGGTTACCATTTTCTTGAGGATTGGTTCAAGAAAATGGTAACTTACCATTTCTTGAGGAAAAAAATCAAGAAAATGGTAACTTTGGTCAAAATTGGGCTTGGTTACCACATTCTTGAACCAAGTTACCATTTTCTTGATCGAACGATCAAGAAAGTGGTAACGTTTTTTGCCCCTCATTTGGTTACCATTTTCTTGATGTTTGGTTCAAGAAAATGGTAACTTGGATCAAGAAAATGGTAACTTACCATTTCTTGATCTAAAGTTACCATTTCTTAAGGAAAAAAATCAAGAAAATGGTAAGTTTGGTCAAGCTTGGGCTGGGTTACCACCTTCTTGAACCAAGTTACCATTTTCTTGATCGATTGATCAAGAAAGTAGTAACGTGTTTTGCTTGGCTGATTTGGTTACCATTTTCTTGATGTTTGGTTTAAGAAAATGGTAACTTCGATCAAGAATGTGGTAACTTACCATTTCTTGAGAAAATGTTACCATTTCTTGAGAAAATGTT
Organism: Dryas octopetala; assembly: GCF_963921425.1. NCBI lineage: Eukaryota > Viridiplantae > Streptophyta > Magnoliopsida > Rosales > Rosaceae > Dryas > Dryas octopetala. The sequence goes on along the minus strand of NC_141372.1, from coordinate 16,130,991 downwards.
ACCATTTCTTGAGGAAAAAAATCAAGAAAATTGTAACTTTGGTCAAGATTGGCCTTAGTTACCACATTCTTGAACCAAGTTACTATTTTCTTGATCGAACGATCAAGAATTTGGTAACGTGTTTTGCTTGACTGATTTGGTTACCATTTTCTTGATGGTTGGTTCAAGAAAATGGTAACTTTGATCAAGAATGTGGTAACTTACCATTTCTTGAGCTAATATTACCATTTCTTGAGAAAAAAATCAAGAAAATGGTAAGTTTCGTCAAGATATAATTTTGTGATTGCATGTTCAAACCTGATTGGCAAACAGGAGCTTGTATTTAATACTCGGAGAATGCAATTGCTCTTTCGTCTGTATACAGTTGCCTGTGTACGTGGTTACCACATTCTTGATGTGAAGTTACCATTTTCTTGAATTTAAGATCAAGAAAGTGGTAACTTGGGTTTTAGGCAATTTTGTGAAGTTACCACTTTTTTGATGCATCCCTCAAGAAAGTGGTAACTCTTAGTCAAGATTGGGTAAGTTACCAAATCTTGACTGAGTTACCACTTTCTTGAGGGATGCATCAAAAAAATGGTAAAACCCAAATCACACAGAATTTCCGCTCATTTCACTCTCCATTCAAAATAAATAACTTAGCCTCACCCAGACTCTCTCTCGCCGCCCTCGCCCTCTCAGTCTCTCACTTTCTCACTGAATCCTCGCCCTCTCAGTCTCTCACTCTCTCACTGAATCCTCGCCCTCTCGCCACCCTCGATCTCGCCATCCTCTCACCGAAAACTCAGAAACCCATCCCAGAAAGATCAGACTCTCTCTCGCCGTCCTGGCACTCTCGTTCAATCCTTGCTGTCGCCACCCTTTCGCCATCCTCCCATCAAAAACGCAGAAAACTCAGAAACCCATCCTAGCACGTCCATCGCCCATCATACCAGAAAACTCAGACCCTCTCTCACTGAGTTTCGAAACCTAGAAACCCAGAAAACTCACTCAGACTCTCTCTCTCACCGAGTTTCGATCTCTCAGAAACTATAAAACTCCGACTCTGTCTCTCTCACCCAGGTTAGGGCTTCGATTTGTTTACATTTGATTTTGTAGTTTTATTCATATGTCAAACTCTCTATCTCTTTCATGAATTTAATATTTGGATTTTGAACTAATTTATGCAGGCTCAGAAACAGGCACTTGCAGCAATTTAACCTGAAGCCAAGACACGTTGAATGACAAATATTTCTGAGCAGGGATGACCTGTGTTTATGCAGGTTGAATTATGTGATTTGTCAACTTCAATCCCAAATCCCTTTTATCCCTGTGCACCACTGACATCTGGGAAGTAGAGTATGAAAACAAATTGGCACTGCTAAATCAAAAGGAGAATCGGTATATTCATTTTTCTAAGGTTCTCCTTTGTGTGTTTGTTTTTGTTAGGAATAAATTTGACTATGACTATGCACAGGGACAATTACATGCATTAGTTTTATTAAAGAGTGGACAGTTGAGGAATATATGAAGGATTATCACAGTGCACACCTTTATTTCTTTACTATTGATTCTGAATATCATCTTTTCTTTGACCTCTGATATATGAAGGATTACGACCTTTCCAATTAATTGATTGCTTACTATTTTTTCGTGTGGCAATAAGAGTTTTTTCATTTGTAGTGAATAGTTATAGCTTTCCCTTTTTTTCTTTTTAATTTGTGCAAGGAAAAAGAAAAGTGGGGTTTGTTTTTATGCTCTTTTTCTTTTCAAAATCTTGGAAAAGGGGGGGGGGGGGAGGGGAGGAGTAAGTAAGTGGGGCTGATTTGTCAGGCTATTTTATTTTCCATATATGAAGGTTTAAAATTAGATATACTTTACCATGATGAGGTTCCGTTGAAATTATTCAGAAACTTGATCAGGTGGAGAGCAATATTCCTAAATAACTGGAAGGTATGAGATCATGCGTATGATGGGTTTGTTGAGCACCCTTGTAGGCTGGGTCTACAATTCATATGATGACATCCATAAACTGGAAATGCATGCACTGTTTAGCTTTTCCACTTTTTTTTGGGTGTCAATATTCATTAACTAAACTTTGCACTAGTTGAAAGACAGTATTGCTTTAGGGAGAACAAATTGAAAGTTTTACTTTTAACTTAACTTTAAAGCCCATGGTACATTTTGAAGCCATGGTAGACAGTCAAGTGAGATGTATATGTTCGTATTGAAATTATCCTGTTAATATATTGTTTCGACCTAATCTTTTTACGTAAAAAGTAATCTTGTTTTGACTAAATGTTTTTACTTTTATGCATCTCTTAATCAAAATTCGTAAACTATATTACTTTTTTGCTCTATGGAAATACACGCAGTACTTTTGATCCTCACAGCTTAATTACATTGTAGATTCCCTTCCTCTGAAAAAGCTTCTAAACGAAGAAACTCTGAAGTGGTTTCAGCTAAAGGCCCACTGAGCATACCGGGGGATTACTCACGAAAGCCCCCAGTAGGAGGTAATTTACTACTGATTATAGTATTCAATATTTAGTTTCTTTTTTTGTCCTACTAAAGCTAGAATTTAGTCTTAGTATAACCCATTTTTATTTTTATTTTTATTTTTTTGAAAAACAAAAGTAAATACCAAGTCCAAAAAGAGAAATTTAAAGCAACAAAATATATGTCCAAGAAGTGTCTATGTTGTACTTTGAAAAAAAAAAAAAAAAAAAAAAAAAAAAAGAACTATCAAATGCAATCAAGAACCACGCTTGCTTTGTGATTGTGGACTTGAAACGAGAGATTTAGATTTAGATTAAATGAAGTGACTTTATATAATATATATTTGATTCTTATTAACTACAACTTCACATTCTTATCAATATATATTACCTATGTTAACTTCTACAATTTAATTAAAATCTAGGTTATCACAGATATGTGTATATAATTTATATGTATAATAATCTACATCACGTGGTCGCATTTTAGCTTATGATTTTATGAACTCGTTACGTGCTGTTTTTCTGAGTTTGTTTTGTTGGTGCCATTGAATAATACAGTGATGAGTGCAATGCATATGCTTGAACTGAATATTGAAACAAATATGTTTGTCAAGGAAAATTCCCCTAGCTTCTATTCTTGCATCTTCTATTTAAGGAACAAGTAATTTATGTTTTGAGATTTATGTTAATGGGTTGTTTGTGTTTAATTTTGGGGGTTGAAGATGTGAGCACAAATTGCAAGACTCACAAGGTGGTTGTGCAGGGTGAGAAGGTTGATCCCATTAAGGTGCTTGAGCTTTTCATTTCAGAATGGGTTTTTTTTTCTCCATCATTTTTGTAATTATTTCTGTATTTTTTGTTTTTTAATTTGTTGGGTAGAATAAATTGGCTACTCAGGACGGGCTTTTGGGTTAAATCATCCTTCATAGTTGTGGCTTAATAATGGGTTAAGTCATGAGGGGCTTTTGTTTTTTGGGTTAAATCATCCTCCATGATTGTGGCTTTTGTTCAATGAAATTATGAGTAATTTGTTGTGGGTTCCTTTTGAGAATCTGAAATCGATGATGATAGCATGAGGTTGGTATGGTCTTGACGTTTTCCCATTTAATTTGAGGATTTGGCTTAAGATTGTTATTGGGGTATGAGTTCATGTGGATAGTTTTGATAATTGTTCGATTTCAAGGTATAGATATATTTAGGGATTTCAGAATTTGGGTTAAAATTACTCTTGACGTTTCCCATTGAGTTTGACAATTTGGCTTCAAATTGGTTCAATTGAGTGAGTTGGGTAGAATTTGGTAAGGTTTACAATTATGGGTGGTATTTTGTCTGAATAATTGGCTTGAAACTGGAATTTCAATTTTTTTTTTTTATTGTTAGTTGTGCAAAATGTTATTTGGTTGCATGTCAAAACATGATTGGCAAACAGTAGATTGCATTGACTGATCTGAGAATGCAATTGCACTTTGGACAGTTCATGAATTGCTTACTTAAAAAATATATCTACTTTGCAGCAGGAAGACATGGGTACCGTTTGTAACAGATTTGCTTCAACATCTGCACCCCACGAAGCTCAGAATGTTCCCGGTCCTTCAACCCCTACTTGCAACATGTTTCGGTTTGGTGATATTTTGCAGCACAACAAGATAAGTTATGAGCAGCTAACTGAAAATGACCTTATAGACTCCGAATTTTTGACACTGGAAGAAGCAGACAAGTTTTACAGAGATTATGCCTCAGCGATGGGATTTGGTGTTAGGGTACGTGATGGGAGATGGTCCGTGGTGACCGATAAATTCTGTAGTAGATTATGGGTTTGTGACAAGGAAGGCGAAAGAGCCGAGAAGTACATAAACTCACTGAATAAGAAGCGATGTCCCAGGGGCATCACAAGAGTTAATTGTCCAGCAGCATTCCGCATTGGCTTATGTAGGAAATGTGATTGTTATGTTGTGAAGAAATTATGTGTGGAACACAACCACTCACTGGCAACGCCACGCGAGGCTCCTCTAATCCGATCACACCGCTCTATCCCGAACGATGATCTTTTCCAGGCCACTTCAATGCGAGGTGTATCAATTAGGACGTGCCAAATATACGAGTACATGGTCGACCGAGCAGGAGGGTACCGTAATGTTGGTTACACGATCAAGGATTTGTACAATAAGGTGAATTGTAGACGCCGAGAAATCCTTTTTGAGGGTGACATTGAAGCTGCACTTGCATACTTGAGTGAGAAAGTCGACAGTGACCCCGAATTATATTGTAAGTTTAGTGTGGACGAGGTACCAACTTGTTTTGGAGAGACTCGCAATCTTTAGTGGATTACACTTGTTTTGGAGATGTTGTGCTGTTTGATAGCACTTACAAGACAAATTACTATGAGAAGCCTCTAGTGTTGTTTGTCGGTGCAAATAACCATCTATCAAGTATTATTTTTGGATGTGCGATCCTTGGGGACGAGACCAAGGAGACATACACGTGGTTGTTGAAGACCTTCGTATCTTCCATGAGGGACAAGCGGCATGAGTCGGTAATTACCGATGGAGACCTTGCTATGCACAATGCCATAGATGCAGTTCTTCCTGGAGTTCCACATCGTGTGTGTGGATGGCACATCACGAAGAATTTAGCACAAAACTTGAAAGACCCAAACTTGATTTAGGCTTTCAAGCGATGTCTATGGGCCACCTCAAGCCCCCCTGAGTTTGAAATGTGGTGGACGAGCATGGTTGAAGAATTTGGTGAATCAGAGTGGCTGAAGAATATGTATGAGATTCGTCACAAATGGGCCGAAGGATATTGTAGACATCATTTTTGGGGTAGAATGCGTAGCATGCAACGGTGTGAGGGCATGAACAGATTTGTCAAGGACTTTCTCAAGAGTGGTCCGAAGTTGTTTGAAGTTATCCCAGCTATTGACAGGGGTCTGGCACGCCTGAGGAATTCACATGTGTTTGAAGATTTTCAGATGAAGACACTACTACAATTGTATAAATAGACAACAGTCAATAGACAACGGTTCTTATTTTGTCCGTTATCTTAATTTAACACACAACGGATTTTAATAAACTGTTATATGAAGGTATCATATCCAATGCTATTTGGTCGGATGAATTTTCTTAAATGATTAAACACAATAGTTTTAAGTAAAACCGTTGTGTTGGACAAGTTACAGAAAAATAAAAAAATTTGCGGGTCTTTGTATTTGACAAAATACACGCCCGCGTTAATGAAAAAAACCATCGCGCCTTTAACCCCTCAGACAGAACACAGACCTCCTCCTCCTCGTGCCCTCAAACCCAGACTTGCTTCTTCCCAAAACCCAGACCTCCCGCACTCTCACTTTGCTCACTCTTTCTCTTTCTCTCTTCTGATTATGGCCATCACCCATCACCGTCCCTCACCACCATTGTGTCGCCCTTTCACCACCATGTACGCACTCGTCTTCTCATCACCGTCGCCATGGCTACACACATCTTCTTATCATGTCGACTCTCAGTCGTTTATGCCTTCTGAAATCACTGGATTTATGCTATCCTCCAACCAAATCACACAAAGATTTGGGAAAGCTTGAAACCCTAACCCTAATCTGGACCATTGACTTCGCTGAGCTCACACTGGGCTTTCAGGTGCTTTTTCCCTCACTTTACTCTTTTGTTTTTCCTCTGTGCTAGGGTTCTCACATGAAGTTCTTGATTATTTCCTCTACGTTGCTGAATTTGTGTTTTGTTATCTTTTTTTTTTTTTTCTTTTTTCTGTAATTTTTTTGTGGGTTTACTTTGGAGGGATTTGAGGTTAGATTCGTTTGTTTTTTGAGGTTGATTCCTTTCATGTCATCTCTTTTTAAAATTTTCTTGCTTGGTTTAATCTCATGAACTAGGATTTTTAATAGGAATTTTTGTTCTTAATTATTATTAATTTTGTTCATTAACTGTTTTCTGAGTTTTTTTTTTTAACAGAATATGTATTTACTACCCTGGAACAATCATGAAACCATCATATTACACAAAAACCATCAGCTGAATCCTTCGATTGCTGCATCAATACTTCTATATGAAGGTATGTCAGAAATTTTATGCTAACTTCTTGTAGCTGTTGTACTTATGCCCGTAAAATCCTTTCTATGTTCAGATTTGATTGAGTCTCGAATGCAGAACTTACTTACCAGAGCTTCATCTGTGATTCTTACAAATATAACCCTTGAGACATTGGATGATCTTGACGAAGTTGAGGTATGCTCATATCTTTTTTTTTTTTTTTGTACCATTAATATGATATTTTAAGCTTTTTATATTTTTATGTATTTTCAATAATTTTTTTTTTTTTGTATACGACATAGCTATGTCATCCCAACTTTTTGCGCTTGCCTTTTGATTTAGCTGTATTTTTGTATATTGACTAAATTTTGTCCCATATCAACTTAGGGATAATGTACAATCTCTAATGTAGATTGTGCTAACTTGAGAAAATAAACCATTTTCTGCAATAATTTGAACAGTGGTATTGCAGTATCCTATGTTTCTGTTTGTGATCTATATGCTGTGCCTCTATCTGTAATTGGTTTTTGTAATTTTCCAAAACATAATTTCTGCAGATAAAATTTATGGACCTTTAGCTTCCCAAATATAAAAAGCTATCTATTTCCGAATGCCTATCATAAGCGCCACTATGGGGACAGTTAAAAAAACTGTTGTGCTCCCGCAAAAAAGTGGTTTCGAGCATTTCTTTATTTCTGTGCAAACTGGAAAGGCAAGTGCAAAGTGCAAAGACAGTCAGTCTGACCATCTCTCGCCCCCACTACTCTTTCTTTCTTTCTCTCTCTTTTTCTGAGCCTTAACTTTTCACATTCTGAGCTCTGTGAGAGTTAGTGAGTCCTTTGGCAATAAGCAACTTAGCAAGAAACAATGGTGAAAGAAACTGAGTACTATGATGTCCTCAGCGTCAGCCCCTCGGCTTCCAAAGAGGAAATTCGCAAGGCCTATTATCTCAAGGTTCATTATTTCATATATATTCCTCCATTTTTCTAAATTTGATCAGATTGAAGTTTGATATGTTGTACATTTCAATATTTCATAATAGTTTTGCATTTATTTTTTAACTTCTTTTTAACCCTTTTCTCAGTTAATTTTGGTGCATTGGTATGATTCATATACAAGAATGAATAAATGAATTTCAACCATTAATTCTAAATTTATAATAGATATATTTTGTTTAATGTTCTTACCTTTCTTATGACCTTAGAATGGAATTATTTGGTGGTAGATCCCGCTTGTATGATAATGGGCTGCCTTCTTTTTGTCTATTTTGAAACATTAAGGACTGAGTGAAATGGGAATCTGATCGAGCTTCAGAAGAATATGGACCTTAATCACTTTATTGATATTTGATTACTCATACTAACACATTTTTTAAAACTTACATGTCACTTATGGGTTTATGCTTTCTTTTGTTCAAATCTTGGTGAACTATTTAACTTTGTTTAATGAGCGTTTTTATGAACTGGGAATCTTTTTCTGTATTGAAAACTCAAGAATTTAATAGGGAGAAGCTATGTGTATTGGTACAGGCAAGGCAAGTTCATCCAGATAAAAATCCAAACGATCCTCAAGCGGCTGAAAGATTTCAGGCAAGTCCACTGCTTCTAATTCTTCTTGGTAACAGCCCTTTTATGAATCAAATGGAGGCTAAATAATTATTGGTTTCCACCCTTTTAATAGAATCGGAGCCATCTAATTTTTCTTTTTCTTAAGCAATAAAATCAACTCTGATTCATTGCAGCGTTGCTCTGTCATTTATTTGCTCTGAAAATGGGTTGCTGCATTTAAGTTTTTTTGTGAAGACACAGGCGCTATTATATTGTCTTATTAACGTGAGCCGTTTTATGTTGTATCACATATTTGTATGGTCTGTTACCCTTCTTTTTTTTTTTTCTTTTTTTTGTGGGTATAAAAATCTTAATATTTGCAATTAAGTACTAGGTGAAGCTTATCAAGTTTTGAGTGATCCAGTGCAAAGAGATGCATATGATCGAAATGGAAAGTATTGCATATCTAGGTAGAATACTCTTGTGCTCACACACACACACACACACACTATATTGTCCTATCACAGAATTGTCACTTGAGCTCTTTATTGTGTAAAGGAAATGAAAATGTTACAGTTGCTTATAAAATTATACTTGCTTACAATCTTTGCGTCTTGCCTTTACTCATCTACACATTCTTGACATAAATTATGGCTTCATTTGGTGTAGTTGCTTTCTGACATCAAACTGAATCAACTTAACTTTGTTAAATGTAAACAGTCCAGTCCATATATATACAAGAAAAAAAAATTCCATAGTTGTGATTGCACAATAATAGTTAAAACAATTTGTTGTTCACAGAACTTTCTCTACATTATTTGATGTTTGCTATGTGCAACACATTTTAAAATATTGTCATTTGTTATGTTGTTATGAAGTCTTAATTTGTTGTGATTGATTTGAAGTTACAAGATGCAAAGGACATACCTCTTGACAGGGTAAGGCATTCACTTGTGAGATTAACTTCAATTGATTCCCACTCATTAAACTTATTTTGAGTGATTTTGTTGAGTGGATAATTATATTGGCTAGATGTATCTGTTTCAGATCATTTTATTATTGAGTTGGCTTTGCCTGCTCTGGATTTTCATGAACTGAATTACCTCCTATTGGATCATACTATTCTTATCATGCTTACGTGGTTGCAATTCATGTTCCATTTAGTTGTTGCTTTAGTTGCGGGTGGGGTGCTTAGCCACACACAAAATATCTACCTCATAAATTATGCATGATTACATTAAAGACCCATATGGTATCTGTTAGCTAGGGTGCTAAGTTTAGTTGTGAAACCTGTAAAACCCCTTTGATGATGCATTTGACTTCAACTTGTAACTTTTCTTTTCTTTTCTTTAACTTACATTAAAGACCCATATGCATTTGACTTCAACTTGTAACTTTTCTTTTTGTATGATTTCAGGTTGCAGTGAAGGAAGCATCACTACAAAAAGTCATTCTTGAAATCGTAAAAGGAAAGTGGGAGCAGGAGAGGGACTAAGTTCTGCTTGCCACCATTGATGACTCTTGTAAGCATGTTCGAGATTTATTAATTATTGCTTAAACAAGCATGCATTTGTAAGTATGATTGTGCATGTAAAAGAGTATTATATGCCAAATTAGATATGGTAATTAAACTTTGTATATGGATGCTTGGGGTGGGAGCTGTGGAGAGATGTGTTGAGGGCAACGCTGGAGCATGGGCTGGCACCCAAGTCGTGGACTGACTACTTGTACTTGTCAGTGGGTGGAACTCTTTCCAACGCTGGAATGAGTGGCCAAGCTTTCAACCATGGACCTCAGATTAGTAATGTTCATGAGCTTGACGTTGTTACAGGTAATTCATTCACACTTTCTTATATATATAACTATTCTATAGATCATTTTTTTGTAAGCTAGGTTTTCAATTCAGTATTTTATATCAACCATTGAGATCAAAGAAAATGATGATTTTAGTAGATATATTGTGGTGTATTTGTTGTTTGATCATTAAACTAATTAATCTTTGTCTGTATGAACGTCCAAATAGAAAGGCAGTTAATGTGATATTCCTTTGTGGACTGTAGCATATTAATTAATGTATGCCTTCACATGGGCTCTTTTTTGTTAAATGATACAACAATATGATTGTCATCAATCACATTAGTAAGTTGTTGTGGGTTGCTGCCAAATATACATTTTGATTAATGCATGGTGATTGGTGGTTGTGGGTATGTATGTTCAAATTCAATCTTTGGCAGTATCATGATATCAATATTGCATTAATGACCTTAATTCTTGGATTAATTGCAGGTAAGGGTGAGCTCATGACATGTTCAAAAGAGTGAAACTCAGAGTTGTTCCACGCTGTTCTTGGTGGGCTAGGGCAATTTGGAATCATCACTAGGGCTAGAATTGCTCTTGAACCAGCACCCCAAAGGGTATCTCTCTCTAGCTCTTCTCACTCTCTATGTAAACAAAAGATAGGCATGCCACCTTGATAGTCCCAGGAACCTCAACTGCTTTCAATTAACCGAACAAAGATGGGAAATGGGTCTTAGAAATAGATGAATTTTAAATTGAGACCATAGATTAACAAATGCCCCTTACCCCCCAAAAAAAAAAAACAGTATGAACAAATGAAATGCAAGCAGGGATAGTGACATGCCATCACAAATATAGAGGGCCAGGGAGGTTGGGACATTGAGATTTAGAACTAATCCTCTTCTTTCTATTTGTGGTGTTACATCATTATCTTTGTTACATAAAATTTTTGGTTGAATTTTATTTTTAATTAGTACTCCATGTTTGCCTTGTTTTAGTGGGAACGAAGGCAAGACAACACTTATACCCAAGAAGATATCGATGAAGTCCGGGCTGAATGGGCAAACTTCGTGGGCCAGTTTATGTAGACATTTCTGGTTGGATTTTTGCATGACACCTTTTTTACGTAGGCCATATGTTTAGCTAGACTAGCTTTGGGTATATATGATATATTGATTACTTTGCTAGATTAGCTTGGGATGATTGATAGGCTAGCTGCTGGATAATATTTTGATATATATATGGCAGCAATTAGGTTGATTCATTAGATTGATGCCTAGTTTTTTGGAAAGGTATATATGGAGGGTTTTTGTTTATGGCATATATGGCTGGTTTTGTGAATGAAATTGGGTTAAGGGAGCAAGGTACATATATACAATTACTACCTTTAAATATCTTATATTATTTGGTTATATTAGAAATTCCAATCCTTTATTATTGTGAATTGGTATTTTGTAAATGTATAATTTATTAGGAATGTTAATTATGAAGGGAATCAATTAATGGTTGTACCAAAACAACCTATCTCATCAATCAGATTCTGCATTGTTTGTTCATAATTGCATTGTGGTCAAAGACAATTGGGAGTTTCTAAAAACAGATGTAAACAGGCACATTATACAACAGTTTTTCGATAAAAAGCGTGGTCTGTGCCCTTGACTTACAATGGTTCAATATCATAAACCATTGTCTAATTCTTAAGCATACCACACAAATCTTAAGAAGCCATTGTGCTAAGTACCTTCATACAATAGTTTCTAATCCAAAAATCGATGTACCAAATAAGTATATACAACGGTTATGTGGTTAATATTTAATTTTCTTAATGCATGAATACAACGGTTTCATATAAAACACCGTAGTTTGAAAAACCTATAGACATGGCAATACACATATTATTCAATAGATTAGACAACGGTTTTTAACAATAAACCGTTGTTTTAATGGCTATTTCACCTCGTGTTTCTACCTAAAATAGTTGTAAAACTAATTCTTTACTTAACATAACCGTTGTTTAACATATATATACACATCGGTTTTTAAATATAAACCGATGTTTAAATTGGCACTCAACAACGGTATCTTCCAAATCATTGATTTTAAAGGTTGTATATACAACGGTGGTACATCTATAACCGTTGTGTAGGTGCACCAGGACAACGGATTTTATCCGTTGTCTATTGGGGGTATGAATAGACAACACTCGATTAGACGACGGTAAATTATAAACTTAGACAATGGTGAAAATCCGTTGTCTGATTGCTATTTTGTAGTAGTGAGAATTCGAAACAGGTGCTGACAACTCATCTTAATGCATTGGAGCGGCATGCAGCAAACTTGTACACCGACAAAGTCTTCAGGTTAGTAAGGGAGGAGATAAATAAGGTTGCTTCACTTGTGACCGCGCAGCTTGTACAATTTGGGAAAAGTCGCATGTATGTAATTCATACATATGGTGAAGAACATGTTCAGTTCAAAGTTTTATGCCACCATATCAAAGGTATCTTAGAAATAAATTGCACATGCAATCTCCTTAAATCACAGGGCCTCCCATGTTGCCATGTTATTAATGTCATGAAGTATGAGAATCTGAAAGAGTTTCCGGAATCTCTCATTCTTAAGAGATGGACAAAGTCAGCGAAGGAATCAGCTTATGGTATCCCACTGCCTGACAACATTGGTCCCGACGAAGCACGAGAATTAGCGAGGTACAGATATTTGAGTACAAGTTGCAACAAACTGTGTTTCCTGGCTTCCAGAACAGAGGAAGGTTTCAATTTGTTGAATAATGAATTAAGTAGGTTAGCACCATTGTTGGATGGGTTTGGGAAGCAAGTAGGAGATACCCACCTTCGCTTCCGTCGAAATGCTGCTCGACCAAACAACATTGTTAGAGATCCAAACATCGTGAGGACCAAGGGAACCCAAGACACAGGAGGCAGACGGGGAGGCAATGGAAGAAAATGCAGTACATGTGATGTATTTGGTCATGACAGGCGCAACTGTCCCAAGAGTAAGGAACACCGTAGAGGAAATAAGAAGCGAAATGGCAGCAGGAAGATTGAAAGTGACGGCGATGCGGAGTAGCAGCAGGTTGAGCCGCAGATGCAAAGTTTCGTCTTGAACACTTGAAAGTCCCATAACAAAAAATTATTATGTATTGCTATTATTTATTTGTAGCAGGATGAGCCTCAGTGTCGTCTGGAACACTTTTACGTCCCATAATAAACAATTATTATGTAGAGCTATTATTTATTTTTAATGTGAAATTAATTTACATTGTAACTGTTCCTGAATGTAAATGCTTGATTCTGACATTGCTTGTTTATTAAGTAAAAACTATTACAAGGACCAATTAAATTTATAGTCTTTACGAAACTAGACAAACTCACATCTCCACATTCTAGCTAAGTACATGTAGGGAATCAAATTGTAAAGGAAATGAGACAAAAGGATTCCGCCAAAATATGTTAGTAGGACACACTTACTGTCTAAATGTACAAACATGGGTGGTTTGGGTTTTGGTGAAATTAGAAACTTAGACTTAAATTATAGCCCACCCAAGTATGATACAATGTTATGCAATGTCAATCCATTATAGCCCGATGTGCAATTGCTATATTAAAGTATTCTTTTGACACCCCTGTTTGACAATCATAGTTGGACATGCAATCCTAAACCCTAAACCCTCAACCCTAATACCACTACTACAAATACCCCCCTACTAATATCAGTGAATAACTGATGTCTATTCATGTTTTATGGCAATGTCTAGGCAGGCGATATCTAATGTACCTTGTTAAGATATCGTTTTGACACTGATATCCATTTTGAGGTTAGACATCTTTTTTATTTTAATTCTAATATCTAATAGGCCCTTTAGATATCAGTTCTCCAATTTTCTAGTGAATTAAAATTCTGAATATGATATTAAAGATAGGAAACACATCGTTAATTACTATGGAAATGATCTAAATTCTTATTTAGACATCAGTTCTGTTATATTTATCGATATGGTAAACCCATTAAATGTATTTTTGTATGCTTTCTACATCATATTTAATGTGATTTTGGATATGTAAACTACCTTAGATATCGTTTTATGCGCCCAGAACTGATCTACATGCTATGTTACATATTGAGTTTTTTCTATTATAAGATGTTTGAATGTATCTAAAACATCTGTATTTAATCTATAACTGATATAATATTGAGTTTTTTCTATTATAAGATGTTTGAATGTATCTAAAACATCTGTATTTAATCTATAACTGATATAAAAGACAATGTTGGACATCAAGTTTTCTATATTTATTGATATGGTAATGTTACTTATATATTGGTTGTTTTTGATAAACTAATATGCATGCTATTTTATATATCTGTGTGTAAATAAACTGATATGAAATTTGTACGATAATATCACTGTCATTATCCAATTTGTACTACAATCCTGATATAAAAGAAACTGACATTCAAGCCTGAAATTGGTGCAATCTCAATCCATTCCATTACCATTAATTCCAACATCCAATACAAGTATTTCAAGACCTTCCGAAAAAAAATTACACATTGCACCAAAATATAGAGCATATATCTATAATTAATTACCCCATCCCATCCTAGTATCTAAATTAAGGTAGCCTCCCTTTACAAAAACCAATAATCAGCGCATGCATTTACACAAAAATAGGTGCATGATTCACCGCTTCTAAAGGCTGCCTTCATTTACAAAATATTAATTGGCAGCACTTGTTGCCTTCCTTCACAAAAAAATGCGAACACCTGTTATAATTCAGCTTCATTCACAAAAGAAAACCTCAACTGTTATGTCAGACATGAAACAAACTCAAAGATTTGCAATTTAACAGTCAAACTCAAATAAAGAATAAAAATAAAAATCTCCAACAGTCAACAGGAATACATGCCAAACAAGATGCAAATGGTTTTGGGACTTCTTATGATTCATCCTTATTCAATTTCCCAACGCAAAGACATGCAAACATATCACAGCCACCATAACCCACTGGTTTTGTGAAAAAGGAAATTGTGAGTGATGCAACTAATAATACCAGATAAACTTGTCAATAAGCTCTAAGCAACTGAAAAACTAGGAAAACAATGGATGAATGGATGAATCCAATGTAAGTTATTATATAGTAACAGGGCATGAACTAAGTAGTCTAATAAAAACAATCAATCATAACCTTGTTGATCATTTACTGAATTTGATCAACAACCATTTCAACAAGTTAGCTAAGAAGCAATGTATATGGTCTGATATCACACTGCTCATCATTAATTACTTCTAAATATGTACTTTGCAAGCTCAGCTACATAAAGTAACAAATGGACATATGTCGCTTACAAAATATAATTTACTCCAAAAGAAAACAAAAAAAAAAATTATGAAACACACTACCTCATCAAAACCATGACCAATATAGGCAAGCTCTATTCATTCTTCCATGAATCTCTCCAACCCCTTTTTTTTTTCTCTAATTTAATAGCTTCAATTAACACATGTAGATCTTCTGTTTTCCTACAATGCTATATTGTTCTTTTTCTTGTTTTTTTTTTTTTTTTTTCTTTTTCATCTAACCCGCTCCAATGTCCAATCTCAAACAGAGGAATCAAAATGTATTTTCAATTTCTGTAATATATGGCATGAAGTGTTAAAGGGAAAAGAAGATGAGTGAAGCTAATGAATAAAAGGAGAAATAAAGGTAGATAAAGAAAGTGCAATCATCCAGTTTTGCTTGGCTGAAAAGGTTGGGAACTTGGAGATAATGTTTAATGCTCAGAGAATAAAAAGTTGATCAAAAGACAGGGTTGAGTGAGTAAAGAACTAAAGACATTGCTATTTCTTGATTTTATTCTTTTAATTATAAGTTAACAGTCAAATGATAGTTGTTAACAAAGTTAAAGTAGCTATTAAGAAGAGGGACATGTGTCAAAAAATTAGCTTAGGGGACATGAAAAATGGAGACAGCAGATCTTTGCTCCACAAACATTATATCCACAAACCATTTAAACAAGCGGTACAGAAAAATAACTAATAAATTTCTATAACACTGAATTAACGACATTATTAATCAAGCTTATAGTTTAAATATTGCTAGGTGACTATAACTATTGCAGCTTAATTATATACTACAATATCAGTTGTTTGTGTAGTTTAACTATTGCTCTCAAACCACAATGCTTTCAATGTTTTTTATTGATTGCATTCAAACTCAACAGAGTATCACCCAATCCTACACTACAAGAAACATGCCAACAAACAAATTTTCTCTAGCAATTTGTTGTGGTAACTACTTAAATAAAGCATGCATTAGGCATAAGGCATGGCATATGATTTGGAAAAATGACTAATCAATTTAGAATTCATGTTCCTGCAATCTTTCAATTCCTTTATGATACTATCCTGCACTTGAAAATATGCACATTAAGAACTGATTGAGGTTTCTAAACGGTGATATGAAACTTTTCTTTTCATCAAAAATATATGGTGTAAATATAACTGACATAAATTAGGACTGTTGTAAATATAACCTGTGTTAATCAGTGGACAACTTTTGTAGGCATTGCAGTAATGACTCCTCATTCTGTTACATTTGGTTCATCAATAAAGAAAACTCATAAGCCTAAATTTCCAGATCCATAGACAGATATTAGAACAAAAAAGGAACAAGACATGCTAAAAGGTGAAAGTAAAATTGGCTTATAAATGACAGCAAAACTCATACACCGCATACCCCTGCCAACTATATCTACTATAAGTCTATAACACATCATCCCTAGATAACCCCCTCCCCCACGAGATATTAAATAAATATTGTAAAAGACATGAGAATCTTGGCTTCACGTACCTAAATGACACAACCAAGAAAAAAAAATTACTTTGAGCCAAGTATGAAGTTTTCCTATTATTAGACTAACCCTTACCAAAAAAAAAAAAACTAAAAGATTATGACAAGATAGGAAGCTAATTTAATTCATGGCAAGCAGAAATCTTGACAACAACAGCTGGTAATAGCAATAAAAATACCGGTACTAATTTATAACCAACCAAAAGAAATCATACAATGCCATGAAGTCGATCAATATTTACCAATGAAAACAGTACTCTAAATCCAAGAAAATTAAATAGAAAGAAAAGGTGTAACAAACCTTTAATTTGTGGAGGATGACAATCATGACATCAATTCCTTACAGACTAGTGAACATGGAAATCTACCTGTTTAAAGTCACCACTATGCTCATCTGTGTGTGTAAAGAAAATGCATAAGGCCTTGACAGTAGAACCATAACCAAGAAAGAGAAGTCACTTGGGAAATGATTAATATTGTTAATTATTGATAAGAATGCTTTAATTCTTACATGATCTTTGGTCGGTTAATTAAGAAACCTTTCATAATCTTCAAACTGTTATAAAGATTCATGTAATACGAGAGGTCAACTAAGACCTATAGTAATTCGGGACAAAACAACTGACTGGATGGGAGATAAGCTAAATAACTCAATTAACGACTAATATAAACAATAATATATAATAAACTTAATAAGCATTGAAATTAGATTCACCTTGAAGTTCACACCTATTTCTCATAAAGGCTTTATAATCATAAAAAAAAAAAAAAAAAAAAAATTGGACCAAGTCAATTTTCAATTGATTGATTGAAAGTATAGTATATATTGCTGCAGTTACTATGTCTTACATATGCTTCTACTTATTTCATGAAAGAAAATGAATTTGTGGATTTGAGCTAATTATGGATTTAGAGTTTATATTGCTGTGTTAATAACTTTGGGAACTATTGAACACTAGATTTTAGTTGTAATTAATAATGGGTATGACCTAAAGGTCATAATCTCGTTCGAATTGTGATGAAAGCATAAAGGGCAGTCAATTTAAGTAAGATATCTCACGGAAGGCAACAAACATGGCACAAAGCATTCAAGCATTTAGTCATCTCAGATACATTGAATTGAGTACATGAAAGAAGAGTAATGTACACATCCCTAGCTATAGTGTCCAGTTATCTTCAATGGGACGACATTAACTTCCAGTGTCCTTGTCTCCCGTTAGTACGGGGATTTGATTTGAGGGGATTGGTATTTCGTTGGACATCGAATTGTAGATGCGTACCTTCAAATAAGATAAGGACACTGTTACAACCAAAAATTCGAAAACAATAATTTATTGGTAATTGAAGTGCATGCTTAGTCTAAAGAAGTGCATGCTTAGTCTACCTAGCTATATGCGAATATAATTAGTGAACAAATAATTTCACACAATGACCATGGAAACAATGGCATTAATATTTAAGGTCATATAAAGTTCTATGTGGCTTTATGTTTATGTGCAAAAAAAAATATCAGTTGGCAAGACACAGGCCTTCTAGGCAAATTAATGAGCATAACAGTTGAACAAAATAGGTTTTGCAAAATTTAACTTCATAGTTGGCAGTTCATTCGTAATTGTCAAACAGTAGGTCCTTTCTGCCATTTTAATATTGCAATTGCATTTCTATCCTAACAAAATTGTAACCTTCAATCAAGACTTCAGACAACACCATCGCAAATGAGCTAACCCAACAAAAATGATATTCACAGGGTTTCATGTATGTGCATAAGTGATCCCACAAGACAATCAAGCAATACCACAAGAGCACAAGACAATCAACCAATACCACAAGCCCACAAGACAATCAGCGAATAGCACAAGACCATTACCTTGAAATGTTGATTGCAGAAGGCAGAACAGAGGATGACCACGACGGCGGAAAAGGAGGGCGAGGGATGAGGTACGCTTCAGTGTGGGTGAAGATGCCTGCCAACTTTGGGCGCTGAGAAGACGACAACGGCAAAGGAGGAAGCTGAAGAGAGAGTGCGCGCGAAGAGAGAGAGTGGGAGGGAGAGTGCGCGCGAAGAGAGTGTCTGTGGTACGTTGAAGTTGTTTGAAAACTTCAGAAATTGAAAGATAGGGAGAGAGAAAGACAGAGGAAGCTTATAAGCTAAGCCAAAGGGTTGCCTGCTGTCACATGTGCGTTGCACATGTCTTTTTTTTTAGATATTTAGCTGTTAACCTCTAAATCTTTGTTACACAGGTTAGCTTTTTCTTGTTTTGAAAAATAGCACACTCGTCCCCCAAGTCCCATCGGAGCAGATTTGACTCACCCTGAGAATGGAGAAGCTTCCAGCCCCTCCATTGCTGCTGTAAAATTCTTTACCACCAATAACTTCTTTCCGCAATGTAAGTTGAGACCTTGTTGCTAATGGATGTTTGTACTATTGTAGGTAGTAGCTTCCCAGGATTGGTCTGAAGTGACCAAATATGTTGGATTAGTTTGTGCTGAAGCTCAAAGACAGGAACTCATTCAAGATTTATATAAAACATGGGAAGACCCTGTTCGTGGCACAGTCAGTGGTGGCATGATAAGGTATGAGAACTCTCGAATCACTTCTTTTGAACTTTCTCAAATAGTCAGTACTTCATTGGTTCAGTCCCATTTGCTTGTACCAACCTTCTCTTGCCCATAGGCAAGCACACCAATATTCCCCAAAGTCTAAACTCATACAGACCCTTCAATTTGTTCCCTCGATATTCTGCTTGCATATAATGCTACTTTCTGATGGAAATTGTTGCCATTTTATCTTTTTGTAAGGTGTTAATATTCTATCTCAATATCATATTCTCTTTTGTCCAGGGATCTTCTGGTTTCGTGTAGGAAGGTAACAGGGCAGAAGCCACTAAGGATTGTATTTTACAGGTACATGTTTGTATTCCTAGGTCCCCATTTGCCCACAAGTTTATGACTCTGCTCCCCATTTGCTTGACCCTTTTTTTTTTTTTTTTTTTCATGAAGGACTCCTGGGTTAAGCAAACCAACATTCACATTTAAAGAAGTAAATCTGAAGGTGTTTGATCTGCAAGACAAGGTATTGTTGCAATTATGTTTCTGGATTAAGAAAATAATTGCTATGTTCTTTTCTTCCACTTCAAATTTCAAATTTCATTTATCCATATATTCAAATCTCAACCATGTTCTTTTCTTAATGATATGAAAAAAGTGATTCATAAATGCAGTTTTTTATTGTATGCAATTTGATAACAAAGTCATCTTTATTGAAGCATCCCAACTAATATTTTAGATATAATGTTTCAATACTTTAACTTTCTCATTTAATTTTTTCAATTTTAATCACAGCCTATTTTATGTCATCATTTCATCTAATTACAATATTATAACATTTTACCTTTTCATCCATTACAATATTTGTCCGCGGCATCAAATATTTTTTGTTTGCCTTTTCTTTGCGTTTGCTTGCTTGCCCTCTGTTTTTCTTCCTGGGTTTGGTTTGCTTGGTCGTCTGCATTGACCTGCAAGGTCGTCGAGCCTGTGAGTTTGTTTTGGGGGTGGCATTGTTATCAAATTCCCTCCACTTAATGCATGTGAATTTAAGCTTGCTAATTTTTTCCCTTTATGTTGGCAAAGATGGCAGTCTTTGATTTTCGTTATGGACTTGATTTCATTTGGTTTGCAACCCTTGAAAGGTTGGTTATGTCTAAGGCTGGTCTTGAAAGTAGGCAAATGAATGAGATAACTAGATATCTCAGGCCGTTGAATATTTAGGACCCCAAAATTTTATAAATCCATTGTATATTATGTCTGCTTTTGGCAAGTTTTTACCTAAACAATAATGTTAATAAACACATAAACATGTTGTGAAATCATTTATTTTATCTTCAGGTTTCTTAAATAGTTGATGACATGCCCAAGAATAAGATGGTTTAATGGTGAATATTGACTATGTATAGATATAGCTACTTAGCTGGCTACAGACGTCGCTTAATTGATTTTGAAAGCTAATTCATTAGGTTTCTCAATTCAATTGTCCAACGTAAAATGGACATGCAGTCATTTGGGCCACGACTTTAAGTCTCTTAAAATAGAGATTAGGCTTTCTGGTTTTCTTTTTTTCTTTGGTGAGGGGTGCTGTGGAAAAGTGGTTCCACTTTTTTGCCTTCTTATATAGATTATGATTTTAGTAGGTATCGATTCATGATTAAAACACTCTGATTAATCAAACACTTTGATTAAAATATTCTGATAATTTTGAATTAGTACATGATACTTCTGTATTGCTCATAAAGTTAGAGGTTCTTCCTTTGTTTTCAAATTTGCATTTAAATACATTTTTACAAATCAGTTAATTTGTACTACTGTGCAAAATTGCTTTTGACTGCTGATCTTTATGCTTAATCTATTAATTAGTATAAGTTACCAATTATCATAACATTTTAACTTGCAAATGCAAAAAAAAAAAAAAACATTTAAAAAAAAAGGTACAATTAGGATTGGTTTGGCTGCTTGGAACCTCAATTACATCCAGCTTTAGTATGCCCCAAATTTCATACACTTGCTCCACATTTTATACACTAGCTGCACATTTGCACATTTTATAGGCTTGATACAGATTATTATGCATTGGTTGAAAATTGGTTTTTTTTTTTTTTTTGACTTTCTTTCCTTGCATTGGTTTCAAATTCTGAAATGAAGTTCATTCTTATCTTACAGCTGCTTTAAATTGGTTAGAAATCTCACGTCCCCTTAAATGAAGTTCTGTTATATTTTTCAAATTTGCAGCCAAGCACAACAAAAGCCCCTCACAGAAGGCAGCCAGCAAGAACAACAACCCCCCTGTCCCACAAAGCAATGAAGTGAAGAATACCCTAGCACGAGAGATTTAAAGCCCTCAAACATACTTCTTGGGGATGACATGAGGGCCAAGGTTGCTGACTTTGGTTTGGTTAATACATAAAGGGGTATTATTGCAGCTGGCATCAAAATACAAGCATGTGTATTGGCAAACTCTGTATTGGCACTTTTTGGTACTTGATGTGTAAATGTGGATATGTTGTCAAAATATGTATTGACACTTTGGTAAATATTATGTTTGGATACACACGGATGTTTTCTTCAGTGATATGCCCTTATTAGCATATTGTGATACATGAACATTTGGAGTAAATATTATTGCAATGTCAATCTATTCCAGCCCGATGTGCAATTGCTATATCAAATTGGCAGTTTGACACCCCTGTTTGACAATCACATTTAGACATGCAATCTATTTATATTTTAAAACTTTTAGAATACATATGTTGTGGTTTACAAAACATAAGGTGTTTTCTTGTCAATCTAAAAGGATTTTTGAGTACCGATATTGACCTCTAATATATTGTCTGAGTTAATTTAGATCAATATACTTGATATAGTATATAGTGGGATGACCGGAAGTGCTTTGGCCATTTATTGGAGGCTTCCAATAAAAATTACCAATTTTCACCCTACAAAGTTGAAGTGGAAATCAAAAGTACCATTCCCTGCCCAAAAACTTAAAATTGAAACCAAATTTGCTTCCCCTCCCAAAAAATGTGTTTTTATGAAACTAAAATTCATTCCCCACCCAAAATATTGAAATTGAAACCAAAATTTCTTCCCTGCCCAAAATTATTAAAATTAACCCACCCAAGTTGAGAAAAAAAAAACACATTGTTATTATGTCATTTATTTTTACTTAGCATGTATAGCCTTCGCAATCAGCCTTTAATTTATGAATCATCACCTAGTTGTTGAAGTTAATGTCTAAGTTGATTTATGCATAACACAAAAGTTCTGAAAAATGTGGCTCAAGCCAACATTTTCAGAAAATTCTACCTACTTCTGCTCAAAGGCAAAACTTTTGGACGTAGGAGGACAATCGATCTGTATGCATCCTGAAAATTATGACAATTAAGTGTTTGAGACGTTACTTTTTCATGTGCTTGGAATGAGTAGATTAACTGGGGGTTCTAATCATTATTTCAGAAATTGAGGATTAAAATTAATAAGTTCATGTTCGTTAGTAAATATTCAGGCACTCCAATTTAAACTAGCATAGGATAATTGGGTATGTTAGACTAGACAAATACATTCCTTTTGTGAGAGATGCTGAAAAAATACTGCCATGGGCAAGGGCTTGCCTCTATAATAATATGTCTGCTAGGAACCTGAGTTGTGCACAAGGATGTAGTAGACCTATCATTCAATCCCACGCAGAGTAAATGTGTCAAAGGAGGCATTCTTCAACATATGCCGCCTCTAGCGCGTCTCCAGACTAGTCAAACTGTGTAATTTTAAATTGTATGTCAAAACCTGATTGTCAAACAGGAGCTTGTATTTAGCATTCTGGAAATGCAATTGCTCTTTTGTCTGTATATAGTTGCAGTGCGTAACGTTTTTTGGCCCAGTGATTCTGTTACAATTTTCTTGATGTTTGGTTCAAGAAAAGGGTAACTTCAATCAAGAATGTGGTAACTTACCATTTATTGAGAAAATGTTACCATTTCTTGAGAAAAAAAATCAAGAAAATGGTAAGAAAATGTTACCATTTTCTTGAGAAAATGTTACCATTTATTAATTTCATAATATTTTTGTGCATTATTGTATGACATGCTAAGTGGCTATTTTTTAGTGCTACCATCTTAGTATTTCTGACTGTATCTATGTCTCTACAGTAAGCGTCAGAGTGATACTCTCAGAGAGGGTATTTCCATTATTATGAATGTGTCCAAGGAAAAGAAGCGTAACTTCACTGAGACCATTGAACTTTGAAAAACTATGATCCCCAAAAGGACAAGCGTTTCAGTGGTTCTGTTAAGTTGCCACACATTCCTCGTCCAAAGATGAAGGTCTGCATGCTTGGAGATACTCAGCATGTTGAAGAGGTAATGAATTTTTTGCTCAGATAAAGCATCAACATAAGATTGAATTAGTGGATTTCTTTGTGTTCTGTACTGTTTTCTTTGTTGATTTAATTACAGGCTGAGAAGTTAGGTTTGGATTACATGGATGTAGAAGGGTTGAAGAAGCTAAACAAGAACAAGAAATTGGTTAAGAAGTTGGCCAAGAAATACCATGCCTTTTTAGCATCCGAAGCTGTCATTAAGCAGATCCCCCGTCTTTTGGGTCCTGGTCTCAACAAAGCAGGTGGGTAGGCAGTCTGCTTAGGAAGAGTATTTGAAATTTTTTTTGATTGCTGCTTGCTTTCTGAACTGTAATATGTGCATATGCAGTATTGATGTTCTTAAAAAATCATTCCTTTATTTGAACTTTTTTTTTTTTGTTGTAAGCTGCTCTGGTATTTATCATGAAGTTTTTGTGAATTGCTCAATCTGTTGAATTGTTAATAGTATTGTTTGAAGATGAAGATTTTGTTGAATTGCTTGTACTTGCATTTGTTTAACTATAGTTCTTTTCTTGTCTTATTTTGGTTCAATTCATATGCGCTGTAGGAAAATTCCCAAAGTCACTGCTGGACGGCTCCGGGAGTTGAAGATGAAGTTGTGGTCAGTGAATGCAGTGCTGGATGATGCAGAAGGGAAGCAAATCAGAGACCCGAGAGTGAGGGAGTGGCTTGATGAGCTTAAAGATGCTCTCCATCATACAGAGGACCTGTTGGATGAGATCAAGACTGAAGTCCTGCGACGCCAGGTGGAAGAAGAAGAATCTGGGAGCAGCAGCACTCGTCAGGTACACAATATCACTTCTCCTTCCTTGCATGAACTTGACAAAACTCTTGAACCCAGAATATTGGAGATTCTTGAGAGGTTAGAACTTATTGTAAGTGAAAAAGATGTGCTTGGTTTGAAAGAAGATGTTAAGGATAGCCTACATGCATATGCAAGGTTACCTACAACTTCTTTGCCTTTGGGAGAAGACTCTGTATTTGGAAGGGAGAAGGAGAAGGACAACATCATCAAATTATTGCTAGCGGATGACGTGACTGGCAATAAGATAAGCGTGATTCCCATTGTGGGCATGGGGGGGATTGGGAAGACCACTCTTGCTCAACTAGTATACAACAATGATCGAGTACAGCAACATTTTCACCTCCGAGCATGGGTTTGTGTTTCGGAACAATTTGATGTTGTCAAAATAACACAAACAATTTGTGGGTCAGTCACTTCAGGAACGTGTGATCATATCACAGACCTAGATAGGCTTCAAGTTAATCTCAAGGAGGCTTTGATGGGGAAAAAGTTTCTCTTTGTTCTTGATGATGTTTGGAAAGTGAATCATTCCCAATTGGATCTCTTAACTCGTCCCTTTGAGAACGGAAGCCATGGAAGCAAGATCATTGTCACAACACGTATTGACGATGTTGCATCTAGGATGGGCACTCTTGGTCAAATTCACCGTCTGGAGCAAATTTGTGAGGGCCATTGCTGGTTAATATTTGCAAAACATGCCTTACAAAATGCAGGAGTGAATACACATCCAGATCTTGAAGTAGTCGGAAGACAAATTGTTACAAAGTGTAAAGGTCTTCCTTTAGCTGCAAAATCACTTGGGAGTTTATTACGCTCTAAATTAGATCCGGAGGAATGGGAAAAGATACTGAAGAGTGAAATATGGGAGTTGTCAGATATGGAGATTCTGCCGGCTCTATGGTTGAGTTACCATTATCTACCTCCACATCTCAAGCGTTGTTTTATGTATTGTTCAATATTTCCCAAAGATTATGTATTTCAAAAATCAAAATTGATTTTGATGTGGATGGCTGAAGATCTCTTACAACCTAAAAACAAGAATATAACCATGGAAGAAACTGGGGAGGAATACTTTAATGATCTAATGTCAAGGTCATTTTTTCAACGTTCCGAGTTTCTATTCTCAAGTGGTTTCATCATGCATGACCTTGTTAATGATTTAGCAAAATTTTTATCCGGAGAATTTTGTGTTAGGTTGGAGAACAATGATGACTCTGTCAACATTGTGAGCAAGACTCGTCATTTTTCGTATATGAAGGGACTTGATTCTGATGGCTCAGAGAAATTGGAAGCTTTATATGAGGCCAAACATTTACACACTTTTCTACCCTTACCATCATTAAATGTATATGGTGTACTGCATGATCTCTTGCCCGCGCTGCAATATCTAAGATTGATCAATTTATCAGGATATGATATTGGTGAGTTGCCAAATTCAATCGGTAGCTTGAAGCATCTTAGGTACTTGGACTTATCTTACAGTGGAATCCAAAAGTTACCTGAGACGATGTGTACTTTATATAATTTACAGACGTTATTGTTGGAAAAGTGCTATGGTCTTGCTGAGTTGCCAACTAACTTTGGAAGACTAATCAGCTTGCGCCATCTTAATATCACGGGATGCGAAGAGTTGAAAAAAATGCCACCACATATGGGGAGATTGAGAGATCTACAAACGTTTAAAGGCGAGTTTGTCCTAGACAAAGACACTGGGCGTAACATTGCAGAGTTGAAGGAGCTTAAGTCTTTGCGCGGACAACTTGATATTTCTGGGCTTCATAATATTGTGAGGGCCGAGGATGCTTTGGAGGCCAATATGAGGGATAAGAAGTATCTCAATCAACTATGTTTAAAATGGGGAGGTGATACTGAGGATTCAAAAAAAGATGGAGAAGTGCTTGCCAACCTCCAACCTCATACAAACCTAAAAATACTCACGATCCGTTCTTATGGGGGTACAAGATTTCCTGGTTGGTTAGTAGATCATTCTTCCTCCAATCTAGTTTCTCTAAAACTTGTGAAATGTGAATATTGTTTCTTCTTGCCACCACTAGGGCAGTTACCCTCCCTCAGAGAGCTTGAAATTATTGAGTTAAATGGGGTGGTGTCCATAGGCCCTGAGTTTTATGGTGACGATACTTGTGGAATGGGGGTGCCATTTAGATCTCTGCAAGTTTTGAAAT
This sequence comes from Dryas octopetala, assembly GCF_963921425.1. Taxonomy (NCBI): domain Eukaryota; kingdom Viridiplantae; phylum Streptophyta; class Magnoliopsida; order Rosales; family Rosaceae; genus Dryas; species Dryas octopetala. The sequence goes on along the minus strand of NC_141372.1, from coordinate 16,104,342 downwards.
TCGAAAGTATGCGGGAGTGGCAAGAATGGTCTTATGTTGGAGGCAATCAAGAGGGTGGAGCTTTTCCTAATCTTTGTGAGCTTGTTCTGGAGGATTGTCCCAAGCTAAGTGGGAGATTCCCGTTAGACTACTTCCCAAAGCTTGAAAAGCTCACAATCTCGAACGCTAATGTAGAATCCCTTGCTACTTCCCAATGCCCTAAACTCCTCCTATCCCTCACTGAATTGGAAATAGAGGAATGCCCAAATTTGGTGTGTTTTCCCGATGGAGGGCTACAAGCGCCCAACTTGACTTCAATTTATATCTGGAGATGTAAGAAACTGAGGTCACTGCCAGAAGAGATGCACACCCTTCTCCCATCTCTTGAGACTATTTATATAAATGATTGTCCAGAATTGGAATCATTTCCGGAAGGGGGATTGCCACCAAAATTACAATCACTTGATATCTATGATTGCAAAAAAGTGATTGCAAAGCGTATGCAGTGGGGTCTACAAAGACTCACCTCTCTCAAGCGTTTGGAGGTAGGGGCTTCGAAGGATGTGAAGATGTAGATTCGTTTCCGGAGGAGGGGCTGCTGCCCACCACTCTCACTTCTCTCAGCATCTTCCAATGTTTGAATCTTAAGACCGTGAACGGCAAGGAGTTGAGACACCTCACCTCTCTTCAAAGGTTGTGGATTTGGAGTTGCCCTGAGCTCCAGTGCTTGCCAGATGAAGGGCTACCCACTTCTCTTTCTGAACTACAAATAGAATGTGATTGTCCTTTGCTAAAACAACGGTGCCAGAGAGAGACAGGGGAAGATTGGCCCAAGATTGCTCACATCCCCAACATATTCTTTGGTACCGATAACCAAAGAATATGATGTGCGATGTCCATGATTGGGTCCCACTTTAATTATTCCATCTCAGTCAGGTACTAATTCTGCAGTCTATGCTTGTAAATTTCATTTTTCAGCAGCGAATCTAAAAGCCCTTACTTTGATCAAACATATATGCATATTCAACAGATCGACATCCAATCGATTGAAATCTCCCCTGGTTTCAAATTTCTCTTACTATTTCTTTTTCGACATATTAGTTTTTACATTTTTTGCTTACTCTTTCTTTCTCCTTAAAATTCAGAAACAAAGTAGATCCAATGGCTGTGTAGACTCCTCTAGTTTACGGTTTGTTCAAATTCCAATGCAAGTCTTAATTCCATTTTAGTGAATTGAGGTTATTCAACATAAGATAAGTTATGTGTAAGATAAGATTTAAACTCAGGTTTAGAAGGATTGCTAGAAATTTCAGAAGTAAGGGAAGACAATAGAATTGCTGAAAATGCCAGATGGGCAAGAATATAAGAAGATATGAACTCAAGAAACAGTTTCTTAGTAGGCTAAGCAGATTAAGACAACAAGAAGATTGAACCTCTTAAAAGATAAAGATAGAGACTGAATTCACTCCAGGTGATTCACACCCAAACTTGGTTTCACACCAAAAATTTCCTTTCTCAAGTTAGAGACCAGAAAATGTTTTGATAACCATTTTGAATCCTAATTAAGAAGACATAGAGTGCAGTTTGAAATATCAATCAATACCAGCTGGTACTGAATTTGGATATGTCCTATATATGTGTTGATGGTGTGGCATAATACTCTAATGCTTAAACATATGCCGAATTTTGTGATATAATACTAATGCTAGCATGCAAATTGTAGATCCAGAGCATTGTGAACAATAAGCCTTGATTGTTTGTCTCAAGTAGAACAAGAAATTAGGATTCCAACTTAACTTGGACCTGAGGTTGAAGAGCTGGGTCCTTGTCTTGCCTGATGTCAATAACTTTATACATCTTTTTCTAAGAATATAAATATATTAGTATAAGAATAGTTCTTAATTTATCAATTTCCTATTTCCTAATAGTATACAATTGTTTTTTGGGTACAAACAGTATTGGATTTTTTTTTTTTTTGGTCCTAATAGCATCATCATCTTATATGTTCTGAGTTGGACATTACTTGATTCTTGTATGAGGATGTAAAACTTTTGGGGTTTGTACATTCTTTGTATATGGTTGTGTCCAATTCAATTTTTATATTAATGAATATTTCTTGTGGTCAGGAAGTTGATGGTAGTTTATGATAATAGCAACTTTAGGTTGTAAAATACTGGCATCTGTGGGTCAGAATTGGAGTGTTAAAAGAAAAAGAAATGATAGTAATAAGGCCCTGTGTCAAAGCAGGTAGGGAAATAGTGATATAGGTTTCTCTTGGGAACTCCAGATTTGTTCAAGGTTTATACTCTTTTTTTTCTTTAAAAAAACTGTGATGTCATGTTTCATGTTTCTGGTTGGTTGCTCCGCTTATCTGTCATTGGTGATTAGAAATGCCACTTTTGCCTCTTGCTTTATGATGTGGAAAGGGGGAAGGAAACAAAAGTAACGTGCTCTATAAGATTGCATGCATTTCCATTCCTTGTTTTGGGTCTCTAGTTTCCCTCTTGTATGTGTGATAGTAGTTGTAATCTTCCCTATTTATTTGCTATTTTTGGTGTGATCAAATCCTGTTTTCTTCTGTTACAGAACCTTCTTTGTCGTGAGCCACTCAAGCTTGTAGATGGTGGTGAATCTCATAGAACTTTTGTTTTTATAAAGGATGCTATTGAAGCTTAATTGTTGATGCTTGTAAGTAAAAACAAAAAAAAAAAAATTGAATTAATATTTAGTATGCAAAGGAAGTTGCCCAGTAGTGCGATATTGTTTTCTTCAGAAAAATCCTGCTAGGGCGAATGGTCACATTTTCAATGTGGGCAACCCTAACAATGAAGTTACAGTTAGGTAGCTTGGTGAAATGATGACTGAGGTGAAGAATTGTCTTTGATACTACTTCTTCTCTTTAGTTGATTAAGTTGCATTAGCAGTGTTACTTTAAATTTATGTGGATATGAGGATTGATGTTTCTGCACATTGCAGGTTTATGCAAAGGTAAGTGGTGAACCAAAACTGGAGAAACCCACCATTGATGTAAGCTCTCAAGAATGCTCTGGAGTGGGATAATGATGATAGTGACAAGAAAATTCCTGACATGACTATTTTCAATGAGCAGCTTGGTATATATCCTTGCCTCATCTGTAATCTAATTGAGCTGTGTGATTGAACAGCATTCTGACTGTGTAATGGGCTTTGCATGACAGGTTGGAATCCAAAGACTTCGCTCTGGGACTTGCTTGGGTCATTTTTGTTTCTGTCATACTGGTGCAGTTAGTGAAATAGTTCATGGTAGGGCTCAGCAATTTGTGATTGAGATGCATGTCTGCAGAATATATCTTGATGTCCTTAGGGAACTATATCATATGTTACTGTAATTTATCACCAGAGCTTTTGCTAGGACATGCTGGGGGCAATAGGCCATTATACAAGTGAAGTCGTTTCTGTTTATTGGGATTTGCTTGTAATTCCTCTGTTTTGTCCTAAGGGTGTTGTATTCTTTTCGATAATCCTCTCAGGCTCTTGTTTTTCTTTTTATTTATTATTAATTTATTAATTTCATGCATTTTGCAAAATATTAGACAAATCAAAGACTATTTAACCGAAGGATATATGGTGTTAATTTTAGTGTTTATAAAAAACACAATGTCCTATTTATTCGTCATAATTAAGCATCTGTCATAATTAAGCATTTAAATTGTGTCCGATTTATTTGATTTTTTGTAAGAATAATCATTGAATGAAGATTTAAAAAGTGAAAGGTTTCGATTATTAAATTACAACACAAAGTGGGTTGGCCCTAGAAGGAACCCCTTAGAGGGGATTTACAATTTAATTATTTTATGTCAGGTATGTTACCTGAGTCCTCTAAATAGAAGAAGCTTTCACTCTTTGATTAATCATTTAAATAAGTATATAAGAGGATTCTTTGTGTGACCAACTCTACATTAGAGTTTGATGATCAGAGTCCTCTATTTTTAAGTCTCCATTCAAAGATCACCTATAAAAAAAATTAGACAAATAGGAGACTAATTAACCATTTGATTAGATGCTGATAATTTTAGTGTTTATTGGAAGCACTATGTCTGTCTATTTAATTTGTTACAATTAAGTATCTAGATTGTGTTCGATTAATCTAATTTTTTATAAGGATAATCCTTGAATGAAGAACTATTACATGGAATGTTTCCATCATTGAACTACAATGCAAAATGGGTTACAAGAGATCTCATAAAGAAGACTACATACAATATAATTAGAGTGCTACTATTCTCACCCTTCTGTCCTATTTTCCTACCCACCACTTTATAAAAATATTAATCACTTGTTTAATTTTTGTGAAATGACCTCTAAAAACTTATGTAAACAAAAAGATAGTTTACCCCTCTACTTCTCTACACCCACATAAACTCATTTCATCTTCTCTTCGTATTCCACACTTTAATATACAAGGAAAACCACTTTAGATTCATGAACAATAATTTCTTTTTCTTTTTGTCTTCTGCAGAGTAATTCACAATTTGATCCTAAAATATTGTTTCCAACATATGATTTTGTCTCGATCATTCATATTCCCAAATTTCCCTTGTTTTTTCTAATTGTTTTGTTTGATTTCTTCTCTTATTCACAATCACACCCTAATATAAACGTTCTTAGGAACATTACAAAGTTATAATATATGGGTTTATTTAACCTGCCCCCTCATCTCTCACTCTCTTCCTATTTGATCTAGGAGTATGTATGAGGTTGTATATTGGTTCAAAATTTGGTGGGTGAATAGAGTTTATGGTTTATGGAAGAAAGAGAATATGGAGAAAGAAATTTGGTGGAAAAAGTGTTTATTAGTAAGGGTATTTTAGGGACATTGGCGGATGAAAAAAAGAGGATTATTATTTCTTAAAATTTAAAGGGGTGTAATTATAGGGTGGGTGAAAAAATAGGACATGAAGGCGGGAATAGTAGCACTCTATAATTATTATGCATATATAAAGACTCTTACATTAGTCCCTTAAGCTTTCATTAATCATTTAAATAAAGCTATTATACAATTCTTTGTGAGGCCCACTTCACATTAGAATTTGATAATCAAAGCTGTCTATTATTTAAGTCTCCCTTTAAGAATCACTTATGCAAAAAATTAGACAAATCGAAAACTATTTAGACACGTAATTGTATGTATATAATCACAATTATCGAATATGTAATCACACTTACCGTATATGTAATCACACTTACCCAATATGTAACCGGACTTACCAAAAGAGTGGTATGAAAAAGACAATTTAAGGAAAAGATGAAACAACAATCATTTAGAAAAAGAAAATATAAGGATAAGACAAATAGCAATTAATTAGCAATTATTTAGAAAAATAAAAATATAAAGATAAGACAAAAAAAAAAATCATTAAGCAATAATTCAGAATTAAATAAATATAATAAAAAGCCAAACAATTGGCATTTAGGGTATAAAAAAAAAAGTAATATAATAAATTGAGAAATAAATATTAAATATGTATAAAATAAATATATATTGGATTAAGGATTAAATTTTTAGAGTCAAAATTATTAGTTAAATTACAGGTGTAGGACTTTGCCATAGCTAGAAGCGAATAACAATTTAATTATATTTGGTATTTAATCTTAATTTTCTATTTAATTATTTTGCATAAAGTTTGATGTATATATATATATTGTACGTACATAAAGCGAACTTTCATTAATCTCTTAAATGTAGTTTGATGATTGAAATTGTCTATGTTTATGTCTTTATTTTAGTATTTATCAGATATTATTTAACGATTTAATCAATCATTTGATTAAATAGAGATAATTTTAGTGTTTATCTAAAACAATATGCTTGTCTATTTATATTGTAAAAATTAAGTGTCTAAACGTTGTCTGATTTATCTAATATATTTGTCTTTTTGTAAAAATGATAATTGAAAGAAGACTTAAAAAGTAGATATTTTGATTATTGAACTACAACAAGAAGTGGGCCCTACAAAGGAACCCCTTAAAGAGGACTAGCTGCATGAACTTCTCTCTAACAAACTCTTCCCACCATGATGTGAACTGTGAGGTAGCCTCGGTCGAAAGCGGCCGAGCAACCAAAACCAAGGCCAAAGCATTGTGAGCATTGTGAGCATTGGCGGAAGAGACACCGCCAAGAGCTCAAGCGGTTAAAGGACAAATGTAGGGGTTTCAGGCAATACTGAACGAACCCAAACTGATGGGTAACGAACTGAGGATTGTAAACTTCAGCCCCAATCTTTGAACCCTGCTTTTTAAAACCCTCCATTGCAAGTCATGGCGAAGTAGGAAGCTTTCCCGAAGGTCCCGAAGGCGATCTAAATAGCTTTGATTCAATAGTGCATGTCGGTCAGCCAGGCAAACTCAAGAAGGCCTTTTCCGACCTTTCAAACAAAAAAAAACTTACAAAGACAGTAAAAGAGGAAATTAAAGGAGGATGTTCATACTTTTTTGGAAGCTGCCGATTTCCAACCTTAGTAATTTTAAATTCTAATATGCACTTTAATTTATTTGTTCTTCATTTTCCTGCATTTTCATTAAATTTTGGTTTTATTTGTTTCTCTCTAGTTAATTAATTAGATTATGCATTTACTGTTCACACTCGCGTGATTTCTTATATTTCGAGGGTTATCTTTGCTTTGATTTTGTTTCCACACTCCACTGTTATTTGTTAGACTTTGATTTTGCATCCATTACTCGCACTTTCACATTCGCAAATCACATCACCATCATTACCCTAAGTCCTTGCGGCCAAGGTAGAACCTACGGCCGAGATTGCATTCCTTCCCTGACCACAAGTTCTTGACTGAAGAACGGATTCACACAACTCATCAACAAATATACGCTTGGCCTCTGGCCACGTATTGGCACGCGTAACGCATGTGAATGACATAGTTTCCCTAAACACACGGCCCTCTCAACACGTGGCCGAGAGAAATTAGAGGCTAACAGATGTGGATCCTGTGTGTATGTGCTAGTTTTACGCAACATATATATAGGAGGTCTCCATTGTAGGATATCTCATGGGCCCCACTTCTATGTAGTATTTCAATAATCCGAATAGTCTATTTTTTAGACCTCTATTTATAGATCATTATTGTAAAAAATTAGCCAAATTGGAAATCATTTGCCTATGTAACTTTGATCAAACAAATGGACGGTTTTTTCGAAAAATTTTAGTTCGTCTATTTGCTTGATCAAAGCTAGATAGGCAAATAATTTCTGATTTGGCTAATTTTTTGCAAAAATGATCTATGAATAGAGATTTAAAAAATAGATGATTCAAATTGTTGAAAATATATGGAGAGGACCCCATGAGGTATCCTACAAATAAGTTTATTTGTAGGATCCTACAATGGAATCTTCCTAATATATATATATATACAAGAATGCTCTAAAACTAACTAGTTAGTAAGTTAATATAAAGCTAATCACCATATTGGGCCCACCACACAATGTAATCTCAAAATCTGAACCGTCTATTTTTTAGGCCCTACTTCAAAGATCATCCTTGTAAAAAATCTCCAAAATCGAAAGTCATTTAGTCATTTGATTATAACAACAATTATTTGTATACTTTTATCGAAAACATTGATCGTCTATTTATTTGATTTCAATTAAATGACTAAATGATTTATGATTTAGTTGATTTTTTGCAATGATGATCTTTGAAGTATGACTAAATAATTGATTTTTTGGATTATGAGATTAGTTATGTGGTGGTCCCAAAAGTATGGTTAGCTTCGTATTAACTTGCTAATCAGTTAATTTTAGAGCACTCTTATATATATATATATATATATATAAATGATGTTTGCTTGACAAGAAATAGCCATTGTAGCATGAATTACACTTTAACATAAGATTTTTTTGCTTTCCTTTATTTGACCTTACAAATAGAAATCATAATGACCAAAAGATAAAACCACCGATCGGATTATCTGTATGGTTTAATCTTAAACTTCATTCATATCCAATAATTCATAAAATTGTGCATTTGTCTCCACTCCACAAATCTAAAGATTAAATCTGCATAGGATAGGGAATTTAATATGTATGTGGATTTCTGTACGTCCTACAGCTTTTTCTTGCTGTTGGCACTAAGTTGCCGTTGGAGCATGTATTTACTCAATTGCCCCTGAGGTTGCTGAGAAACACATTGTTATTGAAGGGGACTTGGTTGGACATTTATGCAAATCAAGGTGGAAGTGGTAGATTTATTATTATATTTGGTGCCTCAATCTCTTTGAGGTACAATATTCATTTAATTCCTGCATAATGGGAATAATTAGTTATATTATCCCAAGACTTGTTATCGGGTAAGGTCATGTTCATGTGTGTGTGTGTGTATTCTTTGGAATATATTAATATATCTGTGTTTCATAAATCTGATTATCTGAATGTTTATTTATTTATTTTTTTATTTTGTGAATGCCATTATGCCAATATCCATTCTCTGGGCATTTGTTCAGTTTGTTTGCAGCTATAGTACCTTACCACTCTACGCAATTGTCACACAGGTGAGCTGCAGGATTAATATTTAGAAGTTCTACAATTGCATCAATTTTTGTTATTCTTTTGTTAGAGATTTTGGACTGTGAGATTCCTATATATGATTACTTGTAATGAAGATGGGAAGTTCATTCAAGAAGGCTATATTTGATGGATCAAAATGAAATGCCTCTCTCGGTTTCACTCAAACCCACCATAATAAGTAAAATTCAATAGAATGAAGTCAAGTGATTTGATGCATTGCAATGTACATGGCTTAAAACTTTATCTAGACAGACAAAAGCTCATTTGTTCTATGTAGTTTTGACATTTTATTTACTTTTTATTGTAAATTAATATCATCGACATCCCAAAGTTTATACATTCAACTTAATTCTTTTCACAAAAAGAAATAACTTAGAGTCAAGTTTAGTAGATGATTAGATCATAAGTTGACCCAATGTTCACACATCCATCATTGCTAGACACATCAAAACAATAAAATTTCAGAAATTCAAGTCTCTTTTTTTAATTTTTTTATTTATTACAATGGGGTGGGAAGAGGGTTCAAATCCGGATGTGTAAAGGGAAGAGCTTTTATCCTCGGCCAACTAAGCCAACCCCAATTCACATTTCAAGTCTCTTTCTAAGCTTAATAGAAGAAAATAAGCTTATATTCTTTTTTGACATCTATGTTCCCATGTCTGCCAAGGAGCATTTTTACTTATTCAGTATACCTTACATATATCATGAGTAGGAAAGGCATGCAATTCCGCCGAGATATAAGGGCAGTGGTTGGAACTTGGCAGTGTAATAATGAATTAATGATTGCCATCAAGTTATAATATAATCACTATGAGAAAATTAGCAGTATAACAATTATCAAACATTTCTTTCATTTTGAATAAAATTGATTGCCATACATATGCTGCAAACAGTAGGCCAAGCTACTTCCTCTCCTGTAGTACAAGTCTAATAGTTGAAAATCTGAATTTCATGCGATGCCCGCAGCCTCCATTTTGTATGCAACTCTAGCCTCCATCAGGACATTTTTGACCCAAATTAAGTGGACATCTTGGATTTTGTGGTGGGACTTCACAAATTCTACCAGCTGCTTAATTGTTTCTGGACTTTGGAATTGTGAGAGGATCTACCACCCTTGTCTTTGTAGGTATTTCTGGAGGTGGAGGCAAGAGTTTTTTGTCCTCCACGGGCAGCTGTTATGGCACGTCGTCTAACCTTGTTCAAGCACTTTATCAGCTCAGCATCATTGTCATTCACTGCCTCTTCATCTCCCTCCTGTGAAAACAAGACTACTGTAAGGGCTTTCTAAACAATAATATCTGCCAGGCCACAACTGACAGCACACTCCAAAGCCTAGCCAAACGAGAACTTTAAATCTCTGTAGAAAGCACAGTATAAAGACAGAATAATTCTACCTTGTTCACATCTTGATATTCAGGTTCACTACTTGGACCTGCTTCACAGTTTCTTATATTGCCCTCTACTTCACCTTCCTCATCATGCTCTAAAGTCTGATCCTGATGAATTACAACAAAGCAGAAGTACAAACTCAAAAATGTATGATTCAAGAATGCAAATAATATTAACAGATGCAAAATAACTAAGCTGGATTAACCAAGCACATAATAAGCACTGCCCAAATAAGAACCCTGTTTTTTCTTTTTCTGAATAACTTACTAGAATGCCTCTCCAAATAAGAGAAAGTTTACAATCAAAAGACACTTTTTCCACTACCCAATTTCTTATTATTATACAAACACAAGAAATCTCCATTTACTCTGCAAATACAATATCATTTATGATTTCACCAATCTTCATTCTGATATAAAGTATAATTACTTAAGACCTCAATTGGTGACTCAGATCACTTTAATTTATTCGTGATATCAACATCAAGTGAAAAAAATGTACCTGATCTAGCAAATGCAGCGAATCAACACCCTTCATATTTGCTTCATGTAACACACAGACGTGTGTGCCATATCCAGTATCTTCATCACCAGAACTAGAATCCTTTTCGATCCCTCCTTCAATGAACTGCATGCAACAATGTGGTATTGAAGAACATTATTAGATTCATATATGTTTAGTATTTGACAGCAGAAGCGTTAAAGTAAAAGGCATAACCCACAAACAGATTTAGCAATGAAAGTACAAATGTTATGTCATGAGTCTGAGACTTTGAATACCATACATGTGATAACACAGAGTGACCACTTTTGATATAATGGTTAAATTATCCAAAAGGCACAAAATCAACCAATTGTCACTCAAAGAACCAAAAGTAGGTGGAAAAACATGAGTGCTTCCGAAGTACAATTAAGATTGTGACCACAGCCTTGACTATACTGCAGTCAATGTCCCATGAAATGTTTTGCCTAAAGGATGGGGGACATTCCATGTAAAAAATAAAAGAGTTCTAAAAATTGGCATTTTTAAGTAGCATGAGACTATCAGAATATTCAATAGGCTATGGTATTTAATGCGGGTATAATATAGATATGGCTCCACGAATACACATAGAGAATGTGGCAATTAAATCTACCATGATTCACAACATGATACCTTCTCAATGTCTTCCTGGTCCTTCCTAGTAAACCCACTGGCAGCAAGTTCCTTGTCCAGAAAACCAGAATCCTTGGCTATTGAAGAAAAACAAGGCCTGCCACTCTCATCTGTGTCAACCTCTGTGCCATCATTATCATCTGGACATTCTTGAAAAGACATATTGAACCTGAGAGAAAAAATCATAACAAACTAGAGTAAGCCTTTATCCCAAACTTTTCTTTTCCCTTGGGCTTATAGAGGATCTATGAACCAGTGGTTGACACCAATTGTGTAGGAGGTAACCAGTGGTTGTTGTGAGTCACTAGAAAAGGTACAAAAACAAGTCTCCTAGACTGTCATTCTGTGGATGTTTTTCTAATTCTTATGCTGACAGTTTCCTTTTTAATTATGGCTTCAAATATCAATAAGCTGCCAGCCTGCATGTTTTCTTATGCAGTCAAATTAGCTAATTCCTGCTATCCCACATTCCCACTCCAATTAATATCACAGTAAAGCATTGATTAATAGGAAAAAAAAATTGGAAATGCCTATTATTAATTGAAACAAACAAATCAGGGAAAAAAATTAATATTAGCAAAATAATGTATAAAATATAAATAGTTTAATTATAAATAATGTATTATATGGTTTTTATTAAAATATAAAAATAAAAAATATAAATACTAGTTGATTGTCTGTAAATGAAAAATTATGCGTAATTATGTATATGATTATGGAATGGATCCAGAATAAAGTTACAAGATGAACCACAACCCAGAATACCGTACCAACTGAACCTACACCTTACGCACCCCACCCTGTACGGAAAAAACTTCATATCCCGTATATGTGCCCATTCCACGTACCAACTCAACCCACAATCCAGGTAATCAGTGAACCGACCAACCTAGTTAGTTCTTCAATGCTCATTATATAGATATATAGATATCCTGATATTAGTTTTTCAGCCATAAATTCATGCAACCAAGTAAATATTTCACATATTCAGTATTGTTTTTAAGTTCGCTGTATACTATTAAAATAGCGACAAATATCATCTGAATGCATTTCTTCAAGCCAACTTGAAAAGCTTTTCGGGGGTTTTGCAACCTTGAATGTTATAAACATCCAGAAAACTAAAATCACTAAAATTTCACAATAGTTTTAACAAAATTAAAAAACAGACCTCTTTCTGAAAAACTTAAAAACGCATTCAACGTCACGGTCAAAGTACCTGAAACATGGGAACTTCATAGAATGAAAATATGATATCTGATAAACAAAATGACTTGGAAAGGTATACAAATTAGATCACTATGACAATTGACAATCAGAAGTTACAATAAACAGTATGAAAAGATGACAGGTGTTTGTAAGTAACAGAGCTTCTTACATCTGTGCATTATGATGTGATACAGAAACCATTTGTGGAAAATCAATCATGGTGACCTTCTCGTTATCATCAATCTAAAAGAAGAGAAATTGGAAAATAATTACAAGTTTAACAATGAATTGAAATAGGAAGCCAATGAGGCATTTGGACTGTATATATTAACTGTATTACCAATACAACCATATAGAAAAAACTGTTTCGTGTGAGAGCAGAAGAAGGTAACACAATGACATGAGTATGAAACATAATGCAACCTAGAAGTTCCAAAGATGTTATTCCAGAGACAGCCTCAAATGCATACCATAATGTTAAATTCATTGAAGTCGCAGTGAATTAAACCATGTTCTGCCAGACGAACAACGAGTCCAATGATTATTTCAAAAACCATCTCTGGATTTTGCAATTGCTTCACCTGCATACTGCACTGGACAGAGTGAATTTCATAGCTCCATGAAACAGCGTGATCATAGATTATTATTATTTTTTTTTCTTAAGAAAGCTAGTTCCAAAGGAAACACACAAGGAAAACACTGTATCTGGTAATTCCATTGTGTAGAATGACAATCCTTTCTCATTCAATTATTTGAAATGGAATTTTTAAAAATAAGAAACTTACAGTGGGTAGCCTTGTACAAGTGACATAATCACACAATGCCTGTTACAATCCACAGCATTTGGAACAGGAAAACCATGCTCTTCTAAAGCCTGCTCAAGCAGAGCAACAGTTTAAAGACAAAATCAACATGATAAACACACAACAGGGACAATACACAGAAATAAAATGCCAAATATAGAGAAAAAGAACCTTCATAAAAGCAAACTCTTTGAGTGCAGCTAGGCGGGACAAGTAGAGCCAATTATAACTGCTACGATGTTTTAAGTAATCACGCTTAGATTTGACAGCTCTAAAAGAAACCCTACCAAGCCTGTGCAACTTCATTGCCAGCACCGTACCATCTTCCGTGGCCACCTCAAAGATATCTGGAAGAAATAAATTTTATGAAGAATAGTGACAAAGTAATATTGGAATAATGGAATAAAGTACCACAACCAGGCACCAGCATCTGTTCTATGAAATAGAAAGGAAAAAAAATGGTACCAGACTCTTTTCCTACTCCAATTTGACGACCAACAGACACAAAGACTCCGCGGTTGACCATAGTCTTAATTGCAAGAAAATCATAACCAAGATAGGTGAGCCGAAACCCATCATCTGGATGCACATAATAACAAAGAAAGTGAGAGGAATTCAAAACAATTATTCTTGATTGTTATAACAACATTATTTATATTACATTTAGAAGAGTCATGGTGCAAGAGCTTATGCTTGAGTAGATTCTTGAGAACTTTATAAGTGCCCCCATGCCTATAAATTTAAGGATTAGATAAGAGTTAAAAAAAGAAAAAGAAGATGGACAATTTCAAAGTCAACATGAAGGGGAAAAAACAAAATTAAATGCATACTTGAGCGAAGCTATGCGCTCCACCAGTTCAGAGGGTACGAGTTCATGCTGAAAAAAGGATATGAAGAGTTAATATACATACATATACATATATAATGATAATTAAGGTAAGCTATGCTGAGAAATTTAAAAGATTTCAATAAAAGAATAGTAGAGACATTTACATTTCTCATTCCCATTTCCACAGCAGTTAGAACCCTAAAATCATCTTTAGTGAGGTATCTCAACACGTCCACGTTCAGCTTCATCTTACGTGCTCTTTCTGCTTATTTTAGACTTGGGAAGCTGAGGCCTTGTTTGGTATCCTATTCAAAAACTATTTTAAAAAATTAGGATTCTTTTTTAGAATTTGAATTTTAACATAAAGTTTTTAAAATTTGAAAACTTGTTTGGTATAAAATTTGAAAAATGTTTTTAAATTTTGAAAATTTGTTTGGTTGATATACTTGAAAACATATTTTTTTTTTCAATTACTTGTTTATACCAAGATCTAGACTCACACTTGGGTCCCGAGTCTTGGGCCTTGATACTCGATACCTGAGACCCGAAACCCAATACCCAATATTCGACAACCTGGAAGTATACTATAATCTAGTCAGTGATATATGCAACAACTATCATACATTTATTGTTTTCTTTTCACAAGAGGTTATACATATCTGCAACCACATGCAATCTAAAGTCTTTTGTGCATTGAAAGCATTAACCTTATCGCACCAAGTGCCTCATTAGGCACCCATTTTCAACATAGGAATAAATCATGGATGTCCATAGAATAACATTTCTCTGTTCCATACCATCAAATAAATTTAGATTACTGCAAGATGCCACACTACTAACCAGGTTTCTTTGAGAGGAATACAGTTATGACTCCCAGCTGCTAGTGAAGTATAATTACTGACTAGGTAACTACTGATGCAGTGAACATTCATAGTAGTAAACTCAACCATACAAAATTGGCACCTATCAAAACACATTCATCTACGTGCATGTCATTCTAAGTAGATAACAAAGAAATAACAAGTGGTGAAACAAAGCTCTGTAGTATGCTTTATTCCCTCAAATATATAAATAGAGCTTTCTGGAGCCAAATTGATGTATCAATTCTTAACATACCGCAAAGGATATCTTTCTAAGCAATTAAGGGGCATAGCCTGTGGCCAAAAAAAACAAAGGGGCATAGCCTAAGCTTGAATCCACAACTTGTTCTCTTTAATTTTGAGAGATTAATGTGAAGGAAGCTTACAAGTCAAGCCTATACCCTGCACTGCCAGAATACTGACCAAGAAAAAAACAAAGAATTTTTATCTAGGAATTGAATATCTCACCTTCTTCAAATATGTTGGAACTCAAATCAACACAAATAATTCAATTAGCAGATACTCAATGTTGAGGAACCAAAAACAATGCCCAAATTCTAGAAATGTATATTACATGAATAAGAGAGAGACCCATATCAAAAAATGAAAACAGTCAGCTGACTCCGAACGCTAAAAGAAAGAACCTTCGAATAAATAAAGATTTTCCAAATAGTATATAGCTGCACCAGCCCAAAATAATAAATCAAGCAAGCCAAAACTCAATGCACAGCAAAACCTGCTATGAAAAACGCACAGAAAAAACCACTAAAGGAAAAAAATTAAAACAAAATCATTAAACTAAAGGAAGAAAACCCAATGACCAAAATTTATTGTGCAGCTTTAAAACCCAAAATGTATTTAACTTGAAATTCAAATTGGAAGAGACACAAACAGAGAAAAGAAGCTTACCAAGATCACCGAGTAGAGAGACAACGAGCAGATTGTAGCATAAGACCAGGGCGAATCCAGAATTTGAAACTGGGGTGGGCTGAAAAACTCCTGGACGGTACGAGGAAAAGCAGCAATATGCAACTAATAAGAATTAAAAAATAATAATAATAATAATTGTGTTTTTTTTTTATCATGGGCTTAGTTTTTAGTAACATACTAAAAAAAAATTGGGATCGGCTTTAACCTTCTATATACATCGCAAAAGACACAAAATCATATATGAACAAATAAGTCTAAAAAAGTGATTGTGGTCGAATATGATAATTGAACGGCTAGGGTGAGACTGAGAAATAAAAAAAGAAAAGGATAAAAACAATGTTTTATCGTTTTTAAAAAAAACCCCATTGTTTAGTTTTATTTCTAAAAGTTATTTTTAAAAAGACTACTAAACATGTTTTTTTTTTCATTTAAAATCGCCTTAATTAACCTTTTTTCATGTCCTCTTCTTAACCTATTATTATAAGGAAACCGACTAATATACAATTGTAGTAGAGTTGTACATTAATTACTATACCTAATGGAGTATAACAGCTAGGATTTTGGAATTTTTGTTTGTCTTGCTTAACCGTGGAATTTAAATCTAAGTATTTATGTAATTCTATTCACACTCAAAGGTGATACAAATTCAGTTCTTTTTTTTTTCTTCATACCCTTACACAATAAATTCATGGCTAAGTTTTTTTATGCTTGAGGTTGAGATTAATAGTTGACGATTAGGCAATTGATTTATTAGAGTAATTATTATTATTGATGGAATATTATGTGATTGAGGAATTACGGACTTATGAGGATTAATTAGTTATGCCTTGGATTTATTGCGAATATTTTGTGGATTGTAAATTGTGATAATTGACAAAAAATATTTTGAGGCCATGTGATTTCTTATTAAGGATAAATATTTACGTCATTTCATTCATACGAGCTCTAGTGAGCTTACCGGGTTGTTTTTTTAAATGACCCGGTGTACCATGAATATGGTGCAGTGTGGTTGATGTTTTGCAGGTTAAGGAGGCTGAGGAGGCAGTGAGGAGAAGACGAGGCAATGAGACCCATTTTGTTTTGTTTAAACGTTTTTGTACAGAGGTTCTATATAAATGTTTTATATGAAAGAAATTTATTTATTTATATTTATGTGTATGGCTCAAAGGAAAGAGAAAACAAATTTAAAAGGTTTGATATTTCAGTGTTTTAGTGGGCCCGAGGTTCGGGGCGTTACATAAACTATTGAGGCCATATTAGTGGGAACCAAACGATGTGATGACTAAGGTTAATCCATGAGCATACAAGCATTGGTACGGGGCGAGAGCTCCCTCAATTTTTTTATGCACTAACTTGGTCACGTTGTAGGTTCATAACTGATCAATCACCTCAACCTAAGGTAAAATTGGATTTAAGTAGAAACCCTTAGGTATTTATGAAAGTACAAAAATACGGTCTTAGTAGACTGGTTTCTAGAACTTTCTGTGAATGTATGATCGAAAGGAAGGTCATACCGAAACTGCTGCAGTTCTTCTTGTAAACTAAGTTATTGTCGAACTTGGATTTCCAACTACCAAGGAAGGAGATCGATTAAGTACTATTGGTGTTGTGAAGAAGCAAAAAAAAGTTGAAAGATTGGACTCCACATAGGGGGAACTCACACCCTATTTGTTAGGACTTTTCTGTGTGTGCATGTATGATTGTTGCCACTTTTTGTAAAACTTGTTTTACTTGGAATTTGAAATGAATACCAAGTTGTAGCTCGCAAGTATACGAATCGTTTAGTGTAGCGATAGCGTATAAGTACGAGGTTGATCCCATGAAGAATGAAATTGGCAAAGCACTATTTCACTTAACTAGCATTTATTGAAAGCAGTAAAAGAATGGGGGTTGAGAGGTGAACCTAACCTAAGTGCATGAAAAGTAAAATGTGCCCATTGACATGCTAATACTCAGATTCCACCTTAATCCTTAGTTATACCCTAACTATGCTAAAGTTTTGCCTAGCAGCTAAGTTTTGAATATATACTAGTGGCAACAGTCACTTACCAGATAGATTTAACTAGTGACTAGTGGTACTATCATCTACCAGCTAAGTTTACTAGTTACTAGTGGCAAATATTCAACATATTGTGTTCCCTTAAGCATGAACACAATATGTTGGATATTTTCCCCTAAGCAGTTAACTATACATGTTCTCCTTCAGTTACAGTCGACTGAGCTGTTAACCATGTATAAAGTCATTAAGTTTTGTGAAACGACCAAACATGCAAACAACATGCAGACATGTATAGAGTTAATAAATATTATTACACAATAACTCAGAAGCCCGTAATAAAAGTTGTTACGTCCGTCCCAACCATGTGCTAGCGGGCTGCCTTGTGCTTGCAAGGCCTTGTGGTGCACAGAGCTTAGGCCCTTGCGTGTGAGCTGCCTTATAGTGGTCCATTTGGGCCTCATTTCGTTTCTTCTTCGTTGTATTGCATCCGGAAGCCCAAATTTGTCTCCAAAAGTGCACATTTTAGCCCATTTCACCAAATTGCCTCGAAAAACCTAAAAACACAAAAACAAAAGAAAACATACAAAAATATCGAAGTCTAGCAAGCTAAGTTAAAGAGCTAATGTATAAAAAGATGATGGTGTGAACTGCCTTCTAGTGGTCCATTTGGGCCTCATTTCGTTCCTTCTTCGTTGTATTGTATCCGGAAGCCCAAATTTGTCTCTAAAAGTGCACATTTTAGCCCGATATTGATTAGATGATTTCAGAGTTTTGTAACCTAGGGTTTCAATCCCCTAAACCTCCAGAGGGGTTTGTACGGATGAGCTAGTCGAGTTGTTCAGTTGAGAGGCTAGCTTATGAGGTACATACTGTGTAATGGCTACTCTCGCTACGGTACCTAATCTTTCTTGTCGGTAAGTGTATTTGTCTATTTTGTGATTGATCATCAAGTAATATCTAAAACTTAAGACCCTTAACGATTTACAAAGACCGCTTGAGCATGCACGAAATATTTCAATTATTAGCATCGGTTGGGTTATTGATGGTGAAATCTTTTTGTTTTATAAGTATTTCAAATTATTTTTCAAACCTAGTTAGGGTCCTCTGAGAGAAGCGATGAACATATGTAATGCTTACCTCCTACTACTACTCTTTTGCAAATCACCATTTAGATGACGATTTTGATTGAGTTGGGTGTGGCAGTTGCATATATTGGTTGGCGTCCTACAAGTCCTCCTCCTTTCCTCTTGATCCAGAACCCAGGACTTTTGCTATTATCATTCGTCTTTTGTTTATTTGCACTCTAAGTGTTTGTAAATATTTTGAACATCGGTTTCATGGTTGAGTTTGCTTTATTTGTAAAATATTTTTTAAACATGATCTTTAAAGATATTAAAATCTATTAGGGTAGTTTATAGGTGTACATCGGACCGGGCCGGCCCAAGTCCAACATGAGCATGACTCGTTTAAAGTCGGCTCGGCCAGGGGCAAATCCAGGATTCTGAAATCGGGGGGGCTGAACTGAACTTACCTTAGGTTTTTTTTCCTAATATGAAAAATCACTAATTATCGATACTATTTGAAAATTCTCTTTCAATGTGAGAATTGTATAAGCTTAATCGATGGTGAGACTTGGCCTTGAGAAATGAAAAAGATGGAGTTTTATGTGTTTTGAGGATGGGGTATACTGGAGAATTTTTTCAATGTAACCGATACACCGCTACGTGGTGTAAGCAATCTAACGTGTAAGGGTATTATAAGACGGTATGTTTATATATTAGTAGGGTATAATATTAATAACATCTACTTATATTACGACATATATATTGGTTACACTACGTGACGGTCTATCAGTTACACAAATGTATAGGGAAAGAAGTAAGGAACACGAGGATTGGGGAAGGGAAAGTGGGTATGCTTAATGCTTTCCCTCATAAGTAGGATTTGGGCTTGGAGACATAAGTTGGATTTGGACTTGGGTTATTTTATGTGTTGTGGGCTGGGTTATAGATAATACAAAAAAAATAAAAAAATACAGGGGCAAACAATCAAAATATATATAGGTAATACAAAAAAAGAACAAAACTGTAGGGGCTGCAGCCTATGTAGCCCCTAATGTAGATTCGCCATTGGGCCCGGCCCGGCTAAGATTTTCTATCCCGTTGGGCTGACCCAAACCCAAGTTCCATAAATAAAAATATTTCCAGAAAACTAAAAATACAATTATATATTCAATTACAAAATTATTTCTTAGGCTTAATTATCGATTTACCACCCAAAATTGTAACTCATTCTCACTTTACCACCTGAAAGTTTTTTTGTCCCAGATTACCACCTGTAACTTACATCCGTGTCCCATTTTACCTTGTTCCGTCAACAATTCCGTTAATGCTGACGTGGCGCGCTGGATGTGCGCCACGTGTCACATCTTTTTTGTATTTTTTGATTTTTTTAATTTTTCTATTTTTATAAACTTTGAAAATTAATTAAAAATAGCTCTGAACTTAGAAAAATACACGGAAAATTCCTACCGACTTGTCTTAACTAGTACTAATTTACTATGGGGTCAAAATGCCAATTTTTCCTCTAAAAATTTTCAAAAAATTTGGAAAGTTCAAATTTATTTCTAGAAAATTAAAATACTCTAGACTCTTTGGAAATTCATAGAATAATCTCCCGAACTCCAAAAAATATGAGGTCTGCACCGTTAGTCTTCTAAAAACTAACAATACCTTTCTCGTGAACACTTGCTACCCAAAAGACCTCTCGGTCTTAGAGAAAAATAAAATTCCCTATAAAATAAATTCTAGAAAAATTCTAGAATTTCTGTAAAGTCTCGAAATAATTCTCTAAAACAAGCTTTTGGTAATTTTTCAAAATATTTTTGAGAATTTGTCCAAGAGTTTACGAAAATTCTAGAATTTATTTAATAGAGGAAAATTTATTTTAATTTTTTAGAAATAAATTTGGACTTTCTAATTTTTTTGAAAATTTTTAGAGGGCAAATTGGTAATTTAACCTTATAGTAAATTAGTACTAGTCAAGACGAGTCCGTAGGAATTTTTCGTGTATTTTTCTGAGTTCGGAGCTATTTTTAATTAATTTTCAAAGTTTATAAAAATAAGAAAATAAGAAAATGCGAAAAAAATAAAAAAGATGTGACACGTGGCGCACATCTAGCGCGCCACGTCAGCATTAACGGCCAGATCGTCAGCATTAACGGAATTGTTGACGGAACAAGGTAAAATGGGACACGGATGTAAGTTACATGTGGTAATCTTGGACAAAAAAACTTTCAGGTGGTAAAGTGGGAATGAGTTACAGTTTTGGGTGGTAAATCGATAATTAAGCCTTATTTCTTATTAATTGCTATTTTTAAAAAATTTATATTGACATTGTTGATTAATTTAAAAAATAAAGTCTTTGATTTATTAAATAATAATAGAAACTTAAAGTAATTAATCGAGCTGGCTCGGCCCAGCATGAGTACAGCATGACCCGTTATGGGCTGGGCTGGGCCGACCCGACCTGATTATTAAATGGGCTGGCCCGAGCACGACGCAAAGCACGAATAAGCGGCTTTTAAACGAGTCAGGCTGGCCTGCTGTACACCTCTAGGGTAGTTTCAAACTCAAACCCTAGAGGGCTGGTATTTTATCCTAAATATTAAGAATTTCCCTCTCAATAATCTTGTATATATTCTTAACTCTGATTCAACCTGTACTTCCTCTAAAACAAAAGGGCTTAACTCATTCTAAGGGACTCCAGAATATGATGCTTAGGGACTAGGTATTGTATTTTAGGGATTCTTAGAATGTGTGTCGCTGTCTCGCCCCCCTTGATTTGAAACGCGAGAGTCAAGACCCAAGATACAATGAAAATAATGAATGACCCTGCACTTTTTGAAATTCTCTCTCATTAGGGTTCATGTTAAGAATGACTGTACTACAAGCCTAATAGTATGTTACATATGCCAAAGTCTAGTCTCTGAGTGAAAACCCTCATCAACTTACTCTCCGCAAAAGCTGGGACGCATGCTCCTTACTTACTGGGCGAGGACCCTAATTGTTGTAACATGATTTCACCAAGTACATGAACTCAGAAAAATCTTGCAAACGCGAACACACCTTTGGGAGGTAAGGTGTAATAACTCAACCCAAATTTTAGTAGAAATTTTAATTTTTATTGGTTGTGGATGTTTATGACCTTAGGAGAAAAGTTTGGGTTTCTAATGGGAATTAATTGAAAGGTATCTTTAAAAATTGTGAAATTGACATGGTTGGATAGAGTATGAACTCACGAACGAGTAGGTGAAAACGGATCTCGAATGGGAGTTATGTGGAAGAAATCATATGTGTATATTGGTTTTGGGAAAATAGTACATTTGAACCCCAAAAAAAGGAAAAAAAAAAAAAAAAAAACCAGCCAAGGCATGCCTCTGACACATGCACATCCAAAAAATAAAAAATAAAAGAGAAAGAAGAAGATTTTTTTTTTTTTTGAAGTGTAGAAACTTCCTTAGAGGGGTGTGTGTGTGTGTTCAGTGGTGTTATAAGGTGGGGTGTAGACAAAACCAAAAACCCAATAGAGAAGAAAGAAGAGAAACTGAGAGAAAAAGAGAAAAGAAGAGAAAAAGGAAAGGAGAGAAAGAGAAAGAGAGGAAGAGAGAGGATCGAAGGATGACCGGGAGGAACTAGACAATTTCTATAGGGGAACTGAGCATAATTCTGAGGTTCAAGGGATCCTAAGAAGGATCGAACATAGCTCAGCTAAATTAGCTAGTGGACTTTGTTTTATAAAATTATTTAAGATGTTAGTTCAAATTCTAATTACTTATTTGAGAAATTAAATTGAGTTTTATTTTACTTGAAAATTATTAAGTGATGATTTCATTTTGGGAAGTTTATCTATTCAATTTGTGAATTATATATATTAATGGAAAGAATAATGTGATATTTATGCATTTAGTTGAATTTCATGTGATGCTCGGATTTTATAAGCGAATTTCTCAGAGATTTGGAATTTATGATGCGTACGTTGGACTTTGTTTTATAAATTTTTTATGCAATTTATGATTATTTATTTTTAAGAAATTTATTTAATTATTTCACGCTCAGTTGTTTGAGAGATTTATACAAACTAGTGCACATTTATTCATATCGAAACGAGGAAAATAATATTGATTTACTATTGCTGTTTGGAAGCATGAATTTATGATTAACTATCTTGCCATTTTCGATTAATAATTTATGAGATGTTTTGGAAATCTGTTGGATTGCATAAGTTTGAAAATCATTTATTAAATAAATATTTTGATTTGAGTAAATGATGAGTTCAGGGTTGCATTACATGATTTCCATATGGATAGTTTTTGGAAATGCTTTTTTGCATTATTTTGGGGAAGTTTTATTATTGAATTTTCGTTCATTGAAAATGATTTTCGATCGAGCAATTTTCAAGGTTTGAAAATGATTTATTAAGCGAATTTATGAAAGAGTTATATTTTCAGTTTTCATATATGAATAAATATTGTTCTGAGTTGTGGATTATTGAGTATGGAAAGCGGTTTCAAACCACCATGTTAGTGCCCTCCTCTTGACAGGTACAGATTTGCTCTGCACTCACCTAGAGATGACTTGATGGTGTATGATCAGCATTATTAGCTCTTCATGCTCGTATGACCAGATGAGCTTGCCCGTGCATCGAGATCACTTTGCACAGGAAGTGACTAGCTTATGATCCTGCCCGTGCATTGAGATCACTCTGCACGGGAAGTGGCTAGCTTATGAGTCTGCCCGTGCATTGAGATCACTCTACACAGGATGTGGCTAGTTTATGTGTCTACCCGTGATCGAGATCACTTTGCACTGGATGTGACTAGCTTGTGTGTTTGCCCGTGCATCGAGATCACTCTGCATGAGATGTGACTAGTTTATTTGCCTGCTTGTATGAGGCAGAATTCCATATAGGTGTAAGGCCCCGTTTGAGAGTGCTGTGGAGGACTCAAAAACTGCTGTGGATGACAATTCTCAATTACCCACAGCAGTTTTGGTGTTTGGTAAAAAAATGAAAAAGTGCTTTGCTGTAACGACCCGACCCAAAGTTGACTTTTAAAAATAATGGACTTTCGTCTTTGACTTTGGGCACGTTGAGAAGGTCTCGAGTCCACGAGTTCGTAGACACGCGGCACGCGTCAATCGGAGTTACAGTTTAAAAGATATGAGTGTTTGAAACGAGGGGCAATTTCGTAAAATGGACAAATTGGGTTTAAAAATTTAATTTTTCTAGAAGTTTCTCCCTCTTTCTAGAATATTCTCTCTCTGATTATTTACATCTCTCTCCCCGCACTCTCTCTCTCCTCTCTCCCGGTGCCAGTCTCTCTCGCCCCTCACCCTCGCCGCGCCTGTCACCGGCGCGTGACGGCGCGTCCAACGGCGGCTGGGCTCGGGTTTTGGCCTGCCGCCATCGCCTCCCTCCCCTCTCTCTCCCTATGGACTACATTCCACCGGCCGATCACCCACGACGGAGAAACGACACAAAACAGGGCCGAGCCACCCCGCCGGCGATCTGTGTTTTTCGACGGAGTTGCGGCGCCGGACCACCTGGGTTCTCTTCCCCAGGCCACGGCGAGTCTGCCCATGACCTTCCCTCACGACGGTGACGCTCCACGACGACGATTCGACGCCACAAGGGTTGCGGCTGCACCACCGCGATTCCACTGTTCCGGCAGAAATTGGATGGCCGGACCTACTGGGCTTTGTTGCCCTCGTCATGGTGAGTTCAACCATGGTCTCCGTTCGTCCATACGAGGCTCCACGACGGAGCAATGAGCTCGGGAAGCCAAGCCAGCCGCCGGCTTCCGTCGCCGATTCCGGCGTTTCCGGTGAAAATTGGCCATCGATCCAGTTGACAAAATCGATCCTCTAGGTACGGGTAATCTTTCCCCTAAGGTGTTGATGTTAAATTTTAAGATTTTAGAAATTCGATGTTATGGTTTATGTTATTTTCGAATATCTTGAAATTGGACTCAAATTCGTGTTGTTTTTGTGCAATTAAAGGTTCAATTATATGATTAGGATTGTTTGGAGTTGAATTTGGGTATTTTTAAGTTTGTGCCGCCGCTGCCACCGTCGGCTCCGCCACTTGTGGCGGTGGGTCGGGTGATTTTTCCTTGTCAATCAGCCTCCCCAGGACATCTAAAGGCCAATTCTAGGGTTTGTTTGCATATTGGTGAGTGTTTGTGTGTTGTTAGGGCTGGGCAGCCACCGTGCGTGGTGGTTACCGTCCATTTCGGTCGTTGAACGGAAGTTGTGAACTCTGAATATTTAAATGTTGGTTGTCTGGTCTTAACAGGTACATGGGCTCGGGAAATCTCATTCACGATGCTGTTATGCTGCCGGATTTGGTATCCGAGCAATGGCACCGTGAAGGATATTTCTGTCTTTTACGTAGATAAATTGTGAGTGAAACGTATCGGTCTTTTAATGTAGAGTACCGTTAATAAATCGTCGGTTTTGTGTGAGTTGATGCTTTATGTTAAAGGAAGCCCAGTATAGGGTTCAGACCATGAGAAGGAATTGACGAAAATTGAGACTAAGGGATTAAGTGAGGATTTAGCAATTATCATACAATAGACTGTGAGTAGGAATGTCAAACAAGTGAGGAAGGGTCGTGAATAGGGATCAATTTCAGAAAGGTTTCAGTATAGTTCAGGGTAGACTGTGAGTGGATCCTTGGTTTTCGTAATGTTTTGTACGTTTTATAATTTAACTCTTTTCTTGATTTATTTGAGTATGGACAGTTTTCTGGAAAAAGGTTTTGGTATTATTTTGGGAAAGTTTTATTAATGAATTCCTGTTCTTTAGAAAATGAGTTTGAATCGAGCAGCTTTCACAATTTGAGAATAATTTTATTTAAGCGGATTTATGGAAAGATTTAAATTTCAGTTTTTATCTGGAGGAGTAGTTTTGAGAGGTGGTTGATTGAGATATACAGAAGCGGTTTCAAACCGCCATACTAGTACCCCCCTTCAGCAGGTACATAATTGCTCTGCACTCGCCTAGAGATGACTCGGCAGTGTATGACCAGCACAGGTACATAATTGCTCTGCACTCGCCTAGAGATGACTCGGCAGTGTATGACCAGCACAGGTATACAATTGCTCTGCACTCGCCTAGAGATGACTCGGCGGTGTATGACCAGCACAGGTGTATATTTGCTCTACACTCGCCTAGAGATGACTCGGCGGTGTATGACCAGCACAGGTATACAATTGCTCTGCACTCGCCTAGAGATGACTCGGCGGTGTATGACCAGCACATGTGTATATTTGCTCTGCACTCGCCTAGAGATGACTTGGCGGTGTATGACCAGCACAGGTACATAATTGCTCTGCACTTGCCTAGAGATGACTCGGCAGTGTATGACCAGCACATGTATACAATTGCTCTGCACTCGCCTAGAGATGACTCGGCGGTGTATGACCAGCACAGGTGTATATTTGCTCTGCACTTGCCTAGAGATGACTCGGCAGTGTATGACCAGCAGTTTCCCGGGTACTAGTGTGGCGTGAGATTTCAGTTTTGTGTTTTTATTTCAGTTATTTTAACAGTTTTACAACTTGAAAATACTATTAAATCTTCAGAGTTCGAACCACAGATTTGAGATGACTTAAAAATGGATTTGAGAAATAGTTTTAAAGTTGGAGGGTTTCAAAGAGCGTCGTGAGTGAAATTGGATAGATGTTTGTTTGTACCGTGTGTTGTATGGCTTTTGTTCGTTAGGACTTGGGCTGGTTAGAACTTGGTAAGGTTTAGGCTTGAAGCTTGAGAAGGGAAGCGAGGGTGATTATGCCATGAGGTTATTAATTAGGATGTGAATGTTTGAGATTGATGTTGAGGTTAATAGTAACGATTAGGCAATTGATTTGCAAGAATACTTTATTATTATTATTGATGAGATTTGATGTGCATATGAGGAGTTTTTGATTACCTTGATGTTTGGATGATTGGTGGTGGAATGTTTTGTGATTAAGTAATTATGGATATTTTGTGGATTGTTTTTGAGTTTGGGGATTGAGAAAATTATTGAGGACAATTATTATGTCACTTCACTCATACGAGCTCTAGTGAGCTTACCGGGTTTGTCGTATAACCTGGTACACCATGGATGTGGTGTATGATTTGTGTTTTGCAGGTCAAGCAGGCTGAGAAAGCAGTGGGGAGAAGACGATGCAGTGGGACCCAGAGAGATTTATTTAATTGTTTTTACTAAGTGGTTTGTTTAAAATGTTTTTGACAGAATTATATTTACTTACGTTGTTGTGCATGGCTCAAAAGTAAGAGAAAACAGATTTAACAGTTTGATGTTCAGTATTTTCATGGGCCCGAGGTTCGGGGTGTTTCATTTGCCCCACAATTCTCAACTCCCACAACAAAAATAGAAAGCAAGTTTGTAGGTGCTTTTAAAAGCTGCAGTGAATAACAGCAACAATGAAAATTTTATTTTACCTATAATACCTTCATTGATTTTTGAAAATCACATCTTATCCCTATTTTATTTTACGTTTTGTTCTGCTATCTTCTCCCTGAACGTTTTGTCTTTAGAGAACAACGTATTGTCTTTAGAGGACCCCTACACATCTCAATGCTTGGACCATCTCATTCTCATCTTCATCGTCATCAAACTACCCACCGTTGCCGCCTCCGACGCCATTGGACCCGAGTCATGTGAGTTAGTTCTCTTTATTTTTTTTTTCTATTTTTTCTACTGATTTAGGTTTGCACAATCTCTTTGTTTTTTAGTGTTTTGATTAGAATTTGTATGTGATTTTTTTATCTATGGATTGATTTCATAGATTATGAATTTGTGTTTGTGAATCCCCTTGTTTTCTTTGCAACCCATGTGTCTGCAACTCCAATACTCCTTGAACAAGAAAAAAACTTTAACAAGCAATGACAAATTTGTTAGAAAATTATGAGTATGATTTTTAAGTGTTAAGAGTTATGACATCTGGTTTGCGATAGGTTTTCTAATGCCATTTTCAAGGTCTAATTTTCTCCCATTGACTGCAACACAATATGGTCGATATTAATCTTGTGTCCCTGCTCTTCTCTTTGTCTATAGCTATGTATATATGTGTCACTAGTACTTGTAATTTGGGTTACAATTCTTTCTCTAATTATACTTGTAAATAAGATATAAAATCACTAGTCCATATATTAATCTAAAACAAGAAGGGCTAAATCTATGTTTCTCCAACTCTACAAGCTCTCTTTACTGCTTGACTTTATATGTAGTAGCTAGATTGGTTTATGTAGTGCTGGTTTGTGTAGCAAGGGCTCACATATGGATGGCAGATCTATAATATTTAGATCTAATATTATAATATTTAGATCTAATTTTCTCTCATGCTTCTTTTAACTTAAAGATTCTTGTCATATTGGGCTGGGTGTTTTATTTCATTTGTTAGCTTAATTAGAAGGGTGTCATTCTTTCCTCTTGGGGGGTAGGTGCAAGAATAGGAAATTCAATTTTTTGGAATGGCTCATCCTTGCACTAATAAGTGCTGAAATTCTTCTCTCTTTACGACATTGTCCACAGATCAGCACTTGCTTTGCTTTAGCACTAACAAAAATGATCTAATAATTGAAAATTGAAACATGATGTGGGTGCTTCCACATGACTGTAAAACGAGGTTTGTTTATGGGTTTTGGTTCTTCATTCAGTGGTTGTAATATATGATGTAACAGACGCAAATAGCAGAGTTAGATAGAATTTCAATATTTTTTGCAATCCTTTGATTATTTTATTAGTACCTTATACAAAACATATATGTTATTCCTTGTATGAATAAAGAATCATGCTCAATTTGTTATTCATGCATAGCTTGAGATCATTATCACTATACACATGCATTAAATTTGAGTATATTGTTGAAGCCAAAATACATATATACAGATGGGAAAGAAGAATAGCTCTGGAGTTAATGTAACGACCCGACCCAAATTTCACTAGAAATTTGAATTTTTATTTAACTTGGTTTTACAAAGCTTTAAAGGAAACTGAACTGTAACACCTCGAGAAAAAAATAATAATAAATAAATTTATTATTCGGTAACCCATTTTGTTTTCGCCAAAATAAATTTATTTAAATTTACCTATTATTGTTTTATTTTATAACGTGTTAATTTAAAGGTTTAACCCCGATTTTAGACTCAAATATTTAATTGGTTTTTGGTTTCAATTTTGGTCTGTTGGAAAGGTCTTCACTTAACGAACGCGTAGGTGTGAACGGTTCGTTAATCGGAGCTACAGGTTGAATTTTACAGACGAACAAAGTTTGGGGGCATTTTAGACTTTTGTGTTCTAGAGATTTTTCTAGAAAGACCCAATTTTTATTTAAATTTCCTATCTCTCTCTCTCCCCCCTCTCGGACTCACACGCAGCCCCTCCCCCGACTTCTCTTTTCTCTCTCTCTCTCTCTGGCCGATCATCTTCTCCGGCGAGGACTTGCTCGTCCAGCGACCAAAGGCGGCGAGACCTCCACCCAGCTACTCGCCGTCCTTCTCTCTCCCTCCCCATGTCTCTCATGTTTCACGTTCTCTCTCCCCTCCAGCACATCTTCTTTCTCTCACCTCTGCGTGCGCACATACCCACCACCGCCACCATCGCCGACCACCTCCCGCTGACCCCGACCACCGGCGACCTCCCCCTCAAGCCGACCGTCACCTCCCAGTCATCCTCCTTGCCGAGCTGCCCCTCTGCATGTGAAAACTCGCCAGAAAACCACCCAGCTGCCGCCCCTTCTCTTCGACGATTCTGGCCACCTCTGACCTCCATTCGAATTGTTTTCAAGTGGGTTTTCCTCCATTTCCTGTGGGCTTTATGTCCCCTATACCTATCTTGATCGATTTGAGCATTTAGAAACTTGGATTTTGGAGGATTGAAAGGCCATTTCGGGTTCCTCTGTAGATTTCAGATTGAAGGCTTTTCTCTTTGTTTTCTGAGATGAATTACATCCCTGAGATACCCATTGGTCGTTTAGAACCCGAAATTTAGACTAAAATTGGAGGAAATTTAAGTTTTAGGAGGTTGGAATTGTAGGATGGGAAAAATTTACAAACATGACACATATTTTGATAGTTGTTTTATTTCAGGACATAAATTTTGATTCGTATTAATGAAGGACACATACTTTCATTTTGTGTCAATTAAGGATCATGTTTTATCTCAATTTTGGCCTGACATTAGCCCATCAAAACTCTACCAAACTTAGCAAACTTATACTTGGTTTAAAGCTATGCATCTCCTCTTTACAACCATATAAAGATCACTCAAATTGGACATCTACAACTTAAGATAATTGGCCCAAAAGTAGGGTACCCGCAACTATCCAATTGGATCTCTGAGAAAAAATTTGGAAAATCGGACAGTTTCATGTACCCTACTTTGGGGCCGATTATCTAGAATTGTAGAGATCCGATTTGGGTGATCTTTATATGGTTGTAAAGAGGATATGCATATCTTTAAACTCAGTATAATTTTCTGAGTTTGGAGTTTTGATGGGTCCAACATCGGCCAAAGTTGAGATAAAAACTTAAAAAAACATGGTCCTTAATTGACACAAAATGAAAGTATGTGTCCTTCATTAACACGAATCAAAATTAATGTCCTGAAATGAAACAACCATCAAAGTATGTGTCATGTTTGTAAATTTTTCCCTTGTAAGATTAGAACCCATTTCGGGTCTGTTGAGGTTTGGCTAAGGCTTGGGGTAATTTTGGTATGGTTTTGGACAATTTCATCTTTAGGATACCGAAAATTTGATATTAGTTTTGTTGGTATGCGAAGATTGTGAAATTTTGTATGTTTGGTAAATTTTGGGCTTGAAACAGCCACCTTGGACGACAACTTCTGTGATTTCGAACCCCCACTAATATTCCATAATTTTAGAGTATTTATGACAATTGGTTGAATGGGTTATCGACATTAGTTATAGTGTTTGTGGTTAGGTTGAGCCGGGAAACTTTAGGGGCGATTGTGGAGGTGTTGTTGGTCAATTCGAGTAGATCGTAAACCACCGTGTAGGAATGAAAGTTGGGTGGGACGTTAGGTGTAACACACGCGCACACAAAAATTTAACGTCTTGGAGATTGAGACTAATTTCTTATTTTATTATTTGTGTTATAGGCGAGACGACCGTGGCTCGTGACGATCAGGCGGAGGATCGAAGCTAGGGCTATCTCTGTGAGTGGACTCTTATTTCTTTAAATGATTTATGAAATTCGTGATTTATTTTGGATATATAAATTTTAGTTGTGAAATAGAAGTTTGAATGGGCTTTTGGTTTTCTAAAGAATTCATGAAAATTCCATCAATCATTTCACACTTAATATTTTGGAAATTTATTTTGGGATTTGATCATTGGTATTAAATTTTGGATTTCAAATGTTATTTCAAATAAGTTTTCTTGTTGGACGTTAGAAAGGAAACTAGTTTCTTATTTTTATACGTATGAATTATTTCATATTTTAGCCTATGGTCAAAAGATTTGATTGGTTTTATGTGTTTGAATGGGATTTATTAAGAACTGTTTTACTAGTTGTGTTTGTACATTTGTTTTGAGGATTTAAAGTTTTGGGAATGTTATAAAGATATTCTTTATTGGTGGAAAAAGACATTATGTTTGGTTATGGGAAACAGTTTCAAATCACCTTTCAGTACCCTCCAGGTTGTCGGATTGATAGGTCTTTGAGACCCATTACGGCACACACATAGGCTTTGGGCCATGTGTCGTGATGCTTAGCCCTTTGGGGGTGGCTCTACGTGCACGTAAGACAGGATTTCTGGCTCTGCATGCATACGACAGATTCTCGGCTCTGCGCATGTATGACAGGTTCTATGGGTAACTGACTTGGTGTGTTTTATTATAAATGTATTATACGGTTTTTATGCGATCGTTTATTTTAAATTTATAAACCATTCAAAATTTTAATGTTTGAATTTTTTTTGATAAATGGTTTATGCTTTGGTTTGGTTTATTAAAATATGATAGCAACTTTGAACATGTTTCTGGAAGCTTTTTAAAACTGGGGGATTTCAAAGAGTGACGTGAGGTCTTAGAGCTAAACGTGGTTCTGAAGGATTTATGAACAGAAAGTTTACCTTTGTTTTCGTTTCCATAAATCTGTCCACTCACTGAGTTATCTCACCATTTCCCTATTTTTGTTTAAATTTTTTCCCCCCAGGTAGTAGCTTTGGTGGAGGTCGAGCCAATCACGTCGAGGCATATACGTCCATATCCTTATTCGGACCTTGTAGGCGCCATTTTAATTTTGTAAAAATTCCTTGTAATAGAATAGTGGCTCTGATAACCACACTTAAATTTTTAAGATGGATTTCTTTGAAATTGTTGGGTATGAGACCCTTTTTGGTTGTGGTAGAGGTAGTTGAAGTTTTTAGAAGTGTTTTTTACAGGTTTATAATTTTTGGGTTAGTCCATTTTCAGGAGAGATTCTGCTGAATTTTCGGTAGAATTTTCTTTGATTTTGGATCCACAGGACCTCTCCGGATTTCAGGGTGGAATCCAGGGGCGGTCCTGTCAGTTAAGGCTATTTTGAATGAACATACATTGCCAGTATTTATGGACCTTTGTATCAAGTTGGTAAATGCAAGTCATTGTCCTAGTAATGGGAAATATTATCTCGTGGATGCGGGATACCCACAAATTAATGGGTATTTAGGACCATATAAGGGTGAACGGTATCATCTTCCAGATTTCCGTAGGGGTAGCCAACCAACAGGTTATCAAGAGGTATTTAACCACGCACACTCTTCTCTTAGGAGTGTCATTGAGCGAACTTTTGGAGTATGGAAGAAAATGTGGAATATTTTAAGGGACATGCCTAGTTATTCATTTAAGAAGCAAGTGAAGATAGTCATTGCAACCATGACACTTCATAATTACATAAGGAGGCATTCCCAACGTGATAGACATTTCCATGAAAGTGAGGATGATCCAAATGACATTTTAAGTGAAGAGGAGAGTGAGGCTAGTGCACAAGAAGAAGAATATACCAATGGTCATGGAGCACAAGATCATGGAGACACTAAGAAATAACATTGCTGCAAGTTTAATGAGTGCATCTACATAGTTTTTTATGGTTATTTTTCAGAATTTTAGTCATTTTGGTTTGTAATTTATGACCTTTTTTTCCCTACTGACTTCTTTGCATATATATTAGTCATTTTGGTATGTAATGCATGTGATGGTTGATTATACTTTTCATATATTGGCGACCCTCAATGTTGGCGGGCTGATAAGTTTGACTGTATATCCCATGATAAAAATGGTCCAACGCTATTGTTGAAGAATGAGGTGGGGTTGTAAATAAGAAAGAAACGACATATTTGAAACTTGAGAGGTGACTTCAAATTCCATGTTAGTATATAATCATTTTGATATATAATAGGCAGTTCGATCAATATCATTCAACTTTGATAATGACTACGGTGAAAATATCATTCAACTTATATAACAGGCAATTCGATCAATATCATATAACTATTTAAACATCTATATTTTTTTTGTTTATTTGAAATTAAAAAATAGGTCAATTGTTAATTATATTTAATATTGTGAACATTAATTATGATATTTTATTTGTACGATTAAAATAATAATATACCCAAAAAAATTATAGGCATACTTATTTAATAATGTTGTTATTTGAAAAATTAATGCTAACACAAATTTGTAGCCAAAAATTTCAAAAACATGTGAAAAAACATTTTATTTTTACTAAACAAATAAGTGAAAGGCATTTTCAGCATCATGTCCATTTTAGTAATTATAAATAGCCACAGTAGTTTTACATTACAATTTACCAAACACTTTTATACTACTTTTTGTACTCACAGCACTTTTGAAAATATAGTTTACCAAACACTCAATTGTTTTACTTTACAGCTGTTTTACTTCACAGCTATTTTTTCTCACAGCAATCCCGAACTAAGCCTAAGACCATTTTATCCTCGCCCTTCATGTACGATACAGTATTCCGCACGGGTGTATGGCCAGTTTTCCCGTGGGTACTAGTGTGGTGTGAGTTTCGGTCACTACTACAATAATGTAAATAGACAACACTTAATAGATAACGGTTTTGTTAAAACTGTTGTCTAGTTTCAAAGCATAACGGTTTTTTAAAAAACTGTTGTATTAATACATGGAATCTCATGATTTTTGGGCCGTTGATTGTTTATGTTTTGTCTAAACAACGTTTTTAATTTTTAAGCATTGTGTAAGCGCTAGATTTATAAAAAACCGGTGTACAGTGATTTCATTAAAAAAATTTACTGTAGCTTAGGCCGGTTGTGTAATGTCCCATTCCTTATATTTTCACATTACCTCTTCCACTTAGTCGAAATCCCTCTCCTTCTCAAACCTCTCGATCTGCTCTCTCTCTCTCTCTCTCTCTCTCTCTCTCTACCACTATTAAACTCTCTCTGTCCTGTCGCACACCCTCCCCCTAGTCCAGCCAAACTCTCTATGTCTCTGTCTCTGTCTCTGTCTCATTTCTCTTCTTCATTTTAGCCACCATGATTACAATTAAACAGATTTCATTGCCACTTCCAGAAAACCTCAAAAAAATTAGGGATTTTGATACCCACTTCAAGATTAAGGTAAGATTCGCAATCGGATACACAAAGAGCTCACGGAGTGGAAGGTCAATCCTCTGGCAGGTTTCAACGTTCTAGTCTTGGCCCCGACGGTGAGTTTTGAGCTTCGCTTGTTGGTAATTCCATCTGGGTCTGTGTGTTTTTGCGCGAATCAAGCTGGAGCAGCAGTGTTGTTTCCTCTACTACAGTTGTTCTTTCACCTTGTTGAAGTTTCATCGGGTTTTACTTATCTTTCTGTCTATTTCCTGATTAGGTTCTTCTTCAAAGTTAGGGTTTTCTTCTCCTTTTTTGTTTAAATTTCGGTTTAGATGTTTTAATTTTGGGGGTTTTGTATTTTTGTTTGCTGGGTTTTTTTTTCTTTGGTGTGATGGTTATCTTGTTAATTTTTTAAAATTTTTTTGGGCAAAGTTGTGATTTAGTTTTCTGGGTTTTTGATTTTGATTTTTGTGGTCACTTTTGGCAAATCTTTTTGTTTTATACCTTCTAAGAAAGGGAGATCGAAGAAAAAAGCCTTATGTTACAGGAAGTAGAAGAGCTTTAATTAATTTTTTTTCCTGGGGAGTCTTTACAAAATAACAAGTCAGAGAATTGAGTTCATAAGTAAGGCATTGTTGTAACTGGGCATACTTACTTAGATTAGGGACCCTCAATAGTTCTACATAGCTCCAAATCATTGTTTTTGATTTCCAAGTCTGATGGATCTAGTAATTTGTAGTAAAAATTTAACTTGTATACTTGGGTTTGTTTTGTCTTGGCCCTTATTTTGAATGGCCTGCATTTTGCAGAATTAATGTTACAACTAATATAGCAGAGTGGGGAGGTTTAAAGGTTGGGAAATTGGACACTAATATAGCAGAGAAAAAGAGAGATAGAGAGATAAAAGAGGGGGAGAGAAAGAGAGATAGATGAAGAGATAAGGAGACTTCATGATTGAAATTTGAAAGCAGGGGTTGGAATATGGAGGACTAGCTAGATGGTGATAAATAAATTATAATAAAATAATGGATTAAATAAAGGTTAAGAAGAACATGGTTGCAAATTGGAAGCAGCAAGAACCCCTCTCCTCTAATTTTGAAAGCAAGCCAATTCTTTTTGACTGGAGGCAAAGAAAAATAACAAAGCAATCGGCGTAGGCAAGATCACTTTACGCATGTCTATTTTTGCATCTTTTTTATCTCTCTTATCTCTTTGTTCAGAAAATAAATATTTGGTGAAAGCAACCACTTACTAGCTGTCTCATGTGCAAGCTAGACTATTTTCTTTTGGGTTTAACTTGATCTTGTATCTACTTTTGGGCTGACTTGAACTTGTTTGCCATGTGTATTTGTAGACTTTGCAGCACCTAAGAAAACTTGCAGCAAACATTGCTACATGGGGCTTGGAGCAAGAGAAATAATTTGTTTATTTCTTTGGTAGTTTAATCCCTTTCACGTGTCCTCTTTTTGCTGACTTTGGATTTCCATACTTTTCCTTTGTCTTATACCAACAGTAGCTGACCCTTTTTATTAATTTGCAGGTGTCAACTAACTGAAAAGGAATTCAATACCCCCATAGTCCTCCATGTGAGACTTCAAAGAGTGAGGTTCCTTTTCTTTATAATGGACATAATTTCTCCATCCATTTTTTTTTCTTGGTGTCTTTTTTTCCATTCTCTAATACATGCTTTTTTTTTTTTTGGCAGGGAGGGAAGAGAAGAGACCATGTTCTTGATTTATTTCTCCAGGTGCCGACTGCCTCCTTTTTGTTTTGCTATTTTTTTTTTTTTTCATATGACTTTGTTGAAAACCTGCTCTTTTATCTTGCAGCAAGCCACTCCAAAATCAAGACTTAAGACACAAAGAAAATGAGTCACTCCTGTTTTATCTTGATGGCTGCAATCCCTTTTTTATTTTTTTCTTTTAGCAAATCACAAGACTAGCTTGTGTTATTTTCCTGCAGGAAAGGTGCCGAAGCAAGCCATATCTCCTTTGGAATTTAAAGTGAAAGGTCAGACCTCCATATATATATATATATGTATATATACATCCAAGAAAAGCATGTGCATGTATTCCTTAGTGGCTTTTGTTATTTGAATTGCCTTGTGATTCGGAATTGTGCCAGGTACTGATGGCAGCAGGGGATACATTTTGAGCAACTGCCTATGACTAGCTGGAGATATAGGCTGAGAGGACTGGGTGTGAAATTTCTTTAGTGGAGGTTAAGAATGATAAAATTGATGGGCCATGTGTGCTCTTTTAACTTTACAGGAAATTGGACATCTATCAATGTATACTTGTGAATAAAAGTTGTGCATGAAACAATTTTTAGCTAACTATGGTTTTATTTTTTTAATGGTCTTTGGGTTAACTTCATAGCCAATATGTACTTGCATGAGTGAATTTTTTGTATCTTACATTAGCTGAATGGTTTGTATTGATGGATGGTTGGGACGACAAATGAATATTTTCACTTATGATGATTTGCAATAAATTGGACTGGAGATGTATAATTTTATAACTCGATATGCAAGAGAACCACTCAAAATTAACTTGTTTATCGGTAGGTAAATTGATAGATCTTGCAGATATGGTTAAATGACTTCTGCAAAACTAGAACATAGAATTTTTTATTTTGTCTCAGCATTTTTAGTTAGAACTTTTTTAGCTTGATCTTTTAGTTTCAATCAACCTACTTTGCTTTCTTTTTTTCTTTTTAATTCTTTGCAGGTTTATTAAAACATAAGGTCAAGGAAGCCTACTTCTATCATCAAAGTTCTAAATCAGGTTCCCAAGTATTTTCATACTTCATATTATGAAAGGAAAATGAATCCTATTGAATTTTTTTTATAGTAAATTTCAAATAATAGAGTACAACTTAGAAGTCTAAATTTTGGTCAAAGCCAAATACTAAACGATGATGTTTCCTTGCTAAATAGCCATTTAGAAGTACTGTGATTTAATGAGTTGTTAGCACCTATTTTTTTGGTTATTTTAATTACTTACTGATGAGAGTACATTTTCTGCAGATTGCAACATCATATTCAAAGAGAGCATTGGAATGTGCATCTTACCTTTGTATGGCCACATACTTGATGCAGTAAGTGATATCTTAAAATGAGGTTCTAGTGAAATCTCATTTTCTTATAATCTTAATAAATTATCTTATTGCCAGCCCATCTCTCTTCAAGCACTCTTGAAAAGGGAAAGGAAGAGGAATGACAAGAAAAAGTCAAAGCAAAGGAAGAAGAAATTAAGAAGGGAAAAGATAGTATTAAACGGTTTATATTGGTTGCCCTGTCTGATTTTTAGCTACAAGGCTCTTGTAATTACAGTATTGTTTCCTAAAATAAGTTTTAAATGAACATATAGACGGTTGGCTGTGTTTGTTTTTTATCAGTATAATATATGTAACAAGGTTTTTCCCAAGTGTCCCTTGAAAATTTCAACTTGTAACTTTTCTTTTTGTATGATTTCAGGTTGCAGTGAAGTGAGCATCACTACAAAAAGTCATTCTTGAAATCGTAAAAGGAAAGTGGGAGCAGGAGAGGGACTAAGTTCTGCTTGCCACCATTGATGACTCTTGTAAGCATGTTGAGATTTATTAATTATTGCTTAAACAAGCATGCATTTGTAAGTATGATTGTGCATGTAAAAGAGTATTATATGCCAAATTAGATATGGTAATTACATATTGCTTTTCAATCCTCTAAATGGGTCTTCTTAAACAGAATTGATACATGCATGCCATATGACTCACTGCAGATTAGCTTCCTACTATTTCGTATCTTTCTATTGCAATTTCTTAAACTTGGGAATGTATCTTAACATTGTTCTCTTAACATCCTACTTTT
This sequence comes from Dryas octopetala, assembly GCF_963921425.1. Lineage (NCBI taxonomy): Eukaryota > Viridiplantae > Streptophyta > Magnoliopsida > Rosales > Rosaceae > Dryas > Dryas octopetala. The sequence continues at coordinate 16,066,127 of NC_141372.1, read as the reverse complement.
TGTGAAGCTTTTTCTTGTTCTTTGTATTTGGAAGTCTAAGTTCCTGCCATGTGTTAGGACAAGGTTCTGTTGTGACAGTAGCTAATTTTATTGCATTTATTTTTGGGAAATATCTAGTCTTAGTAGCTAATAATTTGATGTAGGACAAGAAATGGTTTTGAAGATTGAGGACCGGACCTCCCCTTTGAGGACATGTTTCATTTTGTTTAAAATGTGCTTTGGATCAATTGTGTAAAAACCCTTGTTAATTATGATGATGATGGATTAACTTGATGGTTATGACAGGTTAATTGTTTTTTAAGTCAATTAGATCATTAATTTGATGGTTGATGATTAACTTGATGGTTATGACAGGTTAATTGTTTTTTAAGTCACTTAGATCATTATTTTGATGGTTTGTTCTTGCTTTGTATGTTTGTTCTTTGGTTCAAGGGTTTTCTCTGCTCCTTTTTTTTTGATTGATTCATTCAATTACTAAAAAAAAAAAAGGTTAATTAAACAAAAATGTTGAATTTCTTATTGGTGTATTCCCTTATGTTAATCCCTTTGTTACTCCATGGTTAATTTCAGTGGGAAAGGAGAAAGGACAACACCTACTCACAGGACCAGATTGATGAAGTACGCGCTGAATGGGCGGGCTTTCTGGTGCGCTATATGTAGATCCAATACGTACTCCTCACTTCCCTAAGTCCGCCGGCTGGGTTTAACAAGCATTTTTTGGTAAATATTTTGTATAGCTAACTAGCTAGGCTGTGTAGACATGCAATATTATGATGGGAGCAGTTCATTGACTAGCTAATCTTGCAAAGTCAGATATTTTGGTATGTATATGGCTGACTTTGCACGATTACTTAGGTTAGACCATGCCATCCCTAGCTTTATAGTTTTTGTAATCAACAAGTATTTTTTGTAGTTATCAAGTTACTTATAATTTTTTGGGCTATACATTGATTGGCAAGGGATGTGTGAATGGGTTTGTTATCATGATCGACTTTGTAAACTTCAATTCCAATTTAATGAATTCATGGATCTTTTTGAGTTATCAATATTTGTGGATTACTTTGAATGCAACAAGCAGGGATTTAGTGGGATTTAATTCCAATTGAATATGCAAGCAGGGAATTAATGGGGATTCAATTGGATGCAAGCAGGGATATAAAAATGTGAATCAAACAAACAACAGTTTTCAATTTAAAAAAATTGTGTTAATTAATCCTAGACAACGGTTTTAGTTAAATAACCATTGTATAACACACCTACTAACAACAGTTAAAACGTTTAGGGTTTAGGGTTTACCAAAAAATTGATGTGTATCATCTATCTATACAACATTTTTGAAAAAAAATAACTTGTCATACGCATATCTTAACATCACATATAGTTAAAAGAAGTTGTGGAGATTATGATTACCCAACGGTTTTAGAGTATCAAATGATATGTACAAGTAATTAAAATAACATGTTTTAGTTAAAACTGTTGAGTTTCTTATGTACCAACATTCATGCTAGTTTAATACTTAATTATGCAACGGTGTTTCTTAAAACTGATGTTTAACAATACTTTGGACAACATTTATAGTAAATAAGTATTGTCAAATCATTACTAATACAATAGTTTTATATTTGTAAACGTTGTGTATTGTGTTTCAACACAACCGTTTAAGATGAAAATCATGCATTTTGGTGGATACTAGACAACAGTTTTAAATTATAACTGTTGTATTAATCCATTCAGACAACAGGTTTTTACCGTTGTCTAATTATGCTATAGATGTCACTCGCCTAGACGACGAAATTTTGGGCAAATAGACAACGGTTTTTTACCGTTGTCTATTAACTTCATTGTAGTAGTGGGTATCAATGTTTGAGATATTAGTTTACATTGATAATTTCAGTTGATATAAATATTCAGTTCAGATTTGATATTTTTCAATAGCTTTATTGCTTTTCAGTTTAATCAGTATTTATTTTTGAGCAGCTTTATTGCTTTTCAGTTTATTGAGTATTTTTTTTAAATGAAAGACTTCAGTTTAAAATATTTATACAGTTTGACGATGTTAAGTGTAGTTCATATTTTTATTAATTAGTACTTCAAAGGTTGGTTTTCAGCATGAGATCTATCATTGAGCATGATATTTTTCAGAGCTTATATTTCCAACTGAATGATTTATTTACAAGAGGTATATGAGAATTTATTTGTTCATGTTGCATTTCATCCTTTTGAGATCTATCCATATTGCATTTTTATGAGTTTTCTTATGCATCAGGAAGATTCACAAATTTGAGATGATTTCGAAGGTGGATTGTGGAATGGTTTTAAAACTGGGGGCTTTCAAAGGAAAAATAAGCTCAAAGTGAATGAGTGGTTTATTAACATTTATCTTAATTAATAAAATAACATTAATTATTCTCCTAATAATTAATCACTTAGCCTTGGGTCAACAAGCTCAAGCTTTGACTTTCCAATCTTACTCTCTAAGTAAATTAATTAGTTAATTAATCCTACTTAAGGAAAGATTATGTCAAGTGACCATCCCAAATCAATCACTTGACTTATGGGCTTATTGATTGTCCTCATCAATTAGTAACTAAGTCGATCACTAGAGCTCAATGGTCTCCATCAGTATATCACAGTTAAGTGAGCTCACACTAGAGCAATACTGGGATGAGTGACTCACATTGGGATGAGTGACCCACTGGGAAGTGTATTCCCAAGGAAAGATTATGTCAAGTGACCATCCCAAATCAATCACTTGACTTATGGGCTTATTGATTGTCCTCATTAATTAGTAACTATGTCGATCACTAGAGCTCAATGGTCCCCATTAGTATATCATAGTTAAGTGAGCTCACACTAGAGCAATATTGGGATGGGTGACTCACATTGGGATGGGTGACCCACTGGGAAGTGTATTCCCAGTCTTACGCAATAACAAGTATCACGATAGTTGCAATCAATAATTGGACATATTTATCATCGGTATCATCCTTTCCTTTTGGTCTCCCACATACTTGTATGTATGTGACTCTTTAGGTTCTTATTCGATTTGGTAGTAGGATCATAATTAATCTAGAAACACTTTCTAATTAATTGCTCTTTAGACTCTACAGATCACGTTGACACCTATCCATAGTTCATGGCCCCCAAACCAAATAGAATTTAGCCTCGAACCTATTCAATTATGATTACAATACAATATGGTCCATTCTCTCAACTATGTGCCGGTTACATCCTGTGTATGGAATTTGTGTCAAAATCCATTAATATAATCATATATGTAATTCTGATGCTCTAGCCATAAACTTTGTGAGTCTTTCTATCCTAGCACATTTCCTTCTTTATGGAATGTGAGATATTCCATGTTTTACACTCACATGCCTCCATATGTGTGTCAACGCACCCAACGTACACATGTAACTCATGCTTGATTCCGTTGGTTCATTTTGTGCGGTCAAAGTATACTAAGCACACACACAAGACATCGGTGATGTCTCTAGTCTGAGGTCTAATTAGTATCTATCATAACCACAAACTTCCTATTTGACATGCGGTAAAGCTCCATCTAGGATTCTCCATTAGTCAATTCAGTGGACGTGTCTTCAAGCTCGCACCCACATACCTGCTCCAGTGTCTCTACATTGTGGCATGAGACTCACCAACCCAGAGTAAGCAAGCGTATGTGGAAGTCTTGACTTATTAGAATGTTAATGCCCAGTTAACGTTACCTTCATCGACTAGGAACATTTAGGAATCTAAGTATCCAATAACACGAGTCTCAATGGCCTCCAAGCTTGTCATTTTTCTTCTCTAAGATTTCTATGGACACATTCATTCACTTATACGATGATCCTAGAGTTTTAGTGTAGTGAATAATGCTTATACCTTATTAATGTGTAATACACATTAATTGAAATATCTCTCGAGTCACTTTAACCAAACTACTTTGGTTAACCAATTGCCATTGGTTTTAAGGCATATATCCAACACACATGTGGTGGGAGAAATGGTGGCGGAGACTGGTGGTGGTGGTGGTAGTTGTTGTAGTAGCGACCTAGTGGTATTGTGATTAATTGGCAATGTGATGAGTGGATATGAATTATTTATCTTCTGTCAAAATTGGAATTTTGAAAATGACACCAATTTAAGTGCAATTTAAAATTGGAATTTATAGCCCTCAAATCTTAAGTTTTTTTCCACATTGAATTTACAAAATCCTAAGTTAAAAGGAAATTAGAAATTAGAAGTGAAATGGGGTTGGCCTAGTTGGCCGAGGACAATAGCTCCCCCTCTACATACCCGGGTTCTAACCTTTCCCCCTCCCCTACAAAAAAAAAAAAAAAAAAAACAAGGAAATTAGAACATGAAATTTCTTAAATGATGAGCTTTGTCTAAATTTCAATTTTTTTTTTCTCCATCTAAAGACACCATTATGCTTTTCTTATCTTTCCTGTGATAAGAGAGAGAGAAAGGGAAGGAGAGTGGGGCACAACAACCAGCACCGATCTAGATGGGGAAGAGGAGAAGGGACCATTTGACGATGGGCTGGGAATTTGGGGCTCAAGTTAGGGCAGGGGGTTTTCTAGTGCTACCTACCCATAAGAGGGTAGGTAGCAATAGAAGATTGGGGGTGGTTATTTAATACATTTTTAACACCAAATTGGATGGGTAGGTCTTTTTTTACCTTGGTCAAAACAAAAGGTCTCATATTGACACGCTTTCAAAATTGAGTCCCAAAATTTCTAATTAATATTAAGTGCTGCTACACATCCAATTCCTTTTCGCTACACACCCTCGTTATCCAATATGTGAAATGACAATCAAAACCCAATAACAAAAGACCATAAAGGACAAAAAAAATTCTAAATGAAAAAAAAAAAAAAAAAAGAAGCAAAAAACTTGGAACCCCTTCAGCTCTCCACCTACTGCCACTCGCCACCACTCTCTTTGCCAGTGGTCGGACCCCACGCTGTAGGCGCACTTTCTCCTCCTCTCTCTCTCTCTCTCTCTCTCTCTCTCTCTCTCTCTCTCTCTCTCTCTCTCTCTCTCTCTCTCTCTTTTCTTTCTCCTTCTCGTTTCTCTTTCTCTTTCTTTGTTTCTTCTCTCTCCTTCTCTCTCTCTCTTTCGCATCCCCCTTGTCGGACGGGAAGGGAGGCTGGCAACCAGATGGGACATCGCTGACCTTCGATCTGGAGGTCGGCGTTCTCGTTTGACAAGGGGGTGCGAAAGAGGAAGAGAAAGAGAAGAAAGAAAAAGAGGGAGAAAGAAAAAGATAAGAAATAGAAACAGAGAGAAAGAAAGGAGGAGGACATGCTCCGACGACGGCGAGACCGGTGGTTGTGTGCAAGGGCGGGGTTGACTATTATTTATTTTTTCTTTCTGTATAAGTGAGGGTATTTGATAATATTGTGGGTGTTTATTGAGAAATTATAAAAAGTAAAAAAGTGTATGAGATGTGTAGTGAGAAGGAAAATGGTGTGCATATAGCAACACTCTTAATAATCCAGAGAGCGAATTGGTTAAAAATTCTAAAGAGCATGTTGACAATTTTCCCAAAAAAAAAAAAAAAAAAACCTCTATCAATTAACAAAAGAGAAAGAAAATTGATAGAAAATAAAAACACCCAACCACAATCAACAAAAAGTATACAACTTGAAGCCGTAGTAAAGTTAAAGTTATCTACAATTTAATTCAATAAAAAATGGAATGACATGGATGTATCTAGGTACAAATTAAGTACAATCCCCATTAACAGTACCATTCCACACCCAAGCTGCTATCTTAAAGATTTGGCCAAAGTGCATTTTTGGCACCTATACTTTAACAAAATTTCTATTTTGGTACAGTTCTTTCAATTTTAAAAAGTCTCATACTTTCATTATGTTTACAATTGAATCCAAATAATTAATTAGGTTTAAATTATTGGCGAAAATATGACGTAACAAAAATATTTTGAACATTTTAAATAACTTATAAGTGGAACTCATTTAACTAAGTGACGTTGCCTAATTACATTTGGACACATGTATTTTTTTCTTAATTATTTAAGTTTTTGCTTTTTGTTGTTTTCATAATTATATTTTATTTAACTTTTTAAATTGTTTATTTAATTATACCGTATTAATCATGAAATGTCTAAAATATCTATTCATATGAATTGTCACGTCATATTTTCGTCTAAAAAACAAATTGAGTTAACAATTTAAACCTAATTACAAATATAATAAAAGTACGGGACTGAAATTACCAAAATTGAAAAATAAGGACCAAAGTGGAAATTTCGTTAAAATACAGGAACCAAAAATATACTTTAGCCTAAAGATTATTTTCTATGCCTGTGTAGGAGCCATTTCTATGCCTGTGTAGGAGCCAGTTTTGGCTTGGACGACCCAATACCCAATGAAAACAGAAGCACATAACGAGATCACTGATAACAGAAGGGCAAAAACACTAGCAGCATTAACTGAGCCACTCGGTCTCGCTGTGGTTAGCATAGAACTTCCCAAAGAGATATCTAAAGGAACCCAGTCACAACTAACAGAATACTGCCCAGAGCCATGCCATGATTTTCCATCAACGGGATACCAGAATGCTACCGACATCTTACTTGATCCACCAATTGTGAATTGAGCATCCTGCATGAACCAAGTAATGTAGTCATATTAGACTTGTTATAATGTCATGAATGAAAAAAAAAAAAAAAAAATTGTTACAATGTGGATATTTTACTTGAATATATATAAATATATATATAGCAGAGACTTATTACAATGCCAATATTTTACTTGGAATCTACATATAATCGAGAATTGTTACAATGTCAATACTTGGAACTATATAATATAATAGAAACATTATAGCAACTGTCAGGTCTATTTCAAGATACATAAGATGGGTAAAATAAATTTCAATGCTAATGTTTTAAAGGAGGATCAACAGTATAGCACAAACCAATAATCAATCCGAAAAGACTTTTCGTGCAGTAAGTTTGGTTGACATCGATCATATAAATATTCTAAAAGGTAGACATGCGTTAGATTGCCAAGAAGTTTGTATAAGTAAGAAATCAAAGGTCCTAGATAAATATTGGACAAACACTTCCGAGGAATCTTGTCTAAGGAAGATATAGAATTTTCAATTAGCAACACGGCTAGGTAGTGTTGGTCCATAAGCCTCTTAGTTCAACAAGAAACCACAAGAAGAATCCACTCCGCAACCAAATGTCAATGCTAATGTTTTAAAGGATGATCAAAAGTATACCACAGACCAGTAATCAATCCAAAAAGACTTCTCATAGAGCAAGTTTGGTTGACATCATATAAATATTTTAAAAGATGGACATGTGTTGGATAAGGGATTGGAGCAATCTTGTCTAAGGGATATACAAGAACTTTCAATTAGCAACAAGGCTATGTGTTGGTCCATAATCCTCTTCATTCAACAAGCACAAGAGCAATCAACTCTCCAAACAACTTACACAACATGTACCAAAAATTAGAGGGAAAAACCACAATATTTGGGTTTTATTGAAAATGAATAAATAAATAAATAACTCAATTCCAAATAGCAAGACATTTGAATGCAGCAGGTGAACCTGTTGGAGACGATCCATAGTTCTCAAAGGCCTAGAGAATTCAAAATTAAATGTGCCCTTTTGACCATCAGCAGCATAAGGACTGTCTTCTTCCACAAGACCTGTCATAGGCAACGATAAAAAAACTTAACATTGATGGAAAGAAAACGTGTTTGGGGGAAGGAGGGTTGAGCAGATAATTCATGGTCATCTAATATACACAAACCTTTCCAATGGTGGAACCCAACATATATTGTTCCAAACATCCTTTTGAGCCAAATAACAGGTCAACCATAGTCCAAACCAAGTATCCAACTATTTATCTAGGTTGGAAAGTAATATTTGAATACCAAACCATATAAAAAAGATTGATAATTACCAGAGACAACATTGAAGCTACTGTGCCACCAAGCGCCTTTCCAATCATTTTGCCCACTGGAATCATTCGCTGACAATGGAAGAAGGTAACCTTAATAATTTGATCACTGGAACTTATTACCTTAATAGAGTAAATGATCTCTTTGGGTTGGGGGAGGGGGAATTACAGTAGTACTATTAGCTATTAAAATGAGGACAAGAGAGGGCAAGATGTCAATGAAGGATAACAAGATGTAGTTAGGAGCTTTCTTAATGGGAATAAATTATAATGAAATCAAATATTATCCAAGGTAATAGTTAAACATTAATAGACAGACCAGAGATATTGTTGAGGTCCTTCGAGATGTTCAAGATAATGAAGGAGAGGAGATCACTTTTTAATATATTCCCATTATGAAGAGTCATGAACTTTGACATTGGAGGATTACTACATAAATCTAATACCACCTTAATGACTTCCTATCTCTTGTAGTCACTTTCCTTACAGCTTCATAACACTTAACTTTTATTTCCTTATAAAGTAACAGAGAAAAATAGCAGTAGGTTATATTTCTCTGAGAAATACCTGAAGAACCAATTCCATCTAAGTATCTACAGTGCGGGTTCCAGGCATAAAGATCAACCAAATGACCAAACCTGTTCAAACAAAGATAACAAGTACATACAATAAAATGGAGATTCTAAAAATTAAATCCGAATCCATTTGCCAAACATGTGGGTCATTGCTATAAAAGTCATGAAAATTAGATTGTACTACAGCACCTGTCACCTCCATTTCCATCCTTGTTGTCAATTGGATTGCCACCATAGAGCCGTCCGGGAATAGCATTCCCAATTGAGAAGTGCAAAATGTCAACTTCGTGGCCTTTGCAGGTCTTGTTTGTGCAAGAGTCAACTCCTTCCTTGCAGCCACCCATCTAGCAACACAAAAATCCTTTTGGTTTGAATTCCCCATATAAGACAAAAAATATTGTATAAATTTAAGAAAAATGAAAAACATATCCGAAGTTCAATAGGCCGGTAAAGTAACTTACATTATGATATGTTGCATCTTCACCAATTTGAAACATGAGGGCAACAGATGGACATTTGTTGTTGTCACTAAGTCATAGAAAATAAACCATTTCAACAAAGCCTTTCATGTTAAGAAGAAAGGGCATGAAATTAATTGGTAATGCTATCCAACAAAGCATGCACCTCAAGAGCATAAAGAATAGAACAGTTGAATAGAATTTTTTCAACCAACACATCAAAGTAGAAACAAGACTAGGCATGACTAACAAAATCTTCAAAGATATGACAACCATATAGTTTTCATTTCCTCCAATTACAATAATAATGGGGATTGCAAGTAACAAAAGGAGTAGAAAAACATCTTAAATGACAAGGAGGATTTGGATTCCGTCGCAATTCAGTTGTCACTAATAGAATATTTCTTTCTTTCAGTGTAACATACCCTTTAGAGTAAGCATAGTCCCCATTAACTTGGACCATAAAAAACACATCACGGCCATCGTGCACAGCCTGCAATAAATCCACGAATACAGAATTCTACATCAAAATAAGACCAAAAAAAAACAAAAAAGAAATCAAATTCATGCTAAATATCAACCACAAATTAATTATATGTTCAAGATTTAAATCAAGAATACCTTAACGGTCATCTTTCCACCTCTGTACTCGTTTTCAGCATCTGGGTCAAGAGCAGGGAGGAGAGAGAACTCGAACCCATCTATGTTTTTCCAGTCGTCGGCATGACCATCGAGGGTGATAAGGCCGGGTCCGAACTCGGCCTGGACCCGGATCTCTGAGTCCGACTCGCAGCTCCATTCACCCGACTCTTGGTGCGAGTTGACTAGTCGTATCAGCTGCACGCGAAATACTAGTAGCACTAGCAGTACTCGAAGCATTGTAGAAGAATAGGATAATCAATGTTTGGGCTTGAATGTTATGCATTCCGTGAAATAATATTAGCAGTCGGGCTTGACTTTTGCTGTGTTCTCGCGTTACTTGAATTGAAAATTGTTTTTCGTTTCTGATAGGCCAAAAAAATTGTTAGAAGTGTAGTTTTAGAGGTGCAAACCATATCTGGCCAAAAAAAAAAAGAGGTGCAAACAATATAAAATTCAATGGAGATGGAAAGTTCCGGGAAACTTTCTTTATTTTTACTTTATTTTTTTTTTTTTTAAGTAATGTAGGGAAACTTCCAAAAAGGTGTTAAATTTCGATTTTTAGGGGTATGAAAATTTTAACACCATATTAAACATATTTCAAAAAATTTCAAAAATTTCCTGAAATTTTCGGCTTGAGCCAGGGAGGCAGCGACCAGAGGGAGAGATGGGAGGAAAAGGAGAGCCGGCCTCGTCGCCTGTCGTCGCCGGGGAGAGAGAAGAGAGGAGGAAAAGATCGGCGCAAGGGAGAGAAGAGATCGGCGTGCGGAGAGAAGAGAGGGAGATTGAGGAGAGAAAGGGAGGAGAGAGAAGAGATCAGAGAGGGAAGGATCGATCTCAGGGAGTGACTGAAAGACAGCGACCAGCTCGATCTGGTCAAATGGCGGTGCTCACTTCCAAAGAACAATTCCACTCTTCCAATGCATGGCCCTCTTCACTTTAGCCTTTCCATTAACTTTTTCTAATTGCCACGTTTTCATTTTTGAGAATAGCCCTTGGGCCCACTTTGGACTATTGAAGTAACTTGTGCATTGGATTTGGATAACATTTTCCCTCCATAAACTTGGTCCAATACAAGATGTACTAGTGCCTGTTGTACACTTGTACTACTAATACTAGCAAAAAATTTTAAGATTTAGTAGTACACTTGTACTACTAAAGATTTTTAAGAGTTTTATTTTTTCTACTTGTTTTTTTGTGACTTGTGAGCAAGGTGTTAAATTTCGAAATTTTCTTCACCGAAAATTTTGATTTTTAAGGATATGAAAATTTTAACATCATATAAAACATATTTCGAACAATTTTACCTAAATTTCGAAAATTTTCCAGAGCAAAAAAAAGAAAAAAGAGAAAAAAAAAAAAGATTTAAGATTGATTGGGGTTTGAGGCCTTTGGGCAATTGGAAAGAAAAAAAAATGTTTGGGGTTTTGTTAGGCCGTTTTGGGGTTTCGTTTAGTTGTTTTTAAACCCAATACATTTTTATATAAAAAAAATAATTAAAAATATCCTAAAAGGCCTAAACTCTAATATCTTATACCATTTCCTAAACAATATAGAGTATAGATTATAGAATATATAGGGTTTAGTGTATAGATTATAGAGTATAAAGAGTATTAGGGTATATAGAGTATATATGGTTTAGTATTAGGATTTAGCCTATAGACTAAAGATTTATAGAGTATAAAGAATATACTAATTTCATTTATTCATTAATTTAGCCTTTTAGACAAACCTTCACACCATTAATTCAGAGTTTAACGAGAGAAAAATAGAGAGAGAGAGAGAGAGAGAGAGAGAGAGAAGGAACTTGGAATAATTCAAGAACAATCAAGAATTCAAGAAGCAGCCTACATTGCCTTCTAAAGGGATTTCTGGTAAAAAACCTCAAAACTAATCCCCTAAGTTCTTCAATATCAGTTTCTAGGATTAGAATGATGGTTGAATGGTTAGGATAAGTTGCATTTCAAAAATTCAAAGGTTTTCATGTTTTAAAACTTTTGTTTGGTTATTTTCAACCCCCTGACCTTACTGCCTTATTTTTAATGTTTGCATTGATCTAATTGGAATTTGGCAAAAAAAATTTGGGATGTGAAACTAGACATCCTAATCTTTATTTAGAATCAAGAATCACTTGAATCCAACTTGTTATAGATTTATAGTAAATTTTGCAATTTGCTTCCAATTTCTCCATGTTTTCATTATAAAAACTTAAGGTTTTTATGCACGAATTTCTTTATGCTGGGAATTTTTATTTGAAATTGTTACAGTAGTTTTTAAATGTGATTTCAAAACTAATGTAAGTGGTCTCATTCAATTTGGTTGAGTATACACAAAAATAGCATTTTTGACTATATGAACAATAATTATGCAGAAATTAGTTTTCTGGTGTAAGATTTGGCTCTTTGAAAACCCTACTTGCACAACTCTAAATGCTTTGAAAAGTTTTATGCATGAATATTAATATGTCTTCTAACTGCCTGTGAAAAATCTTGTTCAAATGATTTTTGTACGATTTTATAAAATTCACAGAGCAAGTACTGCTCTTTTGAAATTTTTAAGGAAACAATGAGGTATAAGGGAGTCTATTTATGGATAAATCAAATTTTTAGGTAGTCAAACCCTTGTTTTCGAGCCAAAACCCTAAGAACAAATTCTGCAGCATACCTTGTTAATTTTTCTGATTTTATTTTTGGCTTTTGGCTTTGGAAAAGGTGTTATTACATTATTTGAAACTTGTTTGAAGTCAAATAGTGGTTATTTATGGATTAGAGGTCTCAGATGCAACTTAACTTGACAAATAAGCCATTAAACACTAGGAAACCCTAAGTTTGAGATTTTGAATGCAAATTTTGATTTCATTGTACTTTGAAATGAATCAACTTGTTTGGACAGTAGCAAGGACAAAGACTACACTCTGGGTAGGGGGAGTTAGTCCACTTAAACCTTATGCTTTCTTTATATCTATATGTATATGTATAAGTGCATGTTTATAGCTTTTGGTGTTGAATGCTTGATTTGGATTGGATAATTAAATGTATTCATGATCTTTGTATGATTTAAACACCAAAATAACATGCTAGGACAATACATGACTCTAGTGGACATAATTTTTACTTTCTTTTTATTTAGTAGCTTTAACTGCCTCTTTTTCATAAGAAAATCAATATGTGAAAACATGTTGATGACTTCAATTTGCCTTAGAAAGGGCTATAAACAATGATTTTTAGTAGAAACAAAAGGATAAACACCCTTTAGAACAACTCACATAATTGGAACTATCATGTTTATACAATACGTTGACTTGAATTCTAGCCTTAATACTTTTTAATTAACCATTATCCTTGCATGACTTTAGGTTTGTAAAACTAGTGAGGCTTAAAACCAAAAGTTATATTGCATAAGTTGGTAATTAGATAATTTTGTTGGTCTCGTATTAAGATTGGTTTAATTTCAGTTTGGTAATTCAATTCATTGCTCATATTATATTAAACCTATTTGCTATAACATGTAGAATTGAATTGTGAAATAAACTTGGAATTGCATATATGAAACTGCCTTTACTTAATTACATATGCATTATATTAAATTGGTTCATTTGGGACAAATTTTCTTACTAGGAAGTTTGTCATTTGCATTACATTAGCATTCATGGACATTGAATCAAGAATGTATACTCTAATGTATTTTAAGTGTTTGGACTTCCTAATTAGAGATGAATGGTTAAAAATCCTTTTATCCTTGCGTTCAATCCCCAAAAAGTGTGCATACAGGTTTCTCTAGAAAGGTTATGTGATTTAAGAATATGCTAGAGGGGAAGCAATAGGGTTATTACATTAGAGGACATCTCACTATCTTAGGCCTATCTTTGAATAGGATGTTGTGATAGGGGTAATGTAAATTACGAATTAGGGGATAAGTTCACTGTTTTTAAAACTTTGACAGATGAGCTTTGTCTTGGAGAAAAGGTATGCATTGCATTAGTCTTTACTTTTGACATGCATTTACATTTCATGAAATAACTCATGACTACTTGTGATAATTGTTGATATATGTAACAAATGCCACGGTAACCCAAGATGGAGGAGTTAATCTTTTCATTTGGTACTTATCAATAATTTTTTCTAAAACCCCAAACAGATTTGATGTGTACTCATGATATGATCTCACATGGTTTGGACTTATTAGAATTGCTTAGATGCCTTGTATATTTTATAATTGTGAATCCGGCTAGTTTGGCAAAATGGTTATAAAAGCTTTACTTTTATATATCAAAAACTAGTTTGAATTGTATGCAAATGTTTTGGACTAGTTGAGTAAATGATCAGCTGTTTTAGTGATGTTCACCTCTACACAGTTTACTAAGTGCAGGAAAACCTTAGGATATATTAAGTATGGTTAGTATGGTGGATCTTTCAAGCTCTGAAGGAGGAAGGAGCAACTGGAGAGATAGGTCCCCTAGTGTGGAAATCCCAACACCACCAACATCTCAATACTCGAGTGAAGAGGATCCCAGCATAGATGAGTGTGTACCAATCCATTTTTCTATTTTTATCTTTATTTTATCCATTCTTTGAGAAATCTATTGAATGAAGTACTAAGGATTAGAATGGCTCATTATGTGTTTTATTAATTCATTTTATAACTGGTTTCAACTTGAAAGGTTTAATGAATTCTCTTTATTTAAATTGCTTCACTTTGTGATTTTCAAAGCAAGGGTCTATTTTTCCATCTTATGAATTCATTTTGAAACTCATTAGCTCACTACTTATGTAAGCTTCTACTGGTTGCAATTGTTTTATTAAAAGCAAAAATTTAACTCTGATATTTTGTATAATCTCTTGTGTTGTTTAGCCTTACATTAATCATTGGTATATTCGAACTATTTGATAAGCATAAATCAAATTATGTATATTCGAACTATTTGATCCTTTTGCTCATTATGGGCTTAACGTCTTGATGCCCATGACTAATACTGTTTAGGCCCATTCTTCAGTCAAGGCCCAGTTTGACCAAACAGCCCATTTGGTTCATCAATAGTGATATAGAAATATTTTATATTGGTCCTGTAGAAGGAAAAAGAGGTGTATAAGGTATTGGTGTGGACTAGGTTTATTTTGCTTAGATAACAAAAAGGGCAAAAGAGAACGTAGTAAGTTTTACTGTAAAGAAAAAAATAAACTAATAAAAAAATGTGCGGCACGTCCCGCAATAGATTACCACCCAAGCCCCCAATCATCAAAGCAAATAATGTCCCATTTATGTGCGCCTTTTTATTTCTCTCTCAAGCAAAGTCACCAAAAGCCCCTCTCCATTCTCTCTCTTCAATAGCAAGCAAGCAAGCAACAAGAAATACTGTACTAGAGGAAACAGAGGCTATCATCATCATAGAGAGAGAGAGAGAGGGGAAGAAAATGACGTCAAGAGGCACCACCGCAAACGGCGAGCACAGACCACCAAGGCCACCGTCGGCAGCACCGTCGTCAAACCCCAACAACCACCAGAACCACTCGTACTACTACCCAACGACGTCGTCTTCGTCATCCTCCTCCTCGGCCTCGTTTAAAGGGTGCTGTTGCTGCCTCATCTTGCTCTTCTCCTTCTTAGCCCTTTTAGTGTTGGCGGTGGTGCTGGTCATCATCCTGGCCGTGAAGCCCAAGAAGCCCCAGTTCGATCTCCAACAAGTGGGGGTCCAGTACATGGGCATCAACCCAAACCCACCCACCTCCGCCGACCCGAACCCGAACCCCACCTCCGCCTCCGCCTCCGCCTCTCTCTCCCTCAACATTCGCTTGCTCTTCTCCGCCGTCAATCCCAACAAGGTCGGGATCAAGTACGGCGAGTCCAGGTTCACTGTCATGTACCGCGGCATCCCATTGGGCAAGGCCTCCGTCCCTGGCTTCTTCCAGGAGGCCCACAGCGTCCGACAAGTCGTCGCCACCATCGCCGTCGATCGGGTCAATTTGCTCCAAGCCGACGCCGCCGATTTGATCCGAGACGCTTCGCTCAACGACCGGGTCGAGCTCCGGGTCTTGGGTGATGTTGGCGCTAAGATCCGCGTCTTGAACTTCGATTCCCCTGGCGTTCAGGTCAGTCTCACTCACACTGCTCATTACTCACTACCCATTCTCCATTTTTCTTCCTTTTCATTGTTCTGGGTCTACATTTGGGCGTCATCACCCATATCCAATTTTGGTGCTTAGATTATAGATTGTCTTCTTTAAAGTTCAAATATATCCAATTTTGGTCTGAATTTTGTTTGGCTAGTAAGAAAAGGTGGATGGGGTTTTTGGGTTTCTTTCTAAATGTAGGTGTGGGTAGAGACTATACTCTACTGTAGAGGTGCCGTCGGGAGAGAGCAGGTACTCGACGAAGCCCACCACTAGCTTCTGTCCCACTCACTCTGCTTTTTCTTTTTCCTTTTTTGTTATTTGCTTTATAATTTTTTGTTTTATTTTACAAGTAATTTATTTATTTTTTAATTTAAAAAATGTACAAGTAATTCTTTCTTCGGCTAACGTGAGCGGACAATTTGATAATTTCATAATTCCATAGTCTGTGAGATAATAATATGCTCCCAGTCCCAGATTAGTTTTGTGTGTTGGGAAGCGCATATTCTTCCCGTTTTTGCATGAATGCCCTTCCACTTCTCTGTATTTCTCTTTCGGGGTCCAATTCACTTGTGCATTTTTGGTGCTCTGGGAGGAAGAATTTTGATAATTTTCTTAGATGGCCTTGTCACTTAAATTTCAGATTTCAAGAAAATTTTGAGGATTAAAATATAAGAAAGTTTCGAAAGAATTTTTGATATTGTTGGAAATTTAAACTAAAACAATTGAAATTTTTAACAAAATTTTGATAATATTTTAAAACTTCAAAAAAATGAAAATTTAGAAATTTTTGAAATTTAATTCGTGCGGAACATGCATATTTGAAAAGGCGGAGAAATGGGCATTAAAGCTTTGCTTTTCTATTATAATATTAAGGGTTTGTGGTAATTGCGTTTTTTTTAAGCCCTCTTTTTGGAAACGCACCAATAATCTCACAACCTTTCTTGTAGTTTTGACTTTTGACCATAAATTTTGCGTCGGTGTCCTTTTTTATTATGTTTTAATTGTTTTTCCTCAATTGTTTTTAATTGTCTGTTTGTTACTGCGGTGGTTTTTTATGATTCTTATTTTTTTTTGGTTGGTTTTTTGGGAAAAAAGACAATGTCAGGCCAAAAACAAACAAAACAAAATACTAAAATTGTAAGAGATTATTCTCATCAGGTCCCACCGGGAGTCGAACCCAGGTCGCTGGATTCAAAGTCCAGAGTGCTAACCACTACACCATGGAACCACTTGTGATAATCTGTCATTCCTTTAACTCTTTTGTTTGTCTATTTTGTTAGGAAATTTCTAAAATATACCCACATATAACCTACAAACAATGTGTTAACCATTGATCTTAATGTGTTCATCTTTCACTAAAGTATAGATTATAAATATGTTTCCACAGTGATAAACAAACCCATTTTGTTATTATACATATGCATCATTGACCATGACTGAAAGAAATTAAAAAATGTAATATGCTAACAAAATCTCTTACATAAGTGATAATCCTTTGGGGTTTCGGGTTAGTCTAAGTGGTGAGAGTGTCGGGTGTCGGGTAAATGTTAAGATTAAATTAGGTTCAGATTCGATTCCCGTAATTAACAATCTCTTATATAATTGTTTTACTTCATTATTTCGTTGTCTTCAGGGTCCAAATTGAGTCGAAATGAAATTTGTGATGAATCATATAATATTGAATTTTCACAAATAGAAGTTATAAGCCAAACTGGGAAAGGGAACATGAATATGAAAAGAAAGAAAATGTCTAGCTTAGGTGGGGACTGATTTGCCTCTTTGGGGGAGTAAAAAGTTTTGTGGCCCCGCCATGTGACTACTACGGCTTGTATGGGCCCCATGTGGCCCATATGGCCAGTCCAAGTTTAATGGTGGATAATGAATGTATATGTACCTTAGGACAACTGCAAGATGAGCTAGGAATCTTAAATTATCTTAATATAAAATTGACTTTTTGGGTTTTGGCGGTGGGCTTTTCAATTTCATTTTTAATTTAGTTGTGTGCTACTGGCCAGGTCACATAGGAATAGTTTCTAGACTTTACATATCACTAATTCACTAATTATTTGGTACCTGCTGGTGGCATGCATTTTGCAAACTTAAGCATGAAGAAATCTGCTCCAACCTTGGTTGATATGAGGATTTTCATAGTTTACTAATCACACTAAACTATACGTAAATGTTGATTGCATGGTGAAGTTAACGTGAAAATTAAGCATTGATCATTGTACGATGAAATTAACGACATTAACCGTGTTGAGAGACTAGCATGTACATCTGCAATTCGGCATTGATGTTACGTGAAGTTAACTAGATCATGAACACACTGTGAATTCTGTGTAATTAACTCTAGGTTTTACACTTTTACTCATATACTTATGTATAAGAGAAAGAATGGTAATTTTTCATTAGAGAAAAGGATGTTTATTAATGTCTTTCTTTTTGTTGGATTTCTTGTATTGACAGCCTTTGTTTATGATTGTTTTCTTTTTTTGTGTTTTATTTTTATGATTTTCTTTGTATAGCTAAAAGTTTGAGTTGATGGGCAGGTATCCGTGGATTGTGCAATCGTTATAAGTCCAAGGAAGCAATCTCTTACATACAAGCAGTGTGGATTTGATGGATTGAGTGTCTAGCACTCATCTAACAGTCACAAATTTTCAATCTCTCTACTTTTTTTTTTTTTTTTTGTTTGGTTTAATTTTCACTCTTCAAATTGGGAGAGAAATGAAAAGGTAAAAGGAGGGAGGGGGAAAGAAGCCCCCAACTCCCAAGTGAATGGAGTAGTAGAGGAGGAGTTTAACAGCAAAGAGGAAGGAGAAGATTCCAAAATCCTCCCAAGATTTTGCACAGCTTTTGTTAGAGATGAGATATTGGTTTCTTCACTTGGAGCCTTGGACGGTGCTACTAAAGCCACTAACTGCGTGTAAAGTGTAAAAAACTCGAACATTCTATATTGCATTCCACGCCCCATTGGCAAATTCTCTCTACTCATAGTGTTTCTTTTGTTTTGCTTTTTTCTTGTTTTTTCGGTTTACACGAAGATTTGAGTCTAGCTTTCTAAACCCATCTTTCAAAACAAAACAAAAAATGAATTGCTTAGGTCCACCTAAGTGTGGCCAGATATTCACCACGATTCACATGTACCAATTATATTCTTTGTTAGTGTCACACCCAAAACTCGGGCACGAGACAGCGACACGTATCTTAAGGTTCCTGAAAATACAATACTCAATCGACAAAGCATTGTGATCCCAAGTTCTATACAATACGCTAGCCCTAGTTTTTGTTAAAAGTCCTAAATTTATGTTGATGCAATACATATATAGCTTCTAAACTAGTGCATTCATACATGTTGTTTTTGTGTGTTAAGGGATCCATAGTTACACATTCATAGTCATATTAATAGACATAACGCCCGAGTGAACGGCGATAACTCTTTTGATTAAAAAAAATAAAAAATTACTCTGATTTTTTCTATACCAAAAAATGTACAAGGCCACAATTACTCTTATTTTGTTGCCACGGCCACAAAAATCAATGACCGATTTTGGTATCAGGAACAAGTTTTAGACTTTTAGTTGCAGCGGGGGCATATATTTCTCACACAATATTTTATTTCTCAAGGAAATTACATATTTGGTCCACTTATTTTATACCTAGTTCAATTTTGGTTCACGATTTTTTTGAAGTTCTGTTTTGGTCCATTAATTATTTCATTTGTTCAATAAAGGTCCAGATTTGTGACTTTAAATCCTTTAGGTTGTGTTTTTTTCAATTATAATTGAAGTATAAGTTATATTTCATCATTTCTTAGTCATAAAAACAAATTTAGAGTATGAGAATCTAAGAGAATTGAGATTAGATAAAGTTTGAAAAATTGGCATTTTCGAGTACCCTACTTTGGGGTCAATTATCTTGAGTTTTAGAACTCTAATTTGAATGATCTTTATATAGTTGTAAAGAAGAAATGCATAGCTTTAAAACAAGTATATATTTGCTGAATTTGGGTGAGATTTGATAGGGTAAAAGGCAAGCCAAATTTGAGAAAACAAATCTAAACCTTTATTGAACAAGTGGAACAATTAGTGGACCAAAACAGAACTTAAAAAAGATTGTGGACCAAAATTGAACTAGATATAAAATAAGTGGACTAAATCTGTAATTTCCTTTTTATTTCTCATTCATTTATCTCTGTACAATGCTTAAACCCCAATAAACCAGGTTGACCCTGACCCTGATCCTCAAAAACTCAAAAGGCATGAGCTAGCCTTCATATTTCATAAGAATCCATAGCTATATAAGCAGGCCACAACAAGACAAGGTAATAGTGAAATTAAGGCCCAACTGCAACTGCTTGCTTACCAAATTTGCGACTAGTAAAGAATCCAATCAGGGTTGCTGCACCTTGTCAAGGTCTTGGCCATTAAGGTTCTATTTGTTACGCTAGACTATGTTAGACTAAACTATTTTTATGAATTATGTTGGACTGTGTTAGACTAGAGTAAGCTGGACTAAATGTTATCATATGTTTGATGTTATATCGGATTACGAAGCTGAATAAGCCAAATAGCACTATCTTGTGTTAGGTACATCATCGGACTGAACTATAATTATTTTAATTTGTAAATAAATAAAATATACTAATTATCAAAAGAATTTTTATTAATTTCAATGCCTAAAAATATAATTTATTTATGTATTTTATTAAAAAATATATGCTTTTGAAGTTTATTAAAAATAGTAATTTATTCATGCTTTTATTAAAAATATATATGCTCTTATCTCTCTCTCTCTCTCTCTCTCTCTCTCTCTCTCCCATTTCTCTCTTCCCAACACCCCTCTCTCTTCTACACGTCTGCACCGACGCTTGTGGCACCATCTGCTGTCCAACATCGGAGGTTCTTCACGGGTTTTGCTCGCCTCCTCCCTCTCTCTCTCTCTCTCTCTCTCTCTCTCCCTTTGGTCTTTGTTGGCCCATCCCATCACTATCGACATAGAACTAAGTCGAGCCTCTCCGCCGACAATTTGCATTTTTCAACCACATCGTGGCTTTGGACCACCTGGGTCATCACCTCTCACCTTAGCAAGTCCATCCAGTCATCGACGGCGGAAAAAGGTCGAGAAATCCGAAAGTCAACCTCACCGGCAATCGTGCTTTTTCGCAGGATCGGGATCAGCAACCACTACCAATGGCTTCCTTTCGTCGAGCTAAGTAAGAAGGCATAATCAGGGATTACATAGCACTCTCCTTTTCAACAGTGCTATGTAAGAAGGTATAGTCAAAGGTTTTAAGAAAACCGGTGTTGCATATATAGCCCACTTAAATGTTATCTCGTGTCTCCCCAAACGCATGATAGTGGGCTATTTAGCACAATCCGGTCCTAATCCGGTGTAACCAACGGTCCCTAAAAGGTTTATTTCAATAGGACAATACTTGGGTCACCCCAAAGGGGTACTTGCAGGTTACCCCCACCCCCTAAAAAGACTTTTTCGACAGTGCAGGCTTAAGATCAGAACTATTCATTTTTTAGATCATTTATTAAATATCATCTCTGCAAAAAATCAACTCAATAAAAAATTGTTTGGTTATATAATTGTTATTGAATAAATGGAATAAATGGACAGTTTGTATTTAGAAAGTGGTTTTTTGACCAAACCGTCCATTTATTCGAACAGTTATATAATCAAATGATTTCTGATTGAGTTGATTTTTTGCAGAAAAGATCTTTAATAAATTATCTTGTCTACAGTCTACATGCTTACCATTTCTTATCCATTTTAAGAAAACGCATTTTAATGTATTTTACTCTCAATCTTGCAGGCTAAACCCAAAAAGGAGGATCCATTGTCTTTGGAAGAGGCTGTAGAAGATTCAGAGAACTCAACTGATTTTCTTATGGACTTTGAGGAAGACCAGTAAATATATTCATCCTTCGGAGGTTTTTGGTTTCTTGAAATTCAAAAAGGAATAGCCAATTATATGAATGAGACAAAAGGTTGATTCAGCAGTTCATAAATCGTTCTAGTTGTTTGCACTTAAAGTTGATGCTGCCAAGTACATTGAATTTTGAAGATGGCCTCGCTACTACAGTCATTAAGCTTCTTCTTCGACAAAATCATTAGTCGGACATTTACAAAATCATGTCGACAAATATTGTAGTACAAGAACACAAGCATGTATGCATGTAAAACTGAAATTTGTTGGAAAGAATATAAACCTTGAAATGATTGAAACATGGAATCCCAGCAGCATGGCTCTGTGGAGTGTGGACAGACTGTACTTTTCAATCCTCCACAAGCACACATATGAAATTGTTGAGCTTACCAAAATTGTTCAGCTGGTTCAGCTTCTGGGTGAGTAGACTGCACAGTGACAGTGAGGGTTTTAGGAAGTTTGGATAAGGGTTTTGCTTTTTGGAAATCTTGTGAAATAATCCTTTTACTGGCCAAGGCCTTGACAAGGGTCTAGCAGCCCTGGTTGGACTCTTTACTAGTCGCATATTTGGGAAGCAAGTAGTTGCAGTTGCTCCATCGCCAAAATTGGGGTTTATTGGGGTTTTGAGTTTTGAGGGTCAGGGTCAACCTGGTTTATTGGGGTTTAAGCATTGTATAGAGATAAATGAATGAGAAATAAAATATTGTGTGAGAAATATATGCTGTGGCAACAAAATAAGAGTAATTGTGGCCTTGTGCATTTTTTTGGTAGTGCCTTGAAAAAATCAGAGTAATATATATATATTTTTTTAAATCAAAAGAGTTGATCTTGATTCAAAATTTGGAACTATTAACTAACAACAGGGACCACGGCACAAAAAAAAAAAAAAAAACCAACAATAGGGACATGATTAAAAAAATTGAAACTATGGAAACAAAAATGAAAAATAACACAAACTACATAGATAAGAATTGCAATTTAAGATTTTTTTTGCTTTTCTTAAAAACAAAAAAAATCAAACATAAATATATTTGTTATAAATTTGACCTTCATACTTTCATATTGGAGGTCAACAAACTCCGATCTGGAGGTCGCCGACCTCCTTCAAGCCTCCGGCGATGGGTGATAGTGAAAAGAAGAGAGAGAGAGAAATAAACCAAGAGATCAACCAAAAGGGAGAGAGAGAGAGAGAGAGAGAGAGAGAGAGAGAGAGAGAGAGAGAGAGAGAGAGAGAGAGAGAGAGAGAGAGAGAGAGAACAACCTATTTTTTTTTAAATGTGGGTTTACAACTAATTAGGTGGACCTTTTTATCATTTGGATAAAGTAGGTAGGTTAATTTATCATTAAGAGTCCAAAAGTAAACTTTATAATCATTATCTGTATTTTTTTTTTCCTAGTCTTTGATTAGTCTTTTTTTTTTCATTTTGTAAACTAATGTATTTTTATTTATTTTTTAGGTGAATACTTTGTGAGATTTCCACAATTTAAATCCAAAAAATTGTGGGATTTAAATCCCTTAAACCTCTTAAATTGTGGGATTAAAATCTCACAATTTGTGAGATTTAAATCATATTAATTATAAAATAATATTAAGGGCAATTTTGGAATAGAAAATGATAACACTTTTAAACCTCACTCAATTCTTATAAACTAATATGGTATTAGTCTAAAATGTGTTTATTATAAAAATGGACCGACTAAAGCTCCAAAAAAAAAAAAAAGAATGTTAACTTGGCCCAACGTGAGCCCAGAATAGTTTACTGACGTTGCGAGTCAACCAGCCTTTGGGCCAGAAAAAGGCCGAAGCCTTGGAAGACTGACCCGGTCCATTTCTCAACCTTCTCCCCTATTGCGAGCAGGAGAAGTAATCAAAAAGAAACAATTAATTAATTAATTAATTAATGTTTTAATTCGATTATTTGCCAAGTTGAGAACCGACTTAGGCGTTGTATATAAGGAAGCAAAACTGAGAGCCAAGTTAGCGATCAACATTACAACAAAATCATCAATGGCGAAACCAACAAGGACAGAAAGCAAGAACAGAAAACGGACTTACAAGGATTTCTCAGAGGTGGAAATAGACGCGGCACAGCAACTCATACAACTCAGCGGGTCATCATCAGACTCAGAATTATCAGAGTCCAGTACTGATCAAAACGGCACCGCAGAAGAAATCGTTGGCAAAATTAGAAGAACAGTTTTTGAAGGAGAGCTGGAGGAGGAGGAGGAAGAAGAAGAAGAAGAAGTAATTGGTACTTACGGGCCAAGAATAAATGAGAAGAAACGTCGTCGTTCAATTGACGATCTGTACAAGGTGACCAAGCCTCTATATTAATGTTGTAAATAAAAGCGAGAGGAGGAGGAGGAGATAATATGTATATTAGAATATATCTCAAACAATTCCAAGTTTAGTTGTTGTTACTTTTTTGGACTACTAACCTAATTAAGGAGTAGCTAAGCTGCTGCGTTAATGTATGTATATATGTAATAATTTCACTCTTTCATTTTTTGGTTTCTGGGTTTGGAAATTTGATTTATGGTCTTCATCTTATGGATTCAAATCAAATACATATGCAGTAATTAAGATCAAGATGGCAACTTTTTTGTGGTTGTGGGGGGTTCGAATAAACATTATTAACACAGCCTTAGTAAAAGAAATAAACATGAACATGTGCACTGGGCAATAAGAGATTAAGTAATCCTTAAGTTTAAGATGGATGTTTTAATTAATTTAGGGTTCGTTTTCTTATGTTTTTGGTTTTACTGTTTCTTAGTTAAGAAGATAGAGAGAAAATATATGGGTGGAAGGAGGGAAGGAGAGGAATGCTTGCCATAGTAAAAAAAGGAAAAGGAGAGGGGACTGTGGGAGGGAGATAGAGATAAAGAGATGTAGAGAAGCTTTTTTTGATGTAGCGGAAGAGGGTTTAAATTTGGGACATTTTGCAAGTATACATTATCTGGAAAAATCTAGGCATCCTAATTTTTCAATATAGGATAATACTACACTTTCTCATGTCTCTACACGTGTGACATCACTTAAGCTAAACACATGGTGCCATGAACAACTCATATTCATATTGACGTGAAGCATGTGTGGCCGCTAATTTTTTAATGTGGGACAATACTTCACATTCTCATACGCCCGTGCATGTGTGGCATCACTTAAGCCAAACACATGGTGTCATGGACAACTCATATTCAACTTATATTCATATTGAGTGACGTGAATCATGTGTGGCCGCTAATTTTTCAATGTGGGACAATACTCCATATTCTCATACGCCCCTGCACGTGTGGCATCACTTAAGCCAAACACATGGTGTCATGAACAACTCATATTCAACTCATATTTATATTGAGTGACGTGAAGCATGTGTGGTCGCTTGTTAAGAGTAGCCCAAAACCAAACTACTATGCAAGATTATAATTTTTTAATGTGAGACAACACTCAACATTCCCACATTATCTTATGTCTGCCTCAATACATCTATCATTTATTTTCTCATATTCTTTTATTTTCCTTCTTTATATTTAATTATTATAAAAAAAAGGTGCTTTAATTATTTTTCATTTATAACCTAAACATGTCATCTGTAACTTAAAAAGATGCATCTACAACCTAAAAAAGACATCTTCAAGCTAAAAAAGACATTTGCATCCACCGAGTTCCGGCAGGTTAACAAGCGCTCGGTAGTGTATTTTTTCAAATCCACGCACGTACACGAACATATTAGGCTTGAACTTAATTTTTTAATTAGTGGTGTTTGTAGTTAAAAATATTTCAAAAACATGAGTTATGAGTAATTTATTAAAATAAAAAACCAAGACCAAATATGTTACCAAAGGGATAGTAACACATAAATGGAGAATTCTATCTCAATAAATTATATAACCAAAATAGAGTTACAAAAAGATTTGATTTTAAGATGCTGAAAGAGTATAAGATGTACGTCTGAAAAAAAGAAAAAAAGAAAAAAATAAGAAGAAGAAAAGAAGTTCTTGTATTGTTTAATATTATTGGATTATAGCAAACAAATAAGAAAAAGTTCACAATTTTTTCTTCAAACGCGTTTCTTCCCTTGTTAGAACTTAGAAGTAGCTACGAAATTCAATGGGTTTGATAACTTTGGTTTATATATTATAATTTATAGCCCACAAATGGAAATGCAGCGCAGAAATTGAGTTTGCCACTGCCAGCGAGTCCAGGGTTGACGCGTGTTGCAAGCCATGTCAGCATTGAAATCTTCTAGGCAAGCAAGCTTGTTTGAGTCACAACTCACAAGGCAAACAATTTATTCCATCAAGCATTATATTAATTTGAGTGAATTATGTCAACTTTTGTACTTGTATTGAATTTTGCATGTTTCACAACGGTAACGCTCACAACTTTCTCACGTATCTCCAAGTTCATATTATCGTAGGGAAAGAAACTTTCTGAAATAAAAATTTAGCTAATTTGGTATCCAAACTCAATAATATAATGACACTTATATTTTTATATTTTATCACATAAAAATTTCTCTAATTTTAAGATATAAATTATCTCTTGAAATGACAAGTCAAACCCATATCCCTATTATAAGTAAGTTTTTCTCTATGGTAGAACACTATGCAAATTAGCCATATCATTCTCATAAGAAATTCTTTTATACAACATCACGCGAGAGTTTAGGCATTTCGTTCTGAAAAGAGATTCGCATATCTTGCACGTAACCATGCAGGTTGCATGCACTGGTCGTATGCAAGAACACACCATGGTGCAAAATAAAGAATACAAAATGAATAAAGAACTGAAATTCAGGGTAGGTAAACAACACCACTAGAAGGTAAAATAAGATTTGAACTTGTCACTGATGCATGTTTGCATGACACCTGCAATATGGCTTTGGCTACACTGGATCAGCTCATAACTTTCTTGTACATTAGTTTGGGGACCAAACTGAATTGGGTAAAATTAAAATGACATATTTATAGCCTATTGGAAAAGATGCCCAAAAAAAAAAAAAAATTAATATGCTCAAAGTGTCAGGTACAAATACAAAATCTGAAATCCTGAAAGCATTTACTCTCTTAAATAAAGACCTATGTAAGCAGCTGATTAAAAAGACAATTCTCAGCTTCAGTTTCTTGAAAACGCCATTAATGCTCTAGATGGAACACATATTCTGTCAAGCTCTGCAATTTACTGGGATCCAGTTTCTGCTCCATAATAATAGGCTGCTTCTTCACAGTAAGCATTCGAGAAGCAGGGTCCACAATCCAACCTTGCTGTAGTACATCTGCATATGACAACCAAATCTCAATAACTTTTTAACATAAATGACAGACATTTTTTAGGAAGTTAGAAACCAGAACCAAGTCCGTAGTGTTAACAGGCCTGAAGTAGCATGTATGCATTAATGGACAAGTCCTAGTATATGAATATATATATATATATATATTTTTTTTTTTTCTATTATAGAAGAACAAGTCATTAATTATGATAGCAATTTTGTCATCAGAGACCTAGCAATCTTTCTAACCAAAGGAACTGTTTTCAAGGGGTAAAATAAGAAAAGCAATGGAAAACTGTAGTTAATCAAGGTTCCTAAATTTCTTTTAAGAGGTTTAAGATTTAAGATTATGATTACTATGTGGACGAGCATTAAGATTTTTTTTTTCTTTTAAGAAGTTTAACCATAGCAATTTGGTAACAATACATTAGCGAAAACATAAGCTTACAAGTTGTGGCATCATCCTCGTTCATTCCCAAAAAGAGAGCTGTATCTTGGATACTTATTGTAGAATAAGCAGACTGCAGCAGCTGAAACATCTTCTTTGTGTAAAGATCTGCAAGAAGTTCAGAAACCAACTTATGATGATATGTGCATAAAACATAAGAATTAGTACACTTCAAGTTCTCCCTTAAACAAAACTTCAGAAAATAATGTACAGGGAAGTATTTGATCTCCTCATCATGTATTATTAGAAAACCATACAGATCTTTTCCTTTTGCAATTCAACTAAAGGCAAGTGTAGGTTGTGTTATGCAAGTCATCCCCATACAGCTTAAAGCATGACATGGCACATTGAGTCAATATTGTGCAGATTGAAAAGTACTTATTAATAAATTTCTCCACCGAAACAATAGTAAATTTGTCATTTCCCATTCCTCGTAAGTAAAGGAACTCCATGAAGACACAATAAACCTCACTCATCCCACCTATCAGATGGCTAAGATCAACTAAAGCATCATCCAAAAAACATAATTAAGCAAGCTGAGGATATGACAAGCGTAGTATCTATAAATTAAAAGGTGCACGGTTTTTTGTACTTTGAGTCGTTTACTTATTCTAATCCTCAGCTATAGCTAGACATAGTCTCAATTTTCAGCAGGGCCGCCATAATGAGTCCTTTGAAAAAAAAAAACCTATCCTCTCAAGGAGGAAAAAAGAAAAGAAACAGGAACCAGAAAATAAAACGGTCCAATGGTTGGATGTGAATTAAAAATAAAGTGCAGTGTGCCTGTGAGCTCCTCGGATTACTACTTTATGGAGACAAATTTGGGATAGATGCAGCTTAAAATTGATTCCTATTGCCGAGCAAATGATGTAGTGTAATCATCATATACACTTTTAAAGTCATTTAAACAATAAACTTACAATCATAAATTCAAAAGGAAGAAAAAAAGAGTTTAATCAAGAAGGGACAGAACATAGAGACACATATATATTTTACGTCATAATATTTAGAATAAAATTTCTATTATGCTGGAATACTTCCATTTCTAATCAGAAGAAACTACTGTTCTCAATAATCTGCTTAATGAAATCCTTTTAATCAGTATCCAATCCTCCCATACATTGGCACCAGTGATAATGTCCAGAACTCTGCATAAATTCTATACCAATCAATTTCTCATTTTGGTTACTCAAATGTGGCCTCAGTTTATTTATCTGCTAACGCTCGAATGCAAGTTAGGGCTTCATTCTCTATAAATTTTCTCCAGCTGATACTAGAAAACCTTTAAATTAATATCCCATCCCACCAGAGCCCAAATTAGGCACACATAGCATTGTAATACGTGAGGCATTGCAATGCATGTCCTGCAGCCCATGGTGTCCACAAAAGATTCAATGTCCTGTGACACACTGACAGCATGATCCAACATAATATCACACCATAAATCAAGTCTTACTCCAAAAGTGAATGTATTACATTTGTAGAGCTTATGACTATCTTAATTCACGTCTCAATCATGCATTAATTTAAGCTTTATTTCTTGGGGTTTTTTTTTTTTTTTTCGTCTGGTTGCTTGTTAAGTGATTTCCATGTAAGAAGGAAGGTCTTCCTTTTGGAAGACAGCACCTCCATTAAGCATCAACAATGTTAGGCTTTGGAAAGAACCTTACTGAAGGAACTAGAACAGGCAACAATAAGATCAACTAACTAATTCTGATAATATAGGTAACATGATTAGATTAAAATATGACAATTCAATTAACGAGATGTTAGATAATGGATAAAAGAACGAATATTACTGTTATGAAAAGAAACTAATGAATGCTAGTGTTATGAAAGAAACTAACGAATGCTAGTGTTATGGAAAGAAACTAACAAATGCTAGTGTTATGGAAAGAAACTAACAAATGCTAGTGTTATGAAAAGAAACTAACAAATGTTAGTGTTATGAAAAGAAACTAACGAATGTTAGTGATATGAAAAGAAACTCCCCCCTTAGGTGAAATTTTTAGAAGTCCATAAACGCCCTAGATAAATATAAATATTATAACAAAACATTTTAATTCATAAAGGACAAAAAAGTAAAAACCAATATATTAAATTAAAAAAAAATAATAATAATAAAAAGGATGAACATGCTCCTTAAAAAAAGGAACCACTCCCCACACAACAAATAAACTTTTATCTATAAGTATATATATAAAAAAATTAAAAACGCCTATTGACATGTGCGCTAGTGATATATAAAGAGAAGTTTGCAAATCTACACTTCTCAGTTGACAATCACTATTATACTTCTAATTTTTGCATGCAATCCTCTAAAAACAAGGACAAGGTTACCAAAAAAAAAGACAATCCATCTTGGTCACACCATCTGTCAATATGAATAAAGGTTAAAAGGTAAGGCAGACAACCAACGATAAGTGAAGTCAGACTATAAGCTCGAGTGGTAGAAATTACTATATTATGAATCTTACAAAGACAACACATGACAGGATGCCCAAAAAAATCTTGACTTAAGCAGTCAAACCCTTACAAATCCAACAGAAACACAAAATTCAGTAGACTTCTCTGTTCCATGTATAGTAGCATAACTCAGTAGTCTTCCCACTAAAATTAATCTGAAAGTTCGTAAAGCTTTTATAACCAACTGTTGTGGTGACAGAAATAATCAATCTATGCACATAGCTCTAAACACGGTAAAAACATCGAAAGGGCCAAATTCGTTGGTTGAGGCCATGTAAGAGACATGAATTAAATAAAAGAATTCAACCCCGATTCTTGTATGATTTATGCTTATTGTATCAATTTTAGCTTCTTAAATTTTAAAGCTTAGTTGACCACTTGTATCTAAAGTTGGATTGCGAATGTTTATCACTTGTTTATCTTCAAAAGTGCTCCGCTCTCATCAGAAATCAACCACCATTTAATCCAATTGTAAATGATACCTTACCATCAAATGCCTCTTATGATCCAAACTGAAAGACTTGACCCTATTATTACTTAAAAAAAAAAACAGGTTGGTCTTGAGCTAGTGAGTACAAATTTCTTATCCCCTCTTCCCCTATTGGAATTGGAGTTGAAAAAGATTGACCAAGATAAGAAAATTAAGTGACCACCTCATTGTGTCAACTTCCAGATAGTTAATGATTTCATCAATCCCATCCAGGTCAGGCAAGAATCCTCTCCATGTCCAGTGCAAATGAGTTGGGCTAGTTATTGAAAAAAAACAAAAAAAATCCAATCTTGATGAGCAGCTGTGAATAAATCATTAAAACTTATTCCATTCTATGGTCTTCCAATCAAAATCAAATAGCTGTATTTCATAACATGTCCTCTCCATTTCATGGGAAATGGGAAGGAGCCAGCCAGATCCGTTAAGGCCTTGGATAGAACAAAGTCCCCCTCCCCCTTCCGCTCTTCAAAGCAGATAGACAGATAGACACAACACTATGACTAACATACTTCTCAACACTGTGCACCTAAAATTTCCCCACTTCCCCCCCCCCCCCCTCACACACACACACACACATATATATATATATAGAGAGAGAGAGAGAGCACCAAAGGAGCAGACACGACAGTACCACAATTGCCATGGTTCTCAACAATGTGCACTTTAAATTTTAAAATATCCCTTCTAATCTAGCTTCAAAGTTTCCTACAACATTTCCTCAAGCTTTATTCAATGTACAATAACTTGGGTATGCATTAGAAGGGGACTAAAGAAATATTAACCCTTCTCTAATGGCGGTGAACCTAAAGCTCTTGTATCAAGTTGGTGTAGAAGCTCATATATCAATTTGGTGTAGAAGCTCATATATCAAAAATGGTGTAGGATAGACTTGTAGGAGCTTTTGGCCTTTATCAATAAAGGTTGGGCCTTACTTCTTTTCTAGAAATCCTTACATCACCTACAACTACAAGAACAATTACGTATTGGTGTGTTCCAGCCAATAATGCATGCAAGACCATGGCGTATATCCCCCAGGCTTCTTAAACCCATTTTAGACCCTACTTTTGTTGAGTGCTTTTAAAATAAAATAAAATAACTAATGACATGGAGATACTGCCTTACTCAACCCATATCTTTGAAATCATGGCAAACATAATCAAGTCAATTGATATGTTCATTAACCCTTTAAGTTTCTATTTCCTCTCTAGTAACTCTTGCTTCACCCAAGTGAACAAAGACTATGCAGAAATTTTTGCTTCCTAATTTACACAATAGCAGATGGAGAGGGGGGATGAAAGGAAAAGGAAAAAGGAAACAGAGAAAAGCCCAATTTCTTCCTGAGGCATGAGAACTCTCTCATGATTAAACAATATCTCAAATCTTGACTTCATCAATGGTCATAATAAACTTCCCCAGATCCCCCAACCAAAGGAACCAAAAAGACAAAAAAAAAAAATGAAATTAATTTAAAACGTTATGAATTGTGTAGGCATGAACATAAATAGATTATTTTTAATGTTAAGTAATCTTCAGCCATCAATTCAACAATCATCTATTCTCTACAACAATCAATTATTCAACATTCTTTTACTATCAAACAGTATCATGCTCCTCTTCTTAATGGATATATAAATGAAATATCTAAAAAAACTATTATCACACATGTAGAAAACACAAACAATATTGTTGCCCAAGATGTGCTCTCAAAAAACTTGCCTGAAAAGGCGGCGACAAGACCTTGAGCTTCCTGACTCCAATTAAATCCGCGAATCGCTTCATACACACCCCCATAATCCCGCATCCACAGCTTCTGACCAATTTGCCAAGCAGCAACGACTTCTGGCCGGCTCTCTTTGACTGTAGAAGGCATCGATTTCCAAAGGAATCGCACACTGTTACTGCATATCACCACCCCACAGATGAAATTCCAAATAACGGAAAAACCCAGTAATGTAGAATAACAAAAACTACAAAACACAGATTTAACATAGGCAGGGATGGAGGCAGCACATGTCCACATGGGGTGGCCACCCCCACTCATCTTCTTTTGAAAGAAAAAAAATTACATGCATATTAATATGTAGAAAAGAAGATTGGCATTCATACTAATATATATAGAGAAGACATACTTCATAATACCCTCACTCTCTGAACTCAAGTAATAAAATCTCTGCCCTACCCATCAAATAAACCAATAAAACCTCTTAAATTTTGTTCTCATCCAAGCCTCTGACCCCTCCATCCCACGCAAGCTGTTTTCCTTTTGCTCCATTCTACATTCCATTATAACTTTACCTCTCTAAACACCAATTACTCTAATCTAAATTTTTGTGACTGTAAAATTGTGATACATCATTATTAAATCATTTCTATCATCTTGTTGGTAAATGGATATAAGCTATAATATAAGTCTATAAGACATTGTATATATTGAATGATTTTCCTTTCATTTTTTTTGTACGAAGCCGCCCCCACTTGAGAAAATTTCTAACACCGTCCCTGAACTCAGGATTCACCCCAGATAATCAAAATAAATTCATTCCAGAATGCAAAATTGCAATATGCAATCAAAACCCTTAACATAAAAGGAGTATTCACTCTTAAAACCCGTCAGCAAAAGATAATTGAAAAGAAAATTCATCAACATCCGAAATTCCGAATAAAGATATAGGGTTTGGGAGCTCATACATATCACCAGCGTAAATGTGACCGAGAAGATGAATGGCGTAGGGCCACTCGTCTTGAAAATCAACGCCCTCCGCTGCGACCTGTACGATCAAAGAAGAGAGCTCCGAGTGAGAATACAAACATAAATTTTTGCGGGCTTTTTTTTTTTTTATGGTTTGAAACCCAAATCAAACCTGAAGCATGAGTTCGTCGCAGATATCGGCGATCTTCCCAAACGATTTGGACGTCAAGGCCTCTGATAATACAGAGAAATCCATGGCTGCTTTCTCTTCGATTCTCCAACCTCTCTGTATTTTCTCACTGTGAGCTTCTTAAACTTTGAAGGCTGCTGTATAGCGCACACACACACTCTCTGATAATACGATATCGGTGGTTGCCGTTTTGTTTTATTATTATTATTTTTTTTAATAGCACTAAAAACATGCGTTAGCTTCTTTTGGGTTTTTTTTTCTTATTTTTTTATTTTATTTTATTAAAATCTAATCCGGATCATTGGAAGAATCTAATGGTCATAAATAAGACTTTGCCTCCAAATAACCCCTAAGCCTATAACACAAAACCTCCCACCCTTCCCGCGAAAACCCATTCTCAGAATCTCTCTCTCTCTCTCTCTCTCTCTCTCTCTCTCTCTCTCTCTCTCTCTCTCTCTCTCTCTCTCTCTCTCTCTCTCTCTCAATGGCTGTGGACAGAGACAAGCTTGAAGAAGACGCTTCCATTGCCCGTTTCTACAAAATTGTTCTCAGTTGGGACTATATACGCCTCAAGAGAAAATCCAAGGTAATTCCTATTTCTTTCTCTATCACATATATATTTATTTATTTGTTACATCAAAATTGATGCATTTGAATTGTTTTGGGAAGCAGAAAGACAAAGATGATGGTTTGGGAATTGAAAAAGTGAAGGACACCTACAAAGATGTTGATGACTATATTTCTACTTATGAACCCCTTCTTTTTGAAGAAGTCAAAGCTCAGATTACTCAGGGGAAAGACGACGACGAATGTATTGTTTTTCTTTTCTTCTTTCCTTTTTCTATTTGTTTTTAGAGAAAATTCGTTTATCACTCAATTTTATGCTGGTTTTGGGTTTCAAAAGTCAGAAACAATTATCATGGAACTACTCGTTTTCTTTTTCTTTTTCTCTTTTTTTTTTTTAATTTTTTCTTTTTGAATTTAACTCTCACTCCCATTGTGTCTGATATATTTTTATGGAACATTGCAGTAGAAGACACCAATAGAAAGTTGGTTGTGAAGTGCACTGAAGTTGATGGGTTTCACTTAGCAACTCTTACTTCTGAGAAGAATGACATTGATGACAAGGAATCAATATCACCGAATGATCTTTTGCTTCTCTGGAAACAAAAGGTAATCAAACTCAACTGACTGTATTTAATTCTTTTTTGTCACTTGCATTTATCACATAGTGCCCCTCCAAGATTTACTAAACTCCTATATTCCATGATTATACAAATATTTTTCAAGTTACTACTCTATTAGGATAACAAGTTTGGAAACATTTTGATCTGTACAGTGTGTTGTCTTTGCATTTTAGGAAAACTAGCCTCTCACGAGTGCAAATAGACTTTTCTTATTGTGCAAACATAGATATTTTGACATTGACAGTGTGTCTAACAGGATTTTTATATTGAATTTGTTAAATTTGTTTTCTTATTGCACCACCAGCGAGAGGCAATTTGTATTGTGCATACATATAAATTTTTTATAATAAATAGCTGCAACGGTCTGATGGGCAAATTAACATATGACGAATCACATTGGGCATTGTTGATCATGCCCAGCTTGGACTTGTAAATTACTAAAAATGAATAAAACAAAAAAATACCGATAAATAAATAAAAAGAAAAAATACCGATCCAACT
Source organism: Dryas octopetala (assembly GCF_963921425.1). Taxonomy (NCBI): domain Eukaryota; kingdom Viridiplantae; phylum Streptophyta; class Magnoliopsida; order Rosales; family Rosaceae; genus Dryas; species Dryas octopetala. Next base: position 16,031,217 of record NC_141372.1, on the reverse strand, counting down.
ATTAGATTTGTTGTCCCTCACTTGTCCCTCATGTAAGCCGAACTGTCCAAAAAAAATGTAGTCCCAATGTGAACTTTTAGTGCTGCTATTTTGATATCCCGGAAATGATTTATTGACCTTCCCATCTCCAAATTTTTCTCAAAAACTTCCTATTCTAATCTTAATGAAAAGCCAAATGGAGTAATAAAAAATTCTAAACACCCCACACCTCCACTCGACCAAGGCAGTCAACCCCACCCCACCCCACCGCCATCGCTAGCGAACTCTCTCTATCTCTCTCTCTCTCTCTCTCTCTCCTATCTCTTTCTTTTTATTTCCTTCTCTTTCTTCCTCCCTCACCATCAACCTCCAAATTGAGAAAAATAGTCAATGGTGGGAGGGGCTGCCAACGGTTGCGGTGGGTGTGGGGTTGCTGCCTAGGTCGAGGGTTTGGGGTGGTTTATTTTTTAATCATTGAAGTATTTTATTTTACCAATAGAATATTTTTTTTAAAAAAAGGGGGTCAACAAAGCACAAAAGATGGGTCAAAACAAATTTACTTGTAAACCTTTTATATGTACATTTAGCCTCTCGACATGTTGCTTGCACTTTAGGTTTCATCAACCAAAAAAAGACTCTTTATGTAAGAAATCAATTTACAGTATGTTGCTTTGGTTACTTATCATTTGAGTGAATTGCTTATTGCAGCATCAAGGGAGTACACAACTCCCAACAATCCATGCATTTGCGTTGGTTGAAAGTCAGGAGGCAAATTCTTTTAAGATTAGAATGTATTTGGCCGGAGAAGTCACAAATTTGAATACAGATGCAGTTGAATCTTGTCCAAGGCTGTTAAAAGTGCAGTCTTTGGTTACTTCGATTAGTGATGGAGACAGGTTTTTTTACACTCGAAAGGTAATGTTTTTCTTAATAATTTACATGTGTTGGTACATGCTGTTTATACTTTTGTAGAGATTTCTTTTTTCTGTGTACAATTTTAGAAAATTCATGCTTTTTTATTTTTCCTCCATTTACATTTTTCTTCTAAAAAATAAATACATATGATAAATGATGTTTTTTTAATGAGTACATCTAATTCGTGATTCTTGCACTGTCGACGGGTAATTAAAATAAACTGTTGCTAATTCCAATATAAGTTGAATTCCATATGTTGGACTCGAAAAGAGACTTACATATGAGGGGGAGTGTTAGAATATACAATAATTTTTTGCCCGCATTCTAACCACTTAATTTCGGGAATAGTGGTAAGCATACAGACTTTATCAAACTATTGAAAAACTCTGGCTTGTTGCTCTAGGTATTCAATTTTTCAGGCATTGATGATCTCTTTTATTTTGGTATTTTTCATGTTTCAAGCAGTCATGGTTTCATCTATCATTGCAGTCAAGATCTTCTTTCTTCCTTTAACATTTCCAACTATAATACTATTACAAATATAAAGACATAAATTTCTTTCTTTTAATCTTGGCTTGATTTTGTGAATTTGATATATGTTTCAGATTTGCAGTTTATCAACTATTGCTCGTGAACATGTAGCTCTATGGTCAATTGGGTCTCTCCCTTTTAAAGATATAATACTAACAGCTTCTGAAAAAAATCTTGATGTGGAAGGCCAGGCCTGGAAAGTTTCTAGACCTCTCGACGAATTTATGAAAGAGAATCTTAATGAATCTCAGCAAAAAGCCATACAGGTAAGTTGTTACTAAAGTATCCAGTTGTGCATTATGTTTGCTGTTTGATTTGTTGCTACCTTCTCATATATGAATCTTGCATATTATGGGAATTGTATATGCAATTTGATTGTTTTCTACCTTTTTTTAGATCCTGCTTGTGTTTTGTGGTCTTGTAGAAACCCATCTCCAAAGTGTTTCAACTGTGTGTGTGTGTGTGTCTGTATCTGGCACTTTATCTCTGTTATTATTTGAATTTCTGTATAAATATTTTCACTTCTTCTTTTAATGAAGGAATATTATTGTTTTCTGCAGGCCGGTCTATCACGTAAACCATTTGTGCTGATACAGGTTTTCCTTTTAACTTTTTTACAATTCTTTCAGATGCTTATACAAGCTTGCTTCTTCTTTCATATCATTGTTTCCTGATGGAGATACAATAATAATATTTTTGTTCAAAATTTATATCGAACTCTATCATATGACAGAGTACAACACCTAAACTTCTATTTTACAGATTTTCAACTGAAGATCAGGGTTGGAGATCTCTAATCTATTGGTAAAGGTTGAACAGAGATTAGTAACCGTGTCCTAGGAACTACAACAGGGCATATTTATGTAGGAAATCCAAACTAATGAAATACTGCAATTACAATTACAATAGTAACAGTCCAAGATTTAGGATAAACATGTCTAAGAGTGTGTTAGTGAATATTAATGTTGAGTCTAGCATTCTAGACTCCCTTGCTAGGAGTGTGAGTTGAGAAATTGGTGAGTGGCCTTTGACTTGCTTGGGGCTCCCCCTAGGGGGCAATACACGTCCTCTGAGTTTTTGGGATCCCATAGTGGACAAAGTCAGATTATGTCTAGATTGGTGGAGGAAGGGTTGTCTTTCTAGAGGTTGTAGACTTGTCTTGATTGTATGTCGCCTTTGCACAAGGTTATAGGGCTTCCTTCATGTTTTTTTTTTTGGATAAATTTTAATGTCAAAAGGAAATGAATATAGAGCTGTTACAAATACAAGTTATCTGCTTCATTTTTTTTTTTATTATGTGGAAGTTTATTTTCATGTGCATATGGTATATATGTGCATACTGATTTCAAGCTTCCATCTAGGGTCCTCCAGGAACAGGAAAGACACAGACTATCCTCGGGCTTCTTAGTTCCATTTTGCATGCTACTCCGGCAAGAATTCACTCCAGGTTAAACATATGCATGTTTCCAACACTTACAATAATTCTTGTCAACTATGTACTAAATTAATCCTAGGAACTTAAAAAAAAAAAATTAATCTTAGGAATTTAGACCTTTTTTTTATTTTTTTTTTATTACAAGAAGTGCAGGATTGGATATCACTCTTCTACTTTTTTTATCCCAATGTTTTTAGCTAATATGTAGTTTCCTTCTTTTTTAGGGGTGAGTTGCTAAACAAAACGCTTGGGCCAAAATTATCTGTTCAGGAGAAGTATGTGGTTACCTACTCAATTCTTCTTTTTGTTTCAAGTGATATTCAGATTTTTTCATAAATAATCTTGAATGGCTAGATTTATTTATATTTTTCTTGCTATTTAGTCAAACATTTCAAATGCATAATTCTTTTATGTGGAAAGATGTTAAAACTTTATTGGATTAATGGAATGTATTTGGATTAAAGCTTCTCCTGTTTTCCACTATGACAAAAAAATGTCACAAGGTCTGGAAAATGCTTTCAAACTATTGATTGGAAAAGGGAATCGTGAATCCAACTCTAGAATCTGGAATGGGAATGGAGTAGGAGAAGGGAAGCCTGACCTTCCTTATTAAGTACACAAATATATAGAAAGTTAAACTTTGTATTTTAGGGATACATATTTCTGCATTGAGTCAAAAACAAAATTTGGATGCTGTATCTTTTAGTTTTGGCAGAGTAGTTTGTCTTGGAAAATAAAAGCAAATTGTTATGCTGAGAGGAGAGATAAGAGCTGATTTGCACCCTAGATTTCACGTGAAATTTCTTACTCTTAGACAAGCTCCAGAGCACCTCATCTCTACCTGTTCCAATAATTTTTGCCCCCTCCAATACCTTAAGAAACTATCTGCTGGAGGCAACTCCAATCATTTATGTTACAGACACAGGGATCCAAGAATCATTAACGTGGAGCTCTAGCTAATCAGCCGCTAGGCCATTTATATCCACTGCCAAGTCATGCAAATCTGGAAGACCCATCATGCAAGTCTGACCACACTACTGATCTTTTCAAAATCTCACTCTTCTCCCATACCTGATCTTGAAACTAATAAAATTTAAGAAGGTTTCCCAGCCTTTTCTAATTCCTTTCCTCAAAGCAGTACCATGATAAACCAATGCAATTTTAGTGATAATTCCTCTCAACCACTTTGCCTAGACTAACTGCCTTGTACAACAGTAAACTGATATAGCTTCCTATGTAACAAAGCTTGATTAAAAGCATCAAACTTTTTTATTCCTAACCTTCCACTATGCAGGAAGACAAATAATACCTCAATCCACAAATGTTACTTAATTTTGTCAGCTACCCCAGGCTGTAGAAAATTCCGCTGGGCCTCCTTAAGGCTGCCATGCCACTGACTTTGAAATAGTAAATAAAGTCGAAATAGTAAATAAAGTCAAAGTAGGTGGGATTTGGGAAGGCTAGACATGATACATTTAATGATTCCTCATTGTTTTAAAATGACTATCCTATCTAATGATTACATATTCAATTCATTGGTGCTAGCTATGTTAATGAAAAGATTGTCAAGGAGTTTGGACTTTAACCCCAACGTCATATCAAGGACACAGTCCTTTATGTTGATATGTAATGTTTCCATGTGGTATGCACTATATAGTAATGTTTTGTACACTTTTCAGATTCAATCATTGGTGGCGAGCATCTCCATGGCTTACTGGTAGCAATCCTAGAGACAAAACAATGCCTGTTAATGGTGACGATGGTTTTTTTCCAACCACTGGAAATGAGTTAGTAAGTGCCAGTCTTTGCATTACATATGTGATATGAAATAATCCGATTGCTAACCCTAATGAAATTTTCAGAAACCTGAAGTAGTCAATTCTAGTCGTAAATATCGTGTACGTGTCCTTGTGTGTGCCCCTTCAAACTCTGCACTTGATGAGGTTGTGTGGCGTGTTCTAAACAATGGTACAATTCTCTTCCCATTTACACTTCCCAGTACTATCCACATAATTCATCGTGCTCATTTTCAATTTCTTTATAAACTTTTCTATGTTGATTGAAAAATTCTCTTGTTAGCTTGATTATTGTATAGGAAAGAACATACCAGTGTATTCTAAAAGAATATTAATACCAGTTATCCTGGAGGTAGCTGAGGATCAAATCTTATGAATATCATAAGTTGTATATATTGATTTTGCAATTTGGGTGCTTTGGATGGAGAGAAATGGAAGGATATTTGAAGGTGTAAGGGGGGAGAAGGTGGATCATTTGTGGGACAGAGTTTGACTCTGGGCATCATTGTGGGCTTCAGTTTCTTATGAGTTTAGGGATTGGTCTTTTCATGCTATATATCTGATTGGAAAATTCTGTTGCAAGTAGTTTTCTTTTGTTATTTTGTTTTCTTGTTGAATTTTGTGTTTTAGATGTAGACTAGATGAATAATCTTTAAAGGGACACCTTGTCCCCTGCTTTGTAACTTTCAGCTTTTTAATGATGGTTGTGTTTCTTATCACACAAATGGGTACTTTGTATTTTGATTTTTCCTGCATTTATAGATGGTCTTTTCATATGGACATAATTCTACTGGTTTCCATCCAAATATAATACTTTCTTTAAATGTATTCTGGTTATTCTCAGGTGTACGTGATGAAAGTGACCGTTCATATAATCCCAAAATTGTGCGGATTGGTGTTAAGGCACATCATTCCGTTCAAGCAGTCTCCATGGATCAACTGGTGTGTATCTGGCAATAAACGCAGCAACATTGAGTTTTATTGTATAAATATTATCACTCTTTAACTGAGAGTATTTATTTCTATATGTTCCAAATATTAAGAGTTGCAATACCAAAGATTAAGAGATGCTCTAGAGGTGTATATTTAGTTTGAGGGAATTTTCAAACTTGAAGGTGTGAATAAGGGGCCTCTTCCATCATATTGAAAAGTCAAAGAAACGCTTTAACACAGTTTTTCATCTTAATTTCTACTTCCCATGTAGAAATTCATAATGTTGAGATAACTCTTACGTATCTACTGTATGGATACAAAAAAGATAATAGTCACTAATATTCAACTTGATGTATCTCCATATCTCACCTTTTATAGATGTCAAGTTAATGTCCCACAAAGTGGTAAAATGTGTCTTACTTGAAATTGACCTGAAAGTTCCTGTTGCAGGTAGAAAGAAAGAAAGGAAGCATTGGGTGTGGTAAAGAGAGAGATGGAGGTGCAGATAGTTTTCGAGCAGCAATTTTGGAGGAGGCTGTAATTGTATGTTACATTTATTTTTTGTTATAACCAAAAACTTTGTCATTAACTTTTGTTTATAATTTATGCATGAATGGCAGGTCTTCTCTACCCTTAGCTTTAGTGGTTCAAATCTTTTCAGTAAATGGAATCGTGGTTTTGATGTTGTAATAATAGATGAAGCTGCACAAGCTGTAAGTTCCTGTAATCCTTTATATTTCTTTTTGAACAATCTCAATGACTGTTTTACAAAATACAAATATTCATTAAGAAAATATGGACATGCAAGAATGAACGTTATGATATCTTAAACTTTGGTAAATTGCACCTCACCCTTGTAGTTTGGGTAAATTGCACTTTGGTCCCTGCATTTTTAATATAAGTAATGTCAATCCTGACGTTTTGAGATTGTTGTAACGTTTTCTCTCCGTTAGATTTGGATGTTAAATCTGACTTTTCTATGTGGCTAGCACAGGGCCAATTTTAAAGCTATATGGTCATGTGGAAAAATAAAAGAAAATTGGACATTCAAAAATAAAAATGGAAAAATGTTAATGATGAGCAATTATGATGGTCTTTAGTAATCGAAAATTAGGTTACCTGGGCTTGATGGCATTCTAGTTGGAAATTAGGATATATGTGCTTGATGGCATCATCTGTAAGAAGATGAACAAATATTTTGACAATCTAACGTCCAAATAGTATTCAAGTTCAAACATTTAGAATGGCAAATGAAAGATTTGTGTATAACCTTTATGTATACTTTTCAAATTTAACAGATTATTTTATCATCCTGGTTGAGTGGCTGGTCAAATTAAGCTTAGCATTGTATGCATATTATCTGTTTTTTTTCATTAAAAACGGTGCATTTCCAATGTTAAATATAAACTAGCGGTTAATGGCTCTTGACATCTTCTTAGGGTAGTATAGATGTATGTATGATTGTGCTTAGTAAGTACGTGAGTTTTTTCATCTGGAATAAAATTTATAGACTTTATGTAATGTATGCTTTATATAGGTGGAACCAGCGACTCTTATTCCATTGGCGAACGGATGCAAACAAGTATTTCTGGTAAGTTTCTAATGATATTCATTTTTATAGGACTTCCCCATTATTTAATTTATTTTGTGTTATTAGCTACTTTCAACTGTGCACCAGTGTTATTCCATTAACAAAATGTTTATGCTTCAAGTCATGACTAATTCTGCTATCTTTAACATGTAGATTGGTGACCCGGTTCAACTTCCAGCTACTGTAATTTCTCGAATTGCTAAGAAATTCGGGTACAATGATTATGATCTTTTTTGTCATTTGATTGATTTATATATATAAACATCTCTCTCTCTCTCTCTCTCTCTCTCTCTCTCTCTCTCTCTCTCTCTCTCTCTCTCTCTCTCTCTCTCTCTCTCTCTCTCTCTCTCTCTCTCTCTCTCTGTTCTCATGCTCTCTTTTTTCCTGATTGAAGGTATGGAAGGAGTTTGTTCGAGAGATTTCAGAAGGCTGGATATCCAGTGACCATGCTGAAGATGCAGTACCGCATGCACCCAGAGGTTAGTTCAGAAACATTCATCAACCTTATTGAAGAATGTTAGAATATAAAATAATGGCCGGCCTGTATTGTAATAACTTAAGCTTTTGGGAACCGTGTTACACCAACAAAATTCATCATGGTTCCAGAACACAAGATCTTAAGTTCATATCCCTGACAACTACAACCTCCCAACTTATGTTGAATTCAATGTGTTCTCTTGACGCAGGAAGAGGCCCTATTTTTTTTTTTTTTGGGGGGGGTGGGGGTTGGGGAGGTTGGATGTTACTATATATATATCTTAATAGCTTAAGTTGTTGGACATAGTTCTAAACCAACATAATCTACCAAGATAAACTAAGGAGTAAGTTACAAATAACCCCCCTCAAGTTTAACTTCTGCATCAATTTAGTCCTTTAATTTTTTTTTGGCTTAATATCACTAATGCCTCCCAAAAGTATAACTTTTTCGCACTTGGCCCCTTGAAGTTTAAATGTCTCATTATGCCCCCTGAAACATCATTCCATGTTGCACAAAACCTGGCTCAGGCGAATTCATCACTTCCACCATTAGAAGCACTAATGTGACTGCTAAGTGTGCATGATGTGGCGTCTATGTGTGCTCGACAATTAATTAACAATGATTTTAAAACTCTGATATTCTAAACATTTAAAATAAAATTGAAAATTCGGCTGATTTAACAATGAAATTTCCATTATGTTCTGAGTCTGTAGCTTCAAAGTTATTTAATACTATTTTTTTGACTTTCTTCTTAAGTATTTAGTAAATTTAATTGTAAAAGTGTCGCAGATATCTTATTGCCTAAGAAAAATTGATTAATTGGGGTCATAGACAAAGAAGCTTTGTATTAAAATCTGTCAATTCCTCCTCTTTTCTGCATTTTTTCTTCATACACTTCCAAAATTCCAGCAACCTACACAGCACTAGTTCCCACCTTTTTGCCCCCAACACCTTTTATTTTGTTTTTCCATGATTAAGTTTAGGTTAGGTCAGTGCATTGATTTTTTCATTTTTTTGTTTTTCCCCCCTTTTTTTTGGGTGCCCCCTGGGGAGGGCGGGGGAGAAATCTGGGGCAATACTTCCAATTTTCCAACAAAGGTATCATATCTGAAATGCATCAAATATATCAATAATCCTCACTTCTTTAATACTGTGCTTATTTGGTCTATGAACTACTCATCCAGCTCAAACTAGAGTATGATATATTGATATGTTTAGGGTCCGGCCCACCAGTCTACAATTAAATTGTGAACTACTGATGATCCAGTTACCAGGATCTATAAGCTACATAGTAAATAATCAGACCATCCTTAAATTAGTAAATGCCATTTTATAGTTCCCTCTTCAAGGGTCGTCCCTACAAAATATTAGCCAAATCAGAAGTGTCATCAAAATTTCAACATTAATGAAGACATTCTTAAGCTTCAACATTTTTGCATATTTGTAATTTTCAAAAATTGAACACACCTTAGCGCTTGACTCTCTAGTAATTAGCTTCTCCCCCCTCCTTGAGGTTTATAGATCCTTTGGAACTTAGTTGGAATTATAAGTTGGAACATATCCAATCCACGAGATTGGAACTTAGTTGTAGCTTCTATAGTTTCTTTGGATTTTGAATCAAATGCAAGCCTTGTATAATTGGATTTGGATATGTGTTAAGAGTTTGCCTAATCAGCACTGATTATTTCCGTTGAGAGTACTATGACCACATCATATCATGCTTGCATCCCATATCTGCATTCATTGTATTTGAGTTTGAACTCTCTCTCTCTCTCTCTCTCTCTCTCTCTCTCTCTCATGTGTTATATATATGTATATATATTATCGAAAGGGGGAGAGAGGTAAGTTTGCGTTATTCTCTCTTTTTTATATTTTTATTCATTATTTTTTCCTTACACTCTTATTTTTAAAAGTAGAATATGCTTCTGCTGCTGAGATTTCAATACCTAACATTTTAATAAAAAATTCTAAAGCAGATTAGGAGCTTTCCTTCTGGAGAGTTTTATGGAGGGTCATTGGAGGATGGCCCTAATATTAAAGAGCAGACAAATCGTTCCTGGCATGAGTATCGCTGTTTTGGACCCTTTTGCTTTTTTGACTTACATGAAGGAGGAGAATCCGATGGAACTAAAGAAGGAAAAAAATCCAATCGCTCAGGAGGTGAATCTTTGGTAAATCATGATGAAATTGATTTTGTCTTCCTCTTGTATCATAAATTGGTGAGTACATATCCAGAGCTGAAATCAAGTAATCAGTTTGCAATCATATCCCCATATCGTGCACAAGTAAAACTCATGAAAGAACGTTTCAAAATTACCTTCGGGGTGGAGTCTGAGAAAGTAGTGGATATTACTACTGTTGATGGTTGCCAGGTATGGTGGCTCATTCTTCCCATGGTTAGAATACTAGACATTCGATATTTCTATTTATAAGGTGATCCACCTTTAACTTTTGTTTTGGGAGTTTCAAGATCAATTTGTTTGGTGGAATGTAATATGCATGGAATTTGTTTTGGGAGTTCCAAGATCAATATTTTTTTAGTGTTGCAAAGAGCTGTCAGATGCACCATCTTGATGGCCTTTGTCACAGCCACACTGGTGGTGTTATTGATTGGTGTGTTAATCCAGTCCCATGGAAACATTATATCTTTTAACATTTACACAATAAAATTCCGTATTATTCACTACCTAGCTCTTTAGATGTTTTAGAATTATATGATGATCTTTACTGTTTCTTTCAGGGACGTGAAAAGGATGTTGCAATATTTTCTTGTGTCAGGGCAAACCAGTATGGAAGAATTGGCTTTTTATCTGATTTTCAGCGAATGAATGTTGGGATCACTAGAGCAAAAGCTTCTATCTTGGTATGTTATAATTTTAAGTTAAGAATGAAGAAAATCTTCTATCTTCGTATGTTATAATTTTAAGTTACGAATGAAGTTTTACGTACCCGCTCACTTCATCTAATATTTTTTACATTACCTATTTCTTTAGGTAGTTGGTTCAGCATCAACGTTAAGAAAGGGTGATGAGCATTGGAATAAACTAGTGGAAAGTGCTGAAAAGAGAGACTGTTTACTTAAGGTGAGTGTTTTCTTTTTCAGAATATAAAATACAACATCAGACATTCTAAATCTTGGATCTCAACGTCGGTCTTTTCATTCATTGTTAATTGGTTTTTAGTTGGATTCTGTAAATTTAATACGGCATCGGAGCAAACAATCCACATGTTAGGTTCAATTTGGCTACACATACTTCATGACTGATCCATGTTTTTGACTCATTCCGACCACATGTGAGGAGTCTGTTGAAAATATAAAATCCCTCACCAAATTCTAAACCTTGCATCTTTATATATAACTCCTAGGTTTCTTTATCTATTGCCAATTTAATTTGAGTTGGATGCTTTGAATTTTAACAGTTTTTTATTAAGTTTGAGTCATCAATATTACATGATATAATACATTTTTCAAATTTCTTCTATACTATTTTAACAACGGTCCTTTGCTGCATGAACCTTTTAAGTTGAATCGTGTCAAATCTGTATTCTCGCAAGAAAAATAGTCTCTCTCTCATGCATGTCCTAATTTGTCTCAACCACACCCTTTCTTAATCCAATTTTTTGTTTTCTAGTTTGTTATGCTTCATACTTTATTTTTATTTTTTCCCTTCCCTCAGACATGCCTACATATTCTTAGTGTAACAAATTTGAAACATGTCCCTTTCCGTTTGATGATACTGTTATATGTGTGGTTTAATCATGACATTCTAGTGATGTCTATATTTTGAATGTAGGTTTCAAAGCCCTATGCTTTGTTTTTCAGTGATAAGAATCTGAAATCCATGGCAATTAAGGAAGAATCAATAGAGGAAGTTGAGAATGATGAGGTGGATTACAATGCACCTTCCTACAATCTTGGGGATGCTGACCAAGCTCGAGGAGATGACAATGGCTATGGTGACGGGGACATGATGGACATGGATGATGGAGGCTTTGGTGATGACTGAGTCATAGTGTCATATTATTGCTTGGTTAGTGATCTGGTTGGACAGCTTGTTTTGTAGGTTTCACTAGTGTTTGCTGCTAAGATGCATTAACCCTCACAATTCTTTTGTATTGAAATGGGCAACAATTCTCTTTTCCAAAACCAATAGCAGAAGACTTCATTAGAAGCTGTGTTTATAATCGTAGCAAGTCAGTTGTAAATTTCTTTTTTCATTACTTATTGATAAAGAGTAATTTTGGCCTTTATTTTTTGTTAAATATTGATACGTATAATGTCACATACACCCAGTCACCCACGGTCCACGGATGATGTATTAAGTAAATAAGTAGCACATAATTTACTACTTTTACTAGTGACAATTTTTAGCTAATAGCAAGAAGCTAACTGTGTTGTGTACATTGTTCATGTTGTAGGATGACTCACATACATGTACACTTTTTACAATAGCAGTTTGATATGAACTTTTATAATGCAACCTTTATATTACAATAGAATAAATTGATGTCAAGATACAAAATAACTTTTTAAATATACAGGATACCATTAATACGAGTTACTTTGTACATGGAGTGTGTTCCAGAACAAGAGGATATTGTTTTGCATACACCAGATACCAAGTTAATACAAAAGGATATTATATGATAATCATTTGATTGTAATAACAACTATTTATATGCTTTTTATCGAAAACAATAATCCTCTATTTATTTGATCACAACTAGATGACTAAATGATTTATGATTTAGTTAATTTTTTGCAATGATGATCTTTGAAGTAGAGCCTAAAAAATAGACGATTCGGATTATAAGATTAGTTATGTAATAAGTCCAAAAGCATAGTTAGATTCGTATTAACTTGTTAACCAATTAGCTTTAAGAGCACTCATTTATATATATATATATGTATACAGGCTCCTTCTATTGAGGTATACTTCAATTTATTTATATTGAGGTATACCCTATTGGAGCCCACACGAGTCATTTTGTATCGATCCGAACCGTTCAATTTTTACATCTCCATTGATAGATCATCCTTGCAAAAAATTAGCCAAATCGGAAATCATTTGCCTATCTAACTTTGATCAAACAAATGAACGGTTTCATCGAAAATATTTGGTTCGTTCATTTGTTTTATCAAAGTTAGATAGACAAATGATTTCCGATTTGACTAATTTTTTGCAAGGATGATCTATCAATGGAGATGTAAAAATTGAATGGTTCGGATCGACACAAAAAAAACTCGTGTGGACCCCAACGAGGTCATACCTCAACATAAATAAGTTGAGGTATACCTCAATAAAAGGATATATATATATCTCTCCAATAGGCTTAATTGTATTTTTACCACCCACAGTTTTAGTTGATTATCACTTTACCGCCCAGATATTTATTTGTCCCACTTTACCTTTTTTCGTTCATTCCATCAGCTAATTCGTTAATATTGGTGACAAAAATGCATCTACCATATCAGCATTTTTAACGACTTGGGTGACGGAATGAATGGAAAAAGGTAAAGTGGGACATAGAAATAGTTGTATGTGATAAATTAAGATAAATAAACATCTGGGTGGTAAAGTAAAAATCAACTGAAACTATGGGTGGTAAAAATATAATTAAGCCTATCCAATATTTGTATGGTTCATTTTATGCAAACATGTATAAGGAGGCTAATAATTATCATATGCATGGTCCTCTAATTAGGTAAAAGAAATTATTTTATATAACTAATCTACTGATACGTGATATCACTAATTTATGTGTTATAACATAAGTGGCTGGACACTCACCAGACCACAATATACACAACTAGATAGTAGATAGAATTAATACATACACCAAACTAACGTAACCCTCCGGTCTCCAACAATATAAACACATGCACCACCACCTGATTGATATTAATTAACGTATGCTGATCATTAATACAATAATACCTAAATTAAATTGTTTCTTGCTAAACATAAAACAAGATTAATTTAATAAAATTTCAAATATTATATATATATATATATATACAAGAATGCTCTAAAACTAACTGGTTAGCAAATTAATACAAAGCTAACCACTCTGTTGGGCCCACTGCATAATATAATCTCAAAATCTGAACCATCCATTTTTTAGGCTCTACTTAAAAAATCATCTCTATAAAAATCTCCAAAATCGGAAGTCATTTAGTCATTTGATTATGATAACAATTATTTATATGCTTTTATCGAAAACAATGATTGTTTATTTATTTTATCACAATTAGATGACTAAATGATTTCTAATGTAGTTGATTTTTTACAATGATGACCTTTGAAGTATGACCTAAAAAATGAACGGTTTAGATTATGAGATTAGTTATGTGGTGGGCCTTAAAACATGGTTAGTACGTTTCGTATTAAGTTACTAACTAATTAGTTTTAGAGCACACTTATATATATATATATATTGCATGTACAAATATATAAATAAATAAATATATGGTTCCACTTACCTGCGTAAGTATTCTTATGTATGCATGCATGCTAATATTCAACTCTGCCTAGATACCAATTAATACCATTGGACTAATTTTTCTAATTATATGAAATTAATTAAGAATACCCTAATGAAAATCAAACACATTCATTCATTAATGCAAATCTCAATTAAGCTAGGCAATTCCAACACAGAAATTAACTAGAATTCAGACAATTATTTACAATTTTCTGAAAAATTCAAACAATTACAATTTTCCGAAAATGAATCCACAGAAATTAACTAGAATTCAATCCATACGCAAAGTCTGCAGATAGAAATATCAGACGCCGTTAAGATTTTACCACGTGGCGGCCTGTACAGGATGTACGTGATGGAGGAGCCTTCAGGCCATAACGCGAACCACATGGTGAATGCTGACGTGGTCCAATCCATCCTCGCCTTCTGGCACAAAGCAGTCGATGGCCATTGCATCTGACGCTCCACATTTCTCCACGTCAACATCACTGAACGACACTGATTCACCGGAGATGTCATCGTTCGACTCAGAATTCAATTTCTCGTCATCTGCTTCTGTAGTAATCTCCATCAACGAAGCCCTAACCCTAGCCCGAGCCTGAGCCCTAGCCCTAGCCCTAGCTCTCTTCCGCAATGCATCGGTCCACGGCGAAGCTTCCACAACCACCGACGAAGGTGCCGTCGCTGGCGAAGAAGCCAACGAAATCTCATCCTCCTCCTCCGAGACAAAAGCCGGCGAGATCTCGTACTCTTGCGTTGCAGATGGAGATGGAGATGGAGATGGAGATGGAGGAGTTCCATTAGTCACCGCCGCCCACTCCACTTCCGGAGAAAGCGCGGCCGCCGGAGACAAATCGGCAGTAGTAGTGTTGAAATCGGTGGAAGTAGTGTTAAAATCGGCGGTCGTAGTGTTAAAATCGGCGGTCGTAGTGTTGAAATCGGCGGTCGAAGTGTTGACCTTGGGGCTCTGGCGGGTGGTGAGCGGAGGAGAAGGAAGCTTGGGCGAAGCGTAGGGAACGATGGAGGTGAGGCTGAGAATGCCGCCGAGGCCGTGGACGGCGACGTGGTGAGAGTAGAAAAGGCCGGGGAGGACGATGTCGACGCCGGAGACAGAGAGCGCGGGGCGCGTGGTGAGGCGGAGGGCGCTGGAGGGGAGGAGCGTGGGGAGCACGGAGCCGGAGGCGAGTGAGCGGAGGTTGGAGAGGGAGAGGCGGAGAGGGACGATGTGGAAGCGGAGGGTGTCGGTGTACGACGACGCCGTTTGGATCATGTCGAGGGCGAAGAGGGACGCGTCGGTGGGAGCGAAGATGGTGAAGGAAGCGTTGGTTGGGAATGTGAGGAGCTCCCACTGGAGGTCGGAGGTGGCCATGGCGTTGCACACCAGATTGTAGCCGTGGCCTCGGAGCACCCCATGCATCGACTCGTATTCACGCGTTGAGATCGATTCAACGGCGCCGTTCAGGGACATGACGATCAGGAGCATGAGAATGAGAGAGAGTAGTGTACGGACATTGAAGAGCGCCATTGAAGCTCAGTAGAGAGAAAGAGAGAGTAATGGCGGTTCAAGAATCAAGAATTGGAGGGTGGAGAGAGGAATGGGTTTTTGGCGGGCTTTTGATTCTTGTAATTCGTTGTAACAACTTACTGCTTCTGGCTTTGCTTGTGAATACTTATATTACGATCGAACTTGCCATTTCTGCTTTAATGACTATAATACATTAATACCTTTTCTTGATAGTTCCATTCAAGTTCACTAGGAGGGTACATTTGTCATTTAATTACCTTATTGGTTAAACAACGGACTACACACTCGACTCGAGACACCGTTGGGTTGGTTACGCTAGCTTAGCAACTCTATACGTGTGTTTCTTTAGTTTCCTTCCACATCCCTCCTTGTTGTTTGTTTCAACTTCTCACACATGTTTGATGGTTTATGGGGCAATTTTATAAAATAACTCTATTTAAGAAATGCATTTATTTTTTTGACTTTAATTGATGGGAAAAGTCTAAGTCTTAAAATGTCTGACAAAAAAAATAAAAAATTCTCATGGTCCACGAAAACTGGGCTGCAGCACAATTTAAAATAATTACATCGCCAGCTAAAGTGGCTGAAACTAATTCATTTTTTTTAACCACATTGAACTGACATCTGAGTTGCATTATAGCTTCAATGTTTTCACGCTCCAATTGAATTGTGAATCTATATCTGTTACCTTCAAAAATCACGACAGAGTCACCGAGAAATCTGAAAAGAAATACTGAAGTCCTTTGATTGATTAAGGGCGTGCCACTACTTCGGCCGAGAGACCGGGTGCAGAATTGATTGATGTTTAATTGATTTGTGTAACACCCTAAATTTTATTGATTTTGGGTTGTGAGTGTTACTAAGTTAATTGAAATTAGTTAGAAACTAATTGTTACTTCTTTTCACACACAAATGTGTATTTATTCCACATAAACAAATTTATGGAATTTCAATTATTTAAAACTTTATTTGAAATTATGTCACTTGTTTGAACCATATTTATTTGAAAAACTGGGTTGCAGCACAATCTAAAATAATTACAACACTAGCTAAAGTGGCTGCAACCAATTTAAATTTTTTTAACCACATTGAAATTGGCATCTGAGTTGCATTAGAGCTTCAATGTTCTCACGCTCCAATTGAATTGTGAATCTATATCTGTTACCTTCAAAAATCACGACAGAGTCACCGAGAAATCTGAAAAGAAACACTGAAGTCCTTTGAGAGACTGGGCGCAGAATTGAATGATGTTTAATTGATTTGTGTAACACCCCAAATTTTATTGATTTTGGGTTATGGGTGTTACGTACTAAGTTAATTGAAATTAGTTAGAAATTAATTGTTACTTCTTTTGAAACATAAATGTGGATTTATTCCACATAGACAAATTTATAGAATTTCAATTATTTAAATGTTTTATTTGAAATTATGTCACTTGTTTGAACCATATTTATTTTCTTATATTTATGGTGATTTCGGATTTAAGGCAAAAGCACACTTATATATATTTGCCTAAATTAATTAAATTGTTTATTCTTGGTTAATTGGATGATGAACATGATCTTTGACAATTCAATTGGTAATTTCGAAATCCAAAAGAATGCGAAAGAACTTGTATGTTTTTATTTCATCCAATAATTGTTTTAAGGCACCTAATTTAAGTAACATGTTTTTAAATAATTATTTGGTTACCTAGGTGACCATTTTGGGATCACACACACACACACACACCCCCTTGCTTGTGTTTGTGACTTATAATTTCTTTAGAAATATGATTTGGCAACTATAAATACCAAGGGTTGCAAATTGACTTAAAAACTCTATTTTCTTTGACCAATCTAGACCACTAGGGCCATAAACCTAGATTACTTGGGCAAGAGATTAAAATGATAGCTATTGCATGACATGAAGGTTATGACTAGGGCTAGAGATGAAGTGGATTTTCGGCAATAAGGAAAAAAAATCCAATTATAAAAAGTCATGATGGTTTTTAATTAATTAACTTGGGTTAAGTACAAGTCTTTGATTGGTTATTGGGTTCTTTAGCCTAGAGCCTTAGGCTAAGCACTCAACTAAAAAGGGCCAAAGAGATTGGTCAGCCTATTAGAAGTCTCTTGGGAAACCAAAAACCCTGACAAATAGCCCAAAACTTTGTCAGAAACTTTTCTCAAGTAAGATAAAAAGTGACTCTTCAGTTTTCCCTTCAACAGACACAAGAACCCTTTTATAAAACCAACTTTTGTTCATACCAAACACAACCCGCGAAATTTCTAAGTTCTTAGACAAAGAGAGAGTTAGAGAAAGAGGAAGAACAAGAAAAGAAGAAGAGGGAAGCCAAAGGGAGGCCAACCCGAGAAGAGGAAGGAAGAAGTTCAACTTGCATTGTTCTTTGGGAAACTTAGCAATATGAGGGAATTTATTTACTTCTGGAATGGAATTTGGGTTGTCAAAGCCTTATGTTTTTGAACAAAAACTAGGCTTCAGCATACCTATTTTCGGCCAAGGCTTATGTGTTGATTTTTAAGCTTTCAATTATGTTTACATACATGATTTAGAACTTATTTAAGGTCATAGGATGATTATTTATAGGTTAGAGGTCTCAGATGCCACTTAACTTAGCCAATGCGACATCAAAACCCTATAAAGCCCCATTTGAGTTTTAGAATGTGAAATCTGATCTCCTTTGTGTTTTGGGATTGATTTTCAGTTTGGTGGATCACCACAAGGACGAGAAGCTTCAATTGAGGTAGGGGAGCTAGTCCTTTCTAAACTCTATGTTTCAATATAGTTTAATTCATAGTTATATTGATGAAAGTGCTTGTTTCTTTGATTGCTAGTCTCGGCATTAATGTGATGTTTTATTTTTCTTGATGCGGCTGCCATGTTTAATTGGAATTGATTAATTAGCCTTGAAAGGAAATTATGATCTACTTGGTTAATTATAGAAAAAAGGAATTAATTGGCTTTGAAACCGAGAATTAATGGAACTTGGGATCCATGTTTATGACTTCAACTTGCCTTGTGAGAATGATATAAGTTATCCTATTTGTTCTAGGATCAACGAGTGGACTTAAGTGAATTTATTTGAGAATTGAATCACTAGGGCTGTATGTTTAGTTTTAAAGAAACTAACCTAAGATTCAAGGTTCTAATAAACTTAGATTGGTTTATTTTGGAAAGTAATAAATTACATGCTATTTTATTATGGTTTTGGAAGGGTATTAGATCACCTAGACTTAAACTAATTAAGACTTACATAATTGGTGGTACCCGAAACCATTAAGGTTTGATTTTCATATTGTTGTTAGATTCGAAAGTTCTAAAGGTTAAGAACTAGTTTACAATGATTAAAAGGGTTTGAACCAATAAGAGAAATATGTGATTATTTGGCCTTGTTATTGGGTTCAGATCTAAGCTTTTTAAATATAAACTTGGTTGTTTATTTAATTGCTTCTATTGCTTTATACTTGTTATGTTATAAAACATGTAATATGATTAATGGAAGGAATAAATTGATTATATAATTGGATTGTCACTTCATATTTATATAGCATCATATACACATGTGAAGCATTGAGGGCAGCCATGTCTATCATGGGGGCTGCCAAGGCATACATTAGGATTCATATTTATTGAATCAAGAATGTTGACATTAATGTGGTTTAAGTGTTTGGACTTCCTAATTAGAGATGAAGGGGTATAGTTTTTACTCTATTCTTGGGTTCAATTTCCTAAAAGTATGCATACATGTGTTGTCTAGAGTTGGTTATGAGAAATAAAGAATATGCTAGAGGGGAAGTAAATAAGTTTTTATTTACTTCAATGAAAGGACATCTCACTATCTAGATCTTACTTTTTGGTAAGATATGAGGGATAACAGTAATTAATTTTACAAATTAGGAGACAAGTTCACTGTTTATAAACTTTGACAGGTTTACAATGTCATGGAGAAAAAGATATGTTTGCATTGTTATTTAATTTAACATGCATTTGCATTTCATAAGATTAATCATGTTAGATACATATTAAAAATGGATGCATGATGGTTTAATACTACCCAACCCGAAAAGGCATGAAATTATGTATGAAATTATGGCCATGACTTTATGCTTGTGAAATTGTATTTTTGAGCATTGAAATTGATTATACTTATGCTTGTATAATTGTGCTTTCGATATTTGAAAATGAATGTGTTTATTTTTCAAAGAAAGAATGTTTTGGTTTCTATTTAAATGCTTTAAATAAGTTGTCATTTAATTATCAAATTACTTGTTTGGGCATAGGCCATTTCGGCAAGGGCTTAGGCCATTATTAAATCCTACTTATAATTGAATTGATTGTATTGAATTGGTTGAGTTTTGTTGGACTAGTTGAGTGTGTGATCAACTGCTTTGGTGATGCTCACCCCTACATAGTTTGTAAGTTGCAGGAAACCTCTAGGACAAAAGAATAGTTAGCTTCATAGACGTTTCAGATAGCGAATGATGAATGTTTGGAAGTAGAGAGAATTCACCAAGCTAGGATTAGCATAACAACACCACCCACATCCGAATACTCAAGTGATGAGGAAGAGGACCCAATCATTGATGAGTTTGTTACTATCCCTTTTATTTCTATTTTTGTTATGCTTTAGCTGAGAAATCTGAAGAATTGATTAATTAAGGATTACTATGGCTCTCTTACTTATTATTTACTTGTTGTTTCGTTTACACCAAAAAAATTAGATTTTAAATTAAAGTTTTCACTCTCACTTGGATTTCAATTTCTTATTTGATGTTTTGTTTATTGATTTTAAAACAAAGGGTCTGTCTTTATTTTTAGAAATTGATTTATCTTAGAAGGTGAATAACTAATAGCTCACTATTTTAAAAAGATTCCATTTCGGTATACTCTGATTATTTGTTATTAAAAATAAAAAAAATTCATCATTGTTTTGGAGTTTAGTTTGTTTAAATTTTAAGTCGATCTTATGTTGATCTTCGATCTTGGCATGTTCTTACTTAGGATTAGTGAGAGTATGTCGAGGTTAAAGACCAATATGACGCTGCCACATGCCCAAAGTGCTAGACCCCATTTTGGGGTATGACAATTTGCACCGAATTGACTTCTCAAAAACAATTGTACAGCAAGTAAGGAAAAAGAATCTTGCCTAGGTTATTCCTTGCCTTGACGATTAAGGACTTTAGTAAGTTTTGGTGACTGTGTTTGTGAAATCGAAAGTGCAAATCAAAGGCTCAAAGGTAATCAGATTATAAGTCAAACAATGAACTATAATGAAAAATGTGTATGTGATTTGATTATCTTGAACTTGAGTGACAATGGAAGTTCTAACAACAAATCTCATGATGAACAAATATGAAATCAATTGTCGAAACTTAACCAAAATCAATATTAAGGACAAAATGAAACCCTAGCAGAGCAAAAAACAAGAAAAAAAACTTAAGAACTTGAGAAATTGAGATGCAAAGATCTTGAGAATTCTTAAATTTGTATGTTTTGTTGAATGTTGAAGCAAGCCCTCTCTTTGTGTCTGCTGCCACTATTTATAGTGATCAACCCCTTTTAGCTCTTAGGAAATCCTTTTTCTTCTCGAATTAGGCTTCTATCTTTCTTTTCCTTCACGCCCAAGACTCTCCCTTCACTTGCCTGATTTGGTCTCCTAGTCCATCAAGGAAATCTCGGCAAGATTGACTTAGAAACCTTCAAGAATTTGCACACACTCTCAGACTTGGGCCTTGGCTATTGAACTAAACAGGGCTTGGCCGTGGATACGACCCAAAACCAAAATAGGGTATAAACAATATCTAATTGAACTATTATACTAGATGTAATTAAAAGTAAAAAAATTAAAAGATTTTGTTCTTTTTCAATGTTCCATTTTATATATGAGATTTTGTTCTCCATTACTAGTATAAGTCTTGCTGCAAGAAAGTCACAAAATTACTAATTGTTTTGTGAAATTTTGTTATTCTTTTGCTCTTTTTATAAGAATGTAGGAACCAAATTAGTTCTATCAAAATTGAAAAATCAAGAAAATTTAACAAAAACCGTATGGGCCTAACCATTAATGATAGAATTGCAACCATGAAAGCTATAATACGTTGAAGGCTAGGTTCTTTCTCAATGGGGTTCACAAATAGCTAGCCACCAATTATTCATTGATGTTGTGAGAAAAGTGACAAAATTAGTGGGTACTGGAAGCTCGGTGCTTAGCTTCTTATGGTTTTCAAAGATCAAGCAGAGTCCTATTGTAGAGATCTAAATAGAATAGACAAAAAAGCTCAAATATTGACAATTGATTAATGTCTAGAGAGAATAGCTTTGGAGAGACTCCACAGCCATTTGGGATTTGGGTTGTGACCCTTTGAATGGTGGCCACCTTGGGACTAGTCTTTTAACGATCACTAAAATCATAAAGAGTATTAAGGAATCAACAATATTCGTCCAATACTACAAAAAAAAGGCCCAAACATGCAACACTGTTTTGGGGAGACGACATACCAAGTGTGCAAAATGGGCCAGCATATCACACGACATTTCAATTTGTCATAAAGGGCAAAACACCAAAATGGCATTGAAGCATACTCAAAACTACATATGTTACATATGCCCTTATAATCAATTTATAAATAATGTTCTCCTAAACATGTTCTAGCATATTCCTTTCCCAAAAACGAAAAAAAAAAAGCCAAGAAAATATCTTCTTAATTCCATTTGCTTTTGTTTTTCTACCACTTTCTCTCATCTCCTCCTCTCCTAGTCCTTGCTCAATGCCCCTTTTTTTTTTTTTTTTCCCTTTGGCCCCCAAATCTTAAACCCTTGTGGATTCATTAGTGTTTTTCTCTCTTCAAGTTGGCAGTCCATTGTAGCATCTGTAACTACCACTTTAAAGTGATTTTCGCTCCTCAATCGAATTATGTGCTGGTGGAAATACCTCAATTTTCCTCAGTTTGGTTATAGTACTTTGGTTTTCTTGGTTCTCTTAATTTGGTGGTTGCGTGTCTTGTGTGGGTTGATGTGCTCTAATTGTTGAGATTGTTGATGTTTTTTGCTCAGGGCTGTGCTTTGATGGTGGATCTTGCTATTATGTGTGGATTTTACTTTGGCTATGGTTCATGCAATTGTTCTTGGGGATTTTTTGATCTTTTTTTCTCTTTGTTCTCCTTTTTATTTTGCATGTGTTTGTGTTTGCTATTTTTCGGCCGAGGTTAGCCGGGAGCAAAGCTTTTGGCCCGTTTGTATTTAATGCGGGGCATGCCACCTTTCAAAACCAATTTTGGCCTGATCGGAATTGAATAACAAATTTAAGTGTATGTGCCTAAAATATTGACTTCTGGTCGAGCAAGGAACCACTCTCGGCCTAGGTCCTTTTCACACCTTGGGGGCAAGGCTTTATAGGAAGGCCTTAATTGGATTATGTGTCAGAATCGTGCATGAGTTGGTGTACTAAGGATTGTGTGATTGAACTCGCGCGTGTATGTGATGATGACATTTCCCAAACAATAGGAAAATGCTATGAACGGTGAAAATAAAATGAAATTCGATGCTATTTTCGTCAATAAGTGAAACTTCAAGATTTAAGAAAACGATGAATAAAGTTGACATTTATTTTTATTAACAAACTAGAACATGGAACTAACAAACTATAATGCGAAATGGGAACTAAAAAAGATGACAATAATGCGAAAATGGAACTAACAAACTAGAACATCCGTAAAATTAAAGATCAAAATAGAAATCGATACCAACTCTTGGGTAGTTGCTGTTAGAGCTACAAATATGAAACTTACTAGAAAAGATGAAAATTGAAACTAAAGAACTTGAGCCAAAAGGTGACAAGAACAACTGAGAATTCAAATGATTGGAGTCTTTGGTGTGTAGTGAGCGTGTCCTTTCTCCATCTCCATCAACTTGCATTTATAGGGTGGCTTGCTGATCCAATGTGGCTAGGTCATTAATGGCCTAAAATCATGATTCTGTGACTGTGGTGACTAACCGAAATTACAATCAAACCTAAAATACAATCAATTCTGGTCACTAATTGAGCAATGAAGTTGAGGGCTGACTTTGTTGGCATTCAATACAAGATTTTTTCCTTGCGTGACTTAGACTCAAATGGAGAATTTTGATTACTGTCAAAACCTGAACGAAATTTGGGCTTTGGGTGACCTATATCTCCGGGGCGAAATTCAAGCTTTGAATGAATTTAATCACTTTTAATACTTAAGCCAATTTCTCACTTAAGAGAGACCACTTAACTTCATTAATTTGGGCCTTAACGGGGTCTGAAAATAGTGCTACAACCTCAAATTCCGTAAATCAAGGGAAAAATTTTCAAAAATGACACATACTTTGGGGTTAATCTTAGTTTAGGATACGCGTTTGGTTTTGTGTTAGTGTATGACACATATTTAGGATTTATGTTATTGTGGGACAATCCGTCAACTTCGTTACATTTTCCGTCCAAATGAGGGATAATTTGGTAATTTCATATTAAATAAAATTTTAATTCAATTTCTAACTTAATAAATATTAAAACTCAAAAACTTAAAAAGATTAATACTAAAAATAAATCAAAATATTTAAAACTAATTTCTTTAGAATTACAAAAAATTAAAACTGAAAATATTAAAATTGAAATAAAAAACAAACAAATTAAAAAACAAAAATAAAAGGATTAAAACAAAAAAAAAAAAACAGAAAGAAGAGGGGAGATCTGGCACTCCTTCTCACCTAGCCCCAACCACCTCCGGCAGCGGCCCTACACGCCGGCAACGACTGACCCTCCCCTCTCTCTCTTCATCTCTCCATCTTCATTTCTTCCTCTATGTTTCTTTCTCTGTCTCTATATATCTCTCTCTCTCTCTCTCTATCTCTGTCACTTTCTCTCTATATCTATTGCTCTCTCTCTCTCTTCTCTGTACACACTGAGATTGGGGTTGGGTTGGATGGGAGGGGGGTTGCGACGGACCGGGGCGTAGTGACACGCTTGGGGGTACGACGGGCTGGGGGGTGCGATGGGGCTGGGGGTGCGGCGAGGTCGGGGCTGGGAGGTAGTGAAGCGAGCTGGGTGGGAGGGAAAGGGGTGAGATTGGGCTGGGTGGGGGATAGGGAAGTGGTGGGGCGGATTGGGTGGGGAAGGGGGAGGTGGTGTAACGAGTGGGTGGAGGGGAATGGTGGGGAGGACTGGGTTGGGTGGAAGGGATGGTGGGGCGGGACTTGGTCAAGAAGAAGGTGATATATATATATATATTTTTTAAATATATAGGTGAATTGTCAAATTTGCCCCCTAAAAATTGGTCATGTGCCACGCACATGATCTATTTTTAACAGAAAATGTAACAGAGTTGACGAATTGTCCCATAATAACACAAATTCTAAATATGTGTCCTACACTAACACAAACCCAAACGTGTGTTCTAAACTAGGATTGACCCCAAAATATGTCATTTTTGAAAATTTTTCTCGTAAATCAACTATACTCTTTTCTATATGTTAATCTTTACTATGTAAGATATGCTTATATTCTTTGTTATGAAAATGACAAACTAAGAAGTAATATTCTAGATTTATGAAATTTAATAGTACGTTTTATAACTTCTAATCTATTCTTTATTCCAATAATAGTATAATTTGGCATGTGAATAGCAAAATAAATCATATAAATAACATAATAACTTCTCAAGTTAATATCATGCAATCATGCAAATAACACAATAAATTTCTCAATATGTAATGATAACTTCAACCCTCAAGATACTTTACTATCAAACAATATTATTATAGTGATAAACAAGGCTCTAATACCAATTTAACTATGGCGATCGCGTCTTTGGAACTGTTGCGTCTGAACACTGTGTAGAGTATGGTATAGCATGTATGGAACACCGCACGCAGCACTTCAGGCTATAATGGTGGCCAAAACTCAGGGACTCGCAGACACATGTACCTTTCTTACAGTACCAGATTTAACGTAACAGAGAGACGATGACCAAAGTAAAGAAATACAAGGATCGTGTTTATCAAGATAATAATATGCTATGATAGTGTTTCCATGTTTTGGAGTTGAAGTTAAACTAAGAGAAACAGATAAAGAAGCTGATGAAAACTTACTAGCTTATTATTACTGAAAGCTTGATTGTACAGAAAAAATGTTTACAAGTGAGAAAGAAAGAGAGAAGGGCAGTAAGCACAAGAGATTTTTGCTTCTCAAGATTTCCGTGCTTTACATTGGTGAAAGCTTCTCTATTTATAGACACTAAAACATGCTACGTTACAAGAGACTACATCATTTGCTTTTGCATTATATGCATTATGGAGTGTGGGACTTGGCTTTTTGTTGAAAGTGGCTGTCAATCAGTCACAGCTACTGTTGACTAGTTTGACTAGTTTGTTGCTCTGTAGCAAGTGAAGTGCAGCCCCATGTGCTCTTGTATGTTGTTGGTTTGATGTATACTTTGAGTATTTTGAAAGTTTTTAGTAGTGAATCCTAAAAGGCTTCACTTTTTAATAGTTTTTCCAAATTTTTCCTTTATTAACATCAGAACAATCGCTCATTTGCATTAATTTTTTTGTATAGATAACGTACAAAGGTCACACGTGAAATGGGAATTCACGCCCTTTTAGGTTAGTTTAAATTGTTTAATCACCATTCATTCACCGGCCAAAAAAAAAAATCACCATTCATTCAATACAACAAAAATTAATAAAAAAAGCTAGAGATTGCCCATTCACGTGTGATTCCTATACAGGGACAACATTAAAAACTTATCTGATTAGCCAGGACTAAACATGCAATTTAACCTCTCATTAAGCATATATATATATATAATTGGATATATATTAATCATCATTTATAATTTTGTCTAGAAACGTAAATATCAATCCACGATAATGAGAGAAGAGAACATATATATATAAATTCATCTTGGGCTTAAACTACAGTACCTCTAATTACTTTCGTACAGAGGAAATTCATCTTGGACCTCATTCATAGTTTTTCTTCTCAAATCTCATCTTGTATTTGACCACTCGTGTCGCAGGGAGGTCCCGACTCCTTCAATTGCTGAGAATTGCTATGTTTGCTTAAATCCCACCAAGGTTGGTTGACGATGCATCTCAAGTCCTCAGCTTTGAGAACAAAGGCTTCAACTTTTGTATGACATTGGACATCTTCCATCGAGATAGGAAGCTCGGAAAAAGAGCAATTGGGTGTACTATAATAACTCAAAAGTTTTTCTCCATAATAATCACCTTTTTTAAGCCACTTGATAGGCATATTTGATGAAGAACCCGATTCTGTTTTTGCAGCATTATCACCATTAGTCTTGTAGCTCCATATAGTGCCATCTATAATGAATAGCATCAAGCCAAGTGGGTTTCCCTCTCGAAAAACATAGCTATTCTCGGTGTAGATCACTGGCTCGAGGTACTCGCAGATATTTTCCAGCACTTGCTCGTCCATGGTTTGTAACATGGGTACCTATAATAATATATAGTTGACATGCATTGGTTAATTAAGAAGTAAGAAAATTCATCATAGATATTACTAACTAGGTTCATTAAAAAATTTCACACGCCACTCATGCTCATGTTAATTTATTAACAATTTGACTTACGAACCATCAGTAATTTGTTAGTAAAAAATTTATTGATGAAGTTGAGAAACATACCTTTTTTAATATATTCCAGCAAAGATGGACTACAGTTTCTTTTTTTTCATCTGGCGAAAGAATAGAGAGTTGACCCTTCACATCCACATCAACGTCTATGCATTCTTTTAATTTCTTTCCGCATTGTTTCCTCAATAATTCGAAACGTATAAAATTTGGGACATGATGTCTGTCCACCCACGATTCTATCATTGGCTTCTTCTTCTCAATCATGGATTGTAACTCATTACGCTCGGATTGTAACTTTTTAAGCTCCTTCTTCTTCTCAATCATGGATTGTAACTCATTAAGCTTGGAATGTAACTCTTTATTCTCTTCCGATTTTGTTACATGCAACTGCATATATGTCTGTTTCACAATAATAAGAAAGCTTAATTAATTAGTTCATCATCAAATCCTACAAGGTGTGCGCATATATCGTAGTATTGACCGCACATTATATATTGACCGCACAATATAATTTATGTCTCTAATCCAAATCCATCTGATTAATTATATATTGACCGCACAATATATAAATCCAAACCAGAGAATGGCTAAACCCTCTAAAATCACTACTCATATAATGAAAAAGACCATATCAATCAATATGATGATAAAAAACAAATACGTTGTTGATTGGCCGTAGATTAAACATAAACAGTATATAATAGAAAAGGTATATAATAATTCATTACAAAGGATAAATAATATGTAATTTTTTTTTATGAAACAACATTATTGAACATATAGTAGAGACAAAACTTCAAAAATATTTTTAAAATATATCCTCATCCTACTAGACCAAATTAATATCGTTGCATATTCTAACCATTCAAAGAAGGGAAAATGTTCAATTCAAGACATGAATTATGAGTTGTACTAATCTACGTCCTCAACTTTATTTTCGATGCCAACGTACATACCACTTTTGTCAACTTGGTTGCACGTGATCACTTTTTTATAGGTAAATTCGTCATGACTAGTAATATAGGTCCATATAAGTCAAACTACTTCATGCACATAATTGTTTTGGGGACGGAAAATGCAACTAAACTAACAAAAATGAAAAATTGGCTTCAAAATTAAAGTTAAGGGGGCTAGTACACTAATACAACCCATAATGCACATCTTGAATTGACACATGGGTCAAAGTTTATGTCATTTTTCAAAAAATTTCCCTTCCAAGAATGCATGATTAAACTTCAGGCTCTAATGCAAAATGATAGATGAGTTTTGTGTAGAAAATCGTCAAAAGTTAATTTGTATTTTTGTATATATAAGTATAATTAAATTAACCAACTCGCTATTGATCAATATAGTAATTTATCTTTACCTTATTGAAAAATGTTCTAAATTTAACTTTCCACTCAAAATATAATTAACGCATTAGCAAGTACATGATGTGTTATTTTAATCTAAAAATCTGTGCACCCATCACTGTGTTAATTTGAAGCCTGAAATTATTGGTGAACACAATTCAATTCATACAGAGAGATTCATCATCAACTTACCTGCACGTTTCCAATGAAATATAAAAATAGTAGCAAGCCAACAATAGAAATGAGAATTGCAAAGCAATTTTCCCAGATGTAGCTACTTGTTTCGAGATTCGTGCCAAAATTGCTGCAAGTATTGATCAAGTAATTAGTATATGATACCAAAATTACTAGTAATAATTTGGTAAAAAAATTACTAATATGAGGTGTTTCTTAGTATTAAAAAAAAAAAAAAAACTTCTTTATCAAAATTATTTAAATAAGAGATAAATTTTGAAACAGTGGAAGATGAAACTTTTTTAAGAAAATATGTGAACTGTTAATATAAAGTTCAACAAACTTCCATGTACGCAAACCTTATATTTCTGAGGCCCCACCATAAACAGTAGAAAAGCTTTGTTGAAAAGCTTTTTTGTCCTATGATACCAGATTGAAAGGCATCAAGAAATATTCCAAAATCAAATAATGTGGCATTTCCTGGATTTATAGGACATAAGTCATTTAGGATCTTAATATTTGTTGGAGTACTAGTATCATCACAATAATAAGTAGCTGTGCATCCCGGAGTATTTTTACAAGCCTGATGCCAACATAATATCTCCCGTTGAATAGAAAAAAAATACCAAAAGGCTCCAAGTACCTAAAATTCAATAAATCAGTTAATGCAAAATTGTAACGAAAGCAACAAAAATAAATTATCACATTTTTCTTAAAGTGTATGTGGGACATCTTTTATATTTATAATGTATACGGTCCTTATATTTTCGATCCTTGTAGTTTGACATGATTCCACTAAGTCTATGTAGCTTAAGAAGTTGCAGTTGTACCCCTATATATTGTATGGTTTAGTTTGCAATTAAGGACAAAAATTCAACTTCGTCTAATTTTTTGATGGAGTGTTGGCATGGCCATAAGTGCAATGAACTTGAATGGAAATCAAGACAAACTACATGGCCGAAGTAGTTCTATTTTGACCCACCTAAATTGATGTCTTAACCCGACCCCTCTTAAAATAATTTCTAAAAAAGTTTTCATTTATACACTTAAATGAAATGTAATAAAATAATATAAGAATTAAAGAAAAACATATTGAAACCCACCGCCTCAACCCTAAACATATGGTGTTGGGTCGTGGTGGTGGGTTTTAATTTTTTTTTTTCTTATTCTCATATTATTTTATTGTACTTCATTTAAAGGTATAATGGGAAGTTTTGAAGAATTTCTTTAAAGGGAGGTCAAGACAATAGTTTAGGTGGGTAAAAAAAAAAAAAAAAACACTCTAAGTGTAATATCCAACCTAACTTTTTGAACACTTTCTGAACATTAATGGATCGAGTTGAATTTTTGTCCTTAATTACAAGTTAAACCACAAGCGTACGATTACAATGTTAAGAATAGTATCCCACATAGGAAAAATAAAGTCTTAAATAATAAAATATACGGTCATGGGTCTACTTTATTTTGTGATGGTGCTGCAATTTTTTCATGCAACTTTTTAAACTGGAAGGGACTAAAGCAGAAATCAGGTCAAATTACATTAACCAAAAAAATGTAATTTAGCCTATATGTAACATTTTAATGCTGCTAATCTAACAATTAACAATTCAGATTTATAATCTAACAACATATGTAACATTTTAAAGCTGCTAAATTGTATGGAAAGAGAACATTATATTATACATATTTCTTCAAAAGCACACGAGTACGTCCCCTAGTTGTTCAAACATGGTTGTAATTTTTTTTTAAGTTAGTTATTAACTTATTATGGTCTTGACATAATTTATTACTTAAGAATGCAAATTTATTGTTTAAGTCTTACTTTGGGTTTAAGATTTACTTAAAACTCAATAGAAAACCTGATCAACCCCTAATCTCCTATAAGAGTGAACCCTACATTAACTCTAAGCTAGTGCCCGCCCATTAAAAAGTTCTTACTTAGTTTATGGTAAACAGAAATTGACACCTTGTTTGTAATGGTGGGGAGATGTTGATAGTGAAATTTTAGATTAAAGTCAAACAATTAAAAATAATCTTTTTAAATCAAGTGTTCATAACATTGTTCAAACACTTGACCATTCACTAAAATTTTCTATGATTTTATGTTTTAACCTTTTTAATTACAATATTTTCGTCTAATTATAAGATATAATGTGAAAAGTTTTCTATTAAAACACTAAAGTCATGTCATCGAGTACTATTATTGTTAATTGTTTTGAAAAAAAAAAAATGGAACATAAGACCAACATTGATTCTTAGTTTTATTAGATTGGCGAACCTAGATATGCATTGCTATGTGTACACCTATGTACACGCTAAAGTTTCGTAGTACGGTGGAAATAGTTTGCAAGGTTCCTCATTAGATTATTGTAAAATTAAATGTCCGGTAAGACTAAAGAAACATATTTTAGAGTCAACATCTTTTCTTATGAACATAAAAAAATAAAAAATAGAAATAAAATTATGACAACAAAGATGAAACTTACATGACTTGAATATATGTATAGGACTAAATTGAATGAACCTTTAATCCATTTGCTGCAGTTTGTATAGATCTTATCGACTGCAAACACCAACACCATAAGCCTTGACAGATATTGAAAAAAAAGAAAGGAGTTCACAATCGAACTTCCATAACTTCTCCTTCTGAAGAAGAACACAATTATTGCCACCTACACATATGGCAATGGAAATGGGTTAGTTATTGTAGGCATTATTGTTTGTTTTTTTTTTTTTTTTGGTCTGATTGTAGGCATTATTGTTGATGGCATATGTGATGATGATGTGTGTGATGAGAAAAAATAGTATATTAGAACATCTCTGATTCTTTCCTAAATTTTCCCATAAATTTAAATTTGGGGAAAAATATTATAAAACAGAGCTTTAACTATTCTGTAAAATCTCCTTAAATTTGAAATTTTCTTCAAACTTTCCTAAAATCAAGTTAATGGATGGAGCTCCACAAACTCTCCTCAAACCTCCAATGATCAAATTTTATACTAGAGATCCAAATAAAAAAAAGATATAAGAAAAATTTCAACTTTAGCATTAAAGAATCTTTCCCCAAATCTAACTTTTTTTTTTCCTAAATTATCCTCGAATTGAAAAAAAAAATATATATATATATATATATATATGAAAAGAAGGGAAAATGCTCTTGTACAATTGGATATGTTTGAAAAAGATGTGGCGAAAAACGGGTTCAAAAAATAGGGAAAAAAGATTTCACTTACTGGTGAAGTGGGAAAAATAGAGAGAAGCCAGATCAGTTGGAACAAATTAAAGACCGCTGCAACTGCTACCTTTGCAAAAGCAATTACCGTACTCACTGGTCTGAAAAACGGGATTGCCGTTTTTGGGATTCCTCGTCTCTGTAGCCGAAGTGACAATGATTTTGCTTCCTGATCGGGTTTGAAGTCATACTTGAAGCCATCCCAGATATTCTCAAAAGTAAGCAAGCAAAAACTGATAAAGGAAGGGAGATCATAGATTGACCGCAAAATGATCAGAGCGGCAATGCTCAAGTTTTTGTCCATCTCAAGGCATTTGTTTTTCTCATCTATGGTTGGAATATAAAGGAATAAAGGATCTAATATCAGTCCAATCAAATTGACACTTATAAATATAATATAGAACCACTGAATCGAGAAAATATCTCTTTTTTCCTTCGAACGTTGCCGCCCAGTAGGGTCTGAATCGCCATCTACTGTGGAAGTATCGCTGATAAAGGCAACTGATTTATCTGATATTGGGCTCCTAAAGTTTAAAAGGATTAAGTCACAAACTTGTTTGGCAATGCTATTAAAAGTCTTAAAAGCACATTCAAATAGTCAAAAACTCTTTTAGTTGTGTTCGACAAACAAAAATTTATGTCTTTTTAACAAAAACAGTTTTAATAAAAGCACTACTGAGTAAAAGCACTTTTTACAAAAGCACTCCCAAACAAGAGAGTCTCAGGATGCGACAATAGACTACATATTGCTTGTAGAAGCAGTACAAATATTTACTGTTATGCTATATATATATATATTAGGATGAATTACACTTTGCACTCCTAAAGTATATGTCGTTTTTCACTTTGGTACTCTATGTTCAAAACGTTTCAATGTGAAACTTAAAGTTTGTGAAAATTGCAATGTTTGTGCCCTTTTCCTTAACTTTTCTGTTTATTTTGACTGCATATAACATATGTGAGATTCATTTACACTAATGTAAATAATAAATTTACACCACGTGGACAAATAAAATAAACCAAATAAACAAAAAATAAATTATGAAAAAGGCAGTTAAATTATTATACATTAAAAAAATTAAAAGATTACATTAAAACTAAATATAAAAAATTATCTCGTTCATTCATACCTCTCCCTCCTCTCTCATCTCTTTTGTTCTCAGTTTTTTGTTTTTTCAAATTTTTAATTTATTTTTTTAACCTATAAAATTTTAACTTGCTTTTTTAATTTGTTTTTTTTTTTTCACATCGTGCAAATATACTATCCTCATTAGTGTAAATGAATCTCACACATACTATATATAGTTAAAATTAACAAAAAAATTAACGGAATGGACACATTGCAATTTTTATAAACTTTAAATTTCACATTGAAACATTTTGAATTTCGGATACCAAAGTGAAAAATGACCTATATTTAAGAGGTATAAAGTGTAAATGACCCTATATATTAACAATATCTGTAGTTCTTTATCACACTCCTATTATTAATGAAAGTGATAGGAAATATAGATCATTTACTTTTATATCCAATTTCGGCCAGTACTAAAGTTTTGTAATTAAGGGTGCCCAATTAGAACACATGTGTTTCGACCAAAAAATAAAAATAAAAACATGTGATAAATAATTAATTTGAGCTGTATACTCAAAATCCTAAAATGAAAAAAGAAAAAAAAAATTGATGTATAGTAAAGAAACTAGGGACGGATTCTTGACATTCTTTTTTTGACACAATTTTTGATACAATTTTTCAATAGGCCACTCTATATTGGATTTTACGATCTAAACCGTCTATTTTTTAAGTCTCTATTAAAAGATTATTTTTGTAAAAAATTAAGTAAATTAAAAGCTACTTACCTACAAAAATTAAATGGTCAATATTTCAAACATTTATTTTTGTAACAATTTAATCTTTGTAAGTAAATGATTTCCGATTTATCTAATTTTTTGAAAAAATAATCATTTAATGGAGACGTAAAAAATAAACTATTCAAATCGTTGAAATCCTATATAGAGTGGGCACCATTAAAAACTTGTGTTAAAAATAAAATGTCACTGATCCTTTCCCACAAAAACTAACCTTTCAATGTCTGATTTTTGATCCATAACTTACACCTAGCAATCTATAATGAACGCGATGGCTTAATATATTAATGTGTAGAGCCAACGAAATTCTTCCAGTTTCCAGCCCAAAAAGAAAAAGAATTCCTCGAGTTCTAGAATGTATCTTGAATGTATCTTGAATGTTGCTCCTGAAAAATGGAAATTTCTGAGGATTAGTGAAAGTTTTAAACCTTAAAATAATATCATTTTGTTCATCTAGCAAGATCCAAAAGTGACATGCAAGTGTACGTGCAGCCATTGCAAATGAAAACCAAAGGAATACAAAGTATGGAGTGGAAACCTTCTCTGAACACAAAAAAAATCACACAACGGTCAACACGCACATATATATTACCAATTAAATAAACAGCAAATGAACTCATGCAACTGGAGATGCATATACCAATTTAGTTTACTAAATTTATATACAGAAATATATTAACTTACTTGACAAATTAAGAGAGGTGGCAGGGGGTGTATTTGGCTAACAATTTCGCAACAATTAATTCCATTCGATGAAACCGATTAAAACTGGAATAATATGGGTCGTTCACTTTGCAGACTTGTCCACTCATAGCTCTCTGGCGAAGCCGGCCACAACTTTTATAACTTGCTTTTCCAAAATATATTCTACAATAAATTAAAGATGTTGACGGGTTGACGCTTGACGAAGATGTAGTCCACTAGTTTTTTTCTAAATATCTTCTACAGTAGTGACCGATGCTCGATCTGTGGCCAGTGGCCACACAGTAAGTGCAACAAAATAAGGATTGTTTTTGGCACGTTTTTTTTTTTTTTAAAACATTTGTAATCGACTATTTAGGCTCAAAGTGATAACTCATCAAAAAATTATTATATCTGATCATAATATTATGTGGTTCGATAATAATGTAGTGTTATTAATTTAATTATATTATAAAATGTATATGATTTTAAAAGTTTTTTTTTTGAGTTTTTAAAATTAATTATTATATACGTGTTATAATTTAAGTAGATTGATAATATTATGTCAATTATCATGTTACATAGTATTTCAATCACACACAATAATTTTTCAAAATTACCAACCGACAAAACTTATTCCTCTAAATACCCGTTGACTACACATATATTCAATATAATAATATTATGTTTTGATATTGTAAAGGAATTTAAGTGTTTATTTCAAAATTAATTGGTAATGACATAAATAACCCCAAAACACTTATAAACTATATAATGCCTCCCATTTTTTTTCTTTTTCGCCATGATAATGGCTCTTATTTTCAATGTAGAATTTCTCTTTAAACAAATTTAGTCATTTAACATATTCATTTAGTTCTAGTCTTCTAGATACCAAACGGAACTTAAATACACAGAAAAAAAAAAAATTCAAATGTGACGTAGTATGATATATATATGTATTACGTCAGACATATTACGCAACCTGATGACCACGTTTTCATTAGGGCATTTTATTTATAAGGGCTTTGACCCATTTTTTATTAACAATCAGGTCAATTGTCTTGTGAAAAGACCAATGGGTAAAATTCTATTTAAGTTGGTCCAGCTAGTTTAATTGCTTTGTCTTTGTCAAACACTGCAAATTTTGTTTGTAGGTTAACTTGTTTTTCTAGAAATAAATGTGATGTTGCTAAAGTAGGTGGGTGATGTTGCCAAAAGTGGTTGGGTAGCCTGCTATTATTGCATGGTTCTGCTATTATTGTTGAAATGTCGTTGCTGCTAAAATTTATCTCTCAAGAAATTTAGTCATTTAATATATTCATTTAGTTCTAGATACCAAATGGAACTTAAATACACAAAAAAATTCCAAATGTGACTTAGTATGATATATATATGTATATGTATTAAGTCATACATATTACGCAACCTGATGACCACGTTTTTATTAGGGCATTTTATTTATAAGGGCTTTGACCCATTTTTTATTAACAATTAGGTCAATTGTCTTGTGAAAAGACCAATGGGTAAAATTCTATTTAAGTTGGTCCAGCTAGTTTAATTGCTTTGTCTTTGTCAAACACTGCAAATTTTGTTTGTAGGTTAACTTGTTTTTCTAGAAATAAATGTGATGTTGCTAAAGTAGGTGGGTGATGTTGCCACAAGTGGTTGGGTAGCCTGCTATTATTGCATGGTTCTGCTATTATTGTTGAAACTGTCGTTGCTGCTGAAACTGTTGTTGAAGATGCTCTATTACTAAAAGTTGAGAGGACAGAAGATTATTGTTTTGTCTCCATCATATTTTTAATATTGTGAAGTTCTTCAACCGCGAGATTATTCCAAATTAAATTGCTCGTTGTCCTCTTCTGCTTGTATTTATTATTCTAGTTGTGCTGTTAATTTCTCAAAAGTCTCATGTGTCTCTGTATTCATGTGAAGTATAGGTCCAAAGGGACTGTTGAGAATTTTTTCTCTGCTGTAGATGCTCATGTTATCTTCTTCTTTGATAAGCGTAAGCTTGAGACGTGTGTCATCAAATTTTTCGAATTCAGCAATTTGTCTGCCTCTAAACCTCTAGATATACTCAATTGTTGGTGTCCACCTGTATACTGCTACAAAAGTAATACAATATCTACTCTTGTTGAAAACTGCTACATGATAAGCTTGATTATGGACTCGATCAAGAAACCATTTTGGTAGAATGCTGAGAAAATCGATGCAAAGATAATTTCATTTTTCCAAATGTATCTATGCTAGGTATTGGAACTTGGGAGAGAAATGCTAGAGATGGTCATTGTTTGAAACATATAATTGAATAAGATAGCAAAAATCAATTAGTAACTTGGGAGTGACTTTGACTACTTCTTGCTTCCCGTTATGCTTATAGCTAAAATATCAGGGCTCATAGTCTTGCATGTTGATGCGAGCTACTGCTATGCTGATATATGGATGAATGCAGTTACATGATCCAGATTTTATACAAAAACATGGTGGTATTATCTGTGTGATAATGTTCATGCCAGGTTTAGGATCAGTGATATTGACTGGTATAATGTTCTTTTGGAGTTCTAACTGTAAAGTTATTGCTGCTTCGAGAGTTCTTTAAATATTTGTTGTTGAAGGTGGAAAGAGAGTTGCCTTATTCTGGCGCCAATTGATGAAGGATCCTTATCTGTAACTTTTGCTCGTACTTTACTAGGAATTGGCTCATTAGGCTTTTCTAATATTTGCTTGTGAGTGTCCTCATTGATTGTCTGAGTAGCCTCATAAACTTGCTGAATAACACTACTATTACTAACACTGAGTTTACTAGCCTCTTGTGGTATAAGTGATTGTTGAAACTGATGAACTAATAATCTTGATGCTTTAAATTTAAAATAAGAAAATGCTTGATTAAAACATTATAATCATTAGTAAGTGCTTAATTCAAACGTTTATGATGCATGTATATACTCGAATCTCCTAGGTTAAAAAAACAAATTCCTCTAATACTAGAATGTATCTTCAAGGTTGCTGCTGATAAATGAAAATTTATAATAATTATTGAAAATTTTAAACCTTAAAATAATATCATTTTTTTCATCGAGCAAGGATCCAGAAGTGATGCTAGTGTACGTGCAGCCATACGAATGAAAATGAAAGGAATATTATGATAAACAAAAAAAAAGAGGAAAGGAATACAGAGTGTGGAATGAATACCTTTTTCGGCATTCTTCGTCGAATCCGTAGCCAGTGTGACACTAATTTTGCTTCCTGGTCGGGTTTGAAGTTGAAGCCGAACCAGATATTCATCAAAGTAAGGAAGAAAAAATATATAAAGTGAGGGAGATCCAAAATTGATCGCAAAATGATCAGAGCGGCAATGCTCAAGTTTTTGTCCATCTCAAGGCATTTGTTTTTCTCATCTATGGTTGGAATATAGAGGAAGAAAGGATCTAATATCAGTCCAATCAAACACATACTTATATATGTATTACGCATCCAACTTGGACGATGTTCCGCACTAAGCATTTTTGCCAAATTCCAGGCCATATTGTTTGTGGGAAAATCCACATCGATCCGAACAGCCAGTCACAGCTTGACACGTGGCGGGTCAAACATCCACCTCGGAGTTGATTCTCAGTGGTCAAACTTTGACTTCCACGTCATTACTGATCAGCACTTCCTCTACCAGCTCAGACCGGATCTCCGCACCGCCCCTCCCTGTTCGGTCCGAGCCGAACCGATGATCTTCCACGGGATCGAGTGTCCATCTTCCCACGATCATCCCGGCTCGGCTCGGCTCGGCACTAGAGATGGCTTCCTTCCGAGTTCTGGCGTCGACCAGTTAGGGCTCGGAAAGACTCCAATCTATGGACCGGCTCGGCCTGGAATCCCGTGTCCGATCCGACCACATATGGACTTCGTGTCTTCGCATGGGAACATGTGTTCGTATCGGATCGGCTCGGCTCTCCGCCGCCATTCCCAGGAAGATCACGCCAGGATGAGCCGCCACACCTAAATGTACCTGACACATTCTTCTGACAGATAGAATATCAGGCCTGCATTCATGAATGTTGGAGCAGTCTACCTGAACCTTCCAACCTTGCATTTAATGGAGCATTCAATGCAGCATTGAATGCTGAAGAAGCAAGCAGCTGAGCATGCAACTAGGTCTGACCAGGTGCGTGGGTCTCTGGCAACCATTCATTCACATGCAGGTATCTTACTCATTAAGGTTTCCTTTGCTTATATATACCAAGTCATATGTGCAAAATGAGGCATCGAGAAAAAAACTACCAATATACACGCAAAACACCTGCATTCCCATCAACAAAAGAGCCTACCCAACTTGCTGAGAATAACCCAGAACATTTGCCTTGTTCTTCCCATTCTCCCAAGTTCTTCCTTTGTTCTTCCTCACCCACCATCAAACATCACCACTGATTTCATCATCGGAGTGTGTTTGGCTGGTACCACACCGGTCCATCTCCTTTGATCTTGTTTTTGTCTGCAGGAAGATCTCACGTCATCATCCAGCAGGACTTCGGATCAGCCAGGTCACTACCCCTAAGTTGTTGTAACTTTCTTACGGAAATTTGCATCAACAGATTGGCGCCGTCTGTGGGAAGCTGACTTCAGCCGTTGTGTTCATCACCGCAAACGCTAAGCTCTTCCTCCACGCAAGTCATCATGACTACCATATTTCGGGACACCAGTTCTTCTTCAGGAGCGTCTCAGAATGATGAACAACATCAGCCTGAGACACCTGAGAAAACGAGGGGAGCACAACTCCCCAGGACGCCAAAGTCCAAAGGTTCCTCCAAGATCCGAGCCGCTCACAAACTCCTTAAGGAGAGTCAGCGACATCTGGCCGCTGAGAATGCACTCCTGAAGCAGAATAATGAGCTGCTCGCAAAACAGGCCGAGCTGGCCGGGGAACTTGCACGCCACCGTGCTCAACTTGAGAATAGTGGGGGATCGGGCTTCCGATCACGCCGGACCCGAACCGAGCAGGAGGTCCTTTCGCCGTCTCCTTCTCGGCAAAGCACTCCTGCCGAGCCGAACGACCAGACCGATCAGCAGGACTCGGATCACGTCTTCCCGGGCTTCGAGGACATGCCCCCGGCCGAACAGGCCGAATGCCTGAACGCCCACCGTCTTCTTCAGCAAAAACAGGCGGCTTTCGGGAAACGTGCCCCCAGGAATTCGGGCGGAGACCGTGCCGACCCGAATACAAATCGACGACCCCCGGCCCAATCAAGGTTGGGGGCCAACAGTCCTGCCGGTTCGGCCGAAACCAGGGGCCCGATTCGGAATAGACTCGGCCCTATCCCCAGTCAGGATCCTTCCCCATCAGGAACTTACTCGGGGAGGCGATCAGTGAGCGACCGACTGGGGTCCACCATGGTCATGTCGGATCGACAACCGGCAAGCGAGAGGCTCACTCGTCAGCCGGTGAGTGAGAGACTCGGCAACCAGGCCGAGTGCTCAGGGGAAAATGCGGCCGAGCCGACCCCGCCCAATGTGGAAAATCTTGTTCGGACTTTGGTCCAGGACCAGATCCGAAGCGTCCACGATCGGCTCGGACATGTCGAGGTCTCCAGGGGGTATACCGGTAGAGCCGACCACGGGGAGGAACTTCCCCTCCCGTACACCAGCAGAATCATGGATGCTGAGGTCTCCCGCGACACCAAGCCCCCCAAGATGGATCAGTATGACGGGACCAAGGATCCCTACGACCATCTTGACAGCTTCAGATACGCCATGGAGGCCCGCCAGGCATCTGAAGCCACGAAGTGCAGAATCTTCCCTTCGACCTTGAAGGGCTCGGCTCGGGGTTGGTTCCGAACCCTCCAACCGAACTCCATCGACTCCTTCTCCGACCTCCGGAGGGCCTTCCTGGCGAGATATCGGGTTGTATCCGAACGACTCTACAACTTGAACGATATGTCGCTCATCAAGCAGCAGGAGGGGGAGAGCCTCAAGGCCTATCTGATCCGCTTCAACATCGAATATACGAAGTGCGACGATTGCGACGATAGGTCAGCTAAGAATGCCCTCATGCAAGGCCTGCACGCCGGGGGACTCCGTTCCCACTTGATGAGGAATCCTCCCTCCACTTACGATGAGCTTTCTGCCGAAGCCACTAAGTGGGCGCGGGCTGAGGAGTGGGATGCTCAGGTGGAGGCCCTGAATCCCAGGCCGACCTCGGCCAAGAGGAAGGAGGGAGAGGTTGCAACTCCCAAACCCCAGGTCCAATCCAAGAAGACCAGGACCGAGGAGCCACGCCAACTTCTGGGCAAGGGACCCAAGTTTGTCCAGTACACGGAGTACACTCCCCTCAACGCCGGTCTGGAGACAATCTACTCCAAGGTCAAGGACCAACTCCCAGTCGCAAGGGAGATCAAGGGACCACCCCCAGACAAAATCAAGGAGGGCGTCTTCTGCAAATACCATTCCAATCACGGCCACGTCACGGGTGATTGCTACGCCCTCCGCGACGGGATTGAGACTCTTGCCCGGGCGGGTAAGATCAATCAATTCCTGGCCGGTGGGCCTAGGGTACCCAAGGCCGCGCCGAAGAAGCCCACCAACACCATCGAGGTCCAGGATGCTGCCATCGGATCGATCGGGGGGGGACCAACCTTCGTGGGGAACTCGAACCGATCCCAGAAGGAGTATGTCAGACAGGCGGCTCAAGCACACGAGTCCCTGTCGATCCAGGCGGGTCAGCCCAGCACTTCCAAAAGACAGCGGAAGGACTGGGCACCGGTCACCTTTGAGCCAAACGAGGCAAACGAGATCATCTTCCCCCACTATGATCCGGTCGTCATAGTGGCTGAGGTGGCCGGGACAACCATCGCGCGCTCCTTCGTCGACGGAGGGAGCTCAGTCAACATCCTCTACCACTCTGCGTTCGCGCAGATGGGCATCGGCGAGGATAAGCTGGAGACCGATACACCTGCCTTGGTCGGGTTCGGAGGAGAAGTGGTTCAGCCCCTCGGACACATCTACCTTCCCCTTTCGCTCGGGAAGGGGCCGATCAAGAAGACCTGCATGACGTACTTCATTGTCGTCAAGCGGCCGTCAGCCTACAACATCATTCTGGGCAGACCGGCTCTGGTCGACCTTGACTGCATCGTCCATTACGCCAACCTCCTCATCAAATGTCCGGTGGGCGACGACTGCATCGTCATTCAGGGGGACCAGTGCTCGGCTCGGTCGTGCTACGCCGCTTCAATCAAGCAGAAGGGTCAGCTGCCGAACTCGCAGGAGCTTGACTCCATCGCCGATTCGGGCAGGTGGCCGAGGGCGGAGAAATTCGACTTCACTTCCGAGCCGATCTCAGATTCTCGACCCCTTCCCGCCGAGGCTTGGGAGGAAGTGCCGATCTCTGACGAGGCACCGGATCGGCTCGTCCGGGTGGGGACTCAGATCAGCCCCGAGCAGCGCTCCGCCATAATTGACTTCCTCCGTGCCAACGCGGAAGTGTTCGCCTGGTCTTACGATGACATGCCAGGCATATCGTCTGACGTGATCACCCACAGGCTGAACACTGACCCGGGATGCAAACCGGTCCGTCAGAAGAGGAGGTCATACGATCCGGTCCGGTACGCCGCCATGGCTGAAGAGGTAACCAAGTTGCAAAACAACGGGTTCATCCGGGAGGTCAACTACCCCGACTGGCTCGCCAACGTGGTCATGGTAAAAAAGAACAACGGGAAGTGGAGGATGTGCGTGGACTTCACCGATCTGAACAGGGCTTGTCCCAAGGATAGTTTTCCCTTGCCCAGAATAGATCAGCTCGTCGATGCAACAGCAGGACATCAGCTCCTCAGTTTCATGGACGCCTACTCTGGATACAACCAGATCCTGATGCACAAGTCCGACCAGGAAGGCACATCTTTCATAACTGATCGCGGCATATACTGCTACAAGGTCATGCCCTTCGGCCTCAAAAACGCCGGAGCCACCTATCAAAGGCTGGTCAACCACATGTTCAGATCTTCCATCGGCAAATCCGTAGAGGTTTACGTGGATGACATGCTGGTCAAGAGCATCAAGGCGGACGATCACGTCAAGGACCTCTCAGACATGTTCGGAGTCCTGAAGGAGTATCAGATGCGGCTGAACCCAGCCAAATGTGTCTTTGGGGTTCGGTCAGGAAAGTTCCTGGGCTACCTGGTCAGCCAACGGGGGATTGAAGCCAATCCGGAGAAGATCCAGGCTTTGATCAACATGAAGTCCCCAAGGACACGTAAGGAAATCCAGAGTCTGACTGGAAGAGTTGCCGCCCTGAACCGGTTCATCTCAAAATCTACTGACCGGTGCCTCCCTTTCTTCAAAGCCTTAAGGGGAGCAGGGAAGAGCATAGAATGGACCCCCCAATGCGAGCAGGCCTTTCAAGATCTGAAAAGGCACATGGGGGAACCTCCCATCTTATCCAAACCAGAGGAAGGTGAAGAACTTTTCCTCTACCTCTCTGTCTCTGACTCGGCTCTCAGCTCGGTTCTGGTGAGAGAGGTCGGCGGTGTACAACACCCCGTCTTCTATACGAGCCGAGCCCTCGCCGATGCCGAGACCAGGTATCCAAAATTCGAGAAGATGGCTCTCGCCCTGGTTAGCTCGGCTCGGAAATTAAGGCCCTACTTCCAGGCTCATTCCATCGTTGTCTTGACGGACCAGCCGCTCAGACAAATCCTGGCAAAACCAGAGACTTCGGGTCGGCTCATCAAATGGTCAATCGAGCTCGGCGAGTTTGACATCATCTACCGTCCCAGGACGGCCATCAAAGGTCAGGCCATGTCGGACTTCATCTGTGAGTCGACCACCTCGACGGAGGATCCACCACGCACCGACGCTATGACAACAGCAGCCGATCCGAACACAATCGGCGAACGCGGCCAGGTTGATCCCCTCACCTGGACCCTCTATGTGGACGGATCTTCCAACGCCATGGGAAGCGGAGCCGGGCTTGTTCTGATCTCCCCAGAACAAGTTGTGATGGAGTATGCTCTTCGCTTCAGATTTCAAGCATCAAACAATGAAGCAGAGTATGAGGCACTCATCGCCGGGCTCAGATTGGCAAAGGAGCTCGGCGCGGCCAAACTAAACATCTTCAGCGACTCTCAGCTAATCGTCAATCAGATTCTGGGAGAGTATGAGACTCGAGAGCCCAGCATGACTGCTTACCTCGAGAAGACTCGTCTGCTACTTGGGAACTTCCACGAATACAAAATATCCCAAATCCCGAGGGCAGAAAACTGCAGGGCCGACGCCTTGGCACGCCTGGCTTCGGCCACAGACACCGGATCCGCCAGGCATGTTCCAGTCGAAATCCTGGACAGACCTAGCACCGCCGAAACCGAGGCCGCGATTATGCAGACCGAAGCCGAGCCGAACTGGATGACGCCGATCATCAGCTACTTGGTCTCCGGGATCCTCCCCCCGGAGAAGGATAAAGCACGTCTCATCAAAACGAGGTCGGCTCGGTTCAGCATGATCGATGGTCAGCTCTACAAGAGAAGTTTCTCCCTGCCTTACTTGCGGTGTGTCACTCCCCAAGAAGGTCAGGATGTGCTGAGAGAAATCCACGAGGGGATATGCGGAAACCACTCTGGAGGAAGAGCCCTCGCCTACAAGACAATCAGGCAGGGTTACTTCTGGCCAACACTGAACAAGGACGCAGATCATCTGTCTCGCGCTTGTATCAAATGCCAGCAATTTGCCGCGGTTCCCCATCAACCTCCCCAGTTGCTGACCTCCATATCCAGCCCCTGGCCGTTCGCACAGTGGGGACTCGATCTGATCGGCCCTATGCCGAAGGCAAAAGGGCAAGTCACCATGGCAGTGGTAGCAGTCGACTACTTCACCAAATGGGCCGAGGCCGAGCCCCTAGCCACAACCACAGCCGAACGGATGGAGACCTTCGTCTGGAAGAACATCATTTGCCGGTTCGGCATGCCGCACACCATCATTGCGGACAATGGCAAGCAGTTCGACTGCAAGAAATTCAGGAGTTTTTGTTCACGTCTGAACATCAACTTGCGCTTCACCGCGCCTTACCATCCGCAGTCGAACGGACAGGTCGAGGCCATCAACAAGATCATCAAGAAAACCCTCAAGACTAAACTAGATAATGCTAAGGGAAATTGGCCTGAACTCCTGCCAGAAGTACTTTGGTCCTACCGAACTTCCTATCGCAACTCCACGAAGGAAACACCCTATGCATTGGCGTTCGGAACTGACGCTGTTGTCCCGGTCGAAATGGGGACTCCTTCATTCCGGACCGGCACGTACAATCCCGAGACCAATGACGCCGGACTTCGGCTCGGCCTGGACATGATCGAGGAGAGGCGAACCAACGCCAATCTCTGCCGAGCCGCCTACCAACAG
This sequence comes from Dryas octopetala, assembly GCF_963921425.1. Lineage (NCBI taxonomy): Eukaryota > Viridiplantae > Streptophyta > Magnoliopsida > Rosales > Rosaceae > Dryas > Dryas octopetala. The sequence goes on along the minus strand of NC_141372.1, from coordinate 15,986,248 downwards.
AGGGTAGCCAAGTACTACAATCAAAGGGTCAGACCCAGAAGCTTCGGATTGGGCAATCTCGTCATGAAAAAGAATCCCCTTGCCATCAAAGAGAGCTCATTCGATCCGAACTGGACCGGACCATACAGAATCACGGGCATAGTCAAGCCCGGCACTTACAACTTGGCCACTCTGGCTGGTAAGCCTCTCAAGCATAGCTGGAACGCTGAACACTTGAAGACTTATTACCAGTAAAAATGTAGTTAGGATCGGGGACTGTCCGACCTAACACCCATTCCAATCAATGAAAGGATGAACACATTTCTACTCATTTTTCTACTTTTTTTTTCTCTTCGAAGCAAACACTGGGGACTCCACTCCTATACACTTCTAACAAAGAGGAAAGATCTAAGTGTTTCCTTCGAAAAAAATAGTAAACCCATGTGCCGAGCCGAAGTGCCATTTTCGGCCCGACGCTCGGTGCATTACAGACTCATCAGGTCTATAAACTCATGTGTCGAGCGGGCGCGCCATTTCCGGCCCGATGCTCGACATATTACAGACTCATCAGGTCTATAAACTCATGTGTCGAGCGGGCGCGCCATTTCCGGCCCGATGCTCGACATATTACAGACTCATCAGGTCTATAAACTCATGTGTCGAGCGGGCGCGCCATTTCCGGCCCGATGCTCGGCATATTACAGACTCATCAGGTCTATAAACTCCCGTGCCGAGCTAGCGCGCCGCTTTCGGCCCAATGCTCGGCATGGTACAGACTTATCAGGTCTATAAAAATCCCTGTCTGAGCCGAAGTGACTTCCTACAGTCTTAACGTTCAACAGGATATTTCTAAAAGAAAAATATACACTCCAACCAAAACTTTCATCGTGCATACCGAGCCGATCTGAAAGTAGGTTTGAATATTTTTCTCAAAAACTGCATTCCTAAATATCTCAATGGGTATGCCGAGCCCATTCGAGATGACTAGGGTCTTTAAATTTTTACTTATCTTGGTTATACTTATCAAGCTGATCCGAAGACAAGTTCTAATTTATCATTACCATTCATTTTCATCGCGATCGGCATGCCGAGCCGATCTCAAAATGCCTTGGTTTTTATTATGTTTTTCACTTTTATCATTTTCTTGCCCATGTGTTATTAGTTTTGTCTTTTAGCTTAATTCCCGAGCCGAACTGACAGCAACTTGTATCATAAAAAGAAATACTGATAAATAAGTAACATAAAACCAAATACAATCTGTTCCAAAATTAGTCAAACCCGAGCCACACCTCGGCTCGGGAAGAAATATAAAAACATAAACATTACAATTAAGCAAAATCAGCTATCATGCAGACCGCTCGGCAGGGCTCTCCTGGACCGGCTCGGTAGACTCCTCAGGCGTCTCCTCGCCAAGCTGCACCACCTCAACCCCGCCGATCTGCATCTCAGCGTTGGGATCGGATTCGGGGGCCGGGGGGATCGGGGTCGGCTCGTACGCGGGCAGTGGAGGGTCTTCCGGAGTCGGCTCGGCTTCTGCGGGGACTTGGCGATCAAGAGGAGGAAGCTCATCCTGATGACTCCCCTGGGTATCTTCCCCCTCGTCATCAGACTCGCCGAGGAATGAGACATCCCAGTCCGGCCTCTTCGCTTTGATCGCCTCCAAGAGCTCCTGATACCCATCAAAGTGGGCATCAGCCAGTGCCTGGGCGCTTGGAAGCCCAGCTCGACGCCGAGACTCGGCCGCCCTTCGTTCAGCCTCATCAACATCCCGCTGGAGCTGGTCAGCAAGTTGCCCCAGGTCGGCCACCTTTTGCTCTGAAGAGGCAAGCTCCTTGCTGAGCCGAGCGACCTCCTCCTCCCTCCCGGCCAGCCTGGACCGCAGACCCTCCGACCGTTCACGCTCGGCATCGACCGTCCGCTCGGCCTCGGCTAGCTTCTCTTTTAGCTCCAGGATTCGTGCCCGAAACCTCTCCAGTTTCGCCTCGGCATCGACGGCGGCTTTGGCAGCTTCGAACTGCCTCATGGCGAGCTGCAAGAAAAAGAGAGGCAAGTTCGTTACTAATCCGAACCGAGCGAATGGACGAAATCCGAAGTAAAAGAGACTTACCAACATGGCCTGGCGGGATGCGATCAGAGCCTGGTGGCTGAAGCCCGGCTCGCCATGATCGGCCCACAGCCCCTCCTGCGCCCTCGCGGTCATCACGCGCTTAAGGCCCGTGACGAACGGCTCGAGGCCGGGGTCTACCTCCACCGCCTTCAGGGGCGCCGAACCCGACGTCCCGGCACCAGAACCGCCGGGCTCGGCCCGAGCCCTCTTCTCCACCGGGGCCTCGGCCTGGGAGGCCTTCCTCTTCTCTGCCTGCCGAACCGGTCTCCGCGCAGGAGATCTAGGCTGAGCTGCCGCTGGGGCAGGAGCCTGGACCGGCTCGGTAGGGGGCCGCCCCGCAGCTCTCCTTTGGACACTCTTCGCCGCCTTCCTCCTGAGCCGAGCCTCAAGATCTGCCGAATTCATACCTCTTTCCGCTCTCGGATTCCACCTGGGTACAAACCAGGAGATCCCACTTAACCTGATCTGAGTCGGTCCGAGCAGGAACTTGGTGGACAGATATTCGGTCGGCGAATCTCTGATCACGGCGATCTGATCCTTCAGCTCACCTCGGAGTTTATATTTGCCCCAGCTGACTGCAAGGATGAAACCAAAAGAAGTTAGCCACAAAATACACATACAATCACTACAAAATATATATAAATTGCCCTCGGATCGGCCCCAGTCTTCCGTTGCCCACCTGGGATCCTAAAAGCTCTCGGAACCCGAGCCGTGGTGGGTCTGCTCGGATCGGAGAATTCCCAATCCCCGGAGACGAAGAAATATCTCCTCTTCCAGGTCTTCTGAGAGGAGGGGTTGCCCGAGAACAACGGCCCCGAGTAGGCCTGCAGGTTGTAGAAGCCGATCTCAGTGTTCTTCGACCTCAGCGCGTAAGAGCAGAACAGGACATCCTTGTGTGGCACACGCTTGTGCACTTTGTGCCACAAGATGTGCATGGACAGGATGATCCTGTACACGTTCGGGTTCAGCTGGTGTGGCGCCGCGCCGATCGTCGCAAGCCAGTCCTGCAGGAAGGTGTGCAGGGGAAGCCGAACCCCATTCTCAAACATCTCCGGGTACATGGTCACCCATCCTATCGGGGGTCGGCTCGGCTTCTCCCCCTCGCTCGGCAACCTCATCAGCACGGAGTCGGGGACTGAGTATCTATTCCTCAAATCCCTGAGATGGTACTCGGTCATCTCATTGGGGATCTGATCGGCCTTCCACGCCAGTTCCTCGTAGAAGTCCGGGTCGATCGGATTCCCCGTCACCCCCTGAGCCGAGGTCGACGCCTCGTGACCCCTATCCCTTCCATCCGAGCTTGAAGTGAGTCTGCTCGGGATAGTGGCGATCGGCTCGACGTCGAGAGGTTCTCCATCACCTCCTTCGGCCGTGCCTTGTTCCCAGTCGGAACTCAATATCTCGGGGTTTTCCTGATCCCCTCGGGCTCGGCGCTCTCCACCCGGATTGCGATTCAATGCCGAGCCGGCCTCGTCCAACTCTTCGGACAACCCATCCCAACTCGCCTCACCCGCAGGTGGGCTTCGGCTCGGCTCGGCCTCACCCGCAGATGGGCTTCGGCTCACCTCAGCCTCACTATCTCCCTCGAAGGCTTCCCCAGAGCCGAGCCGACCACTTGAATCAGTCTCGGACATTACAAACACCTTCTCACCTTTCTCTCTCTTGCTTTTTGAATCAAAAAGTGGTTTTTCTCAAGAACTCTCAAGAACACACACCCAAAACCCGAAAAACACAAAAACTCAGAAAGGAGGAGAATCACTTACTGGTTTTCCTCCGCCCAAAGTCTCCGCCCCTTACACACTCGGAACCACCTCGCCCGCGACCGTGTCTAGTCAAAATCAGGATCGGACAACCTCTCAGACGGCGGTGGGAGATTGAAATTCGCGGCGAGAGAGAGAGGTTTCGCAGAGAGAGGAAGAAGCTGAAGATGAAAGTGTGAGGGAAGAGAGAGAAAAGCATGATTTATACCCCCATGCAAACTGATCTCAGCCCTTCATTTCTGGCGCTTCACATGCCAGATCTTGACACCTGTCAAGCATTCAAAAATACCCATAACGAGGTGACCCTTACGTTCCCCCATGCAGAAATCAAACGTCCCTTCACTTGTCCCTGAGATTTTTTGACCAATCACAAGACGTCTTGCGTTCGGATCTTCTGGAATGTGGGCTCGTAGGGTTCGGCTCGGATCAAGCAACATGCTATCTTTGGGATTGCCCTTACACTTCAACTTCCAATCCACCACTGCCCGCTCGGATCGGAAGTTGGGGGACTCCTGTTTGTGGGAAAATCCACATCGATCCGAACAGCCAGTCACAGCTTGACACGTGGCGGGTCAAACATCCACCTCGGAGTTGATTCTCAGTGGTCAAACTTTGACTTCCACGTCATTACTGATCAGCACTTCCTCTACCAGCTCAGACCGGATCTCCGCACCGCCCCTCCCTGTTCGGTCCGAGCCGAACCGATGATCTTCCACGGGATCGAGTGTCCATCTTCCCACGATCATCCCGGCTCGGCTCGGCTCGGCACTAGAGATGGCTTCCTTCCGAGTTCTGGCGTCGACCAGTTAGGGCTCGGAAAGACTCCAATCTATGGACCGGCTCGGCCTGGAATCCCGTGTCCGATCCGACCACATATGGACTTCGTGTCTTCGCATGGGAACATGTGTTCGTATCGGATCGGCTCGGCTCTCCGCCGCCATTCCCAGGAAGATCACGCCAGGATGAGCCGCCACACCTAAATGTACCTGACACATTCTTCTGACAGATAGAATATCAGGCCTGCATTCATGAATGTTGGAGCAGTCTACCTGAACCTTCCAACCTTGCATTTAATGGAGCATTCAATGCAGCATTGAATGCTGAAGAAGCAAGCAGCTGAGCATGCAACTAGGTCTGACCAGGTGCGTGGGTCTCTGGCAACCATTCATTCACATGCAGGTATCTTACTCATTAAGGTTTCCTTTGCTTATATATACCAAGTCATATGTGCAAAATGAGGCATCGAGAAAAAAACTACCAATATACACGCAAAACACCTGCATTCCCATCAACAAAAGAGCCTACCCAACTTGCTGAGAATAACCCAGAACATTTGCCTTGTTCTTCCCATTCTCCCAAGTTCTTCCTTTGTTCTTCCTCACCCACCATCAAACATCACCACTGATTTCATCATCGGAGTGTGTTTGGCTGGTACCACACCGGTCCATCTCCTTTGATCTTGTTTTTGTCTGCAGGAAGATCTCACGTCATCATCCAGCAGGACTTCGGATCAGCCAGGTCACTACCCCTAAGTTGTTGTAACTTTCTTACGGAAATTTGCATCAACACATATCTTCATCTTGCTTCGGACTTAGCCCCCCAGTAGTGTCTAAATCGCCACCTACTGTGGAAGTAGCGCTGATAAAAAACAAAAACAAAAATGTTTTCATGTTTTCGAAGCATATAAATTTGTTTGGAATAAAAGCAGCTGATTTATCTGATATTTGGCTCCTAAAGTTAAAGTTAATAGGGTTAAGTCACAAACTTGTTTGACAATATTTTTAAAAGTCTTAAAAGCGCATTTAAATAATCAAAAGTCCTTTTAGTTGTGTTTGATCTAAAAAAAAAAAAAAACTTTTGGATTGTAAAAGCATTTGGAAGCACTTCCCGCTAAGTGTTTTTTCAGAAAGCGCTTCCAAGTACATTCACAAAAAGTATTTAAATTTTTTTAAAAAAAAATTAGAGCAAATTATTCGTAAGTACCTCAACTATACACTGACTTTCAACTTAGTATCCCAACTTTGAAAACTTGACAAAAAGTACCTCAACTTTCATTTTGTGTCAAAATAGTACCTCTGTTAGTTTTTCTGTCAAATAAACCGTTATCTGCTGAGGTGGTAAGGATATTTTTGTCTTTTTTCCCACATTTAAAAGATAATAATATTTTTAATAGAGCGAATTACAATTTAGTACCTTAACTATACACTGACTTTCAATTTAGTACCCCAACTTTTAAAACCTGACAAAAAAATACCTCAACTTTCATTTTGTGTCAAAATAGTATCTCCGTTAGTTTTTCTGTCAAATGAACCGTTATCTGCTGACGTGGCAAAGATATTTTCGTCTTTTTCCCAACATTTAAAAGATAATAATATTTTAAAAAACTTTTTAATAAACAAATTTCTTAAAAAAATTTCTTAAAATAAAAACCTTTCCTCCTCCCCCTTCCCCAGCCTTGCCACATGCAGCATCACCCCTCAGCCCCAGCCTCAGCCCCAGCCCCGTCCCTCTCCCCTCCCTTCCCCCACCCAGCCAGCCCCACACCAGCCCCTCTCCTTGCCAGACCTACCCTCTCCCCCACCCCAGTCCCGTCGCACCCCTCCCCCCCAGCCCCAACCCTGTCGCACCCCCTTCCCCCAGCCAGCCCCCAGCTAGCCCCTCTCCCTCCCACCCCAACCCCCACCCAACCCTCCCCCACCCATCCTCTCCCCTTCCCGCCCCCACCCATCCCCTCCCCTCCCCTCCCCTCCCCTCCCCTACCCGTCCTTTCCCATCCTCCTACCTCTCCCTGCCCAACCTACCCTCGCCCCCCCACCCTAGCCCTCACCCATCCCCTCCGCCCACACTCATACTCCCACCTCTCTCTGCCCGACCCACCCTCTCCCCCCACCCCCAGTCCTGTCGCACCCCTCCCCCCCAACCCCCAGCCCCTCCCCGACACCCTCATACAGCCCCTCCCCGACCCACCCCAACCCAGCCCCCTCACCCCTTACCTAACCCCGACCTTCCCTACCCATCCCCCAAAATTTTTTTAAATTTTTAAAAGTTTTAATTTTTTAAGAATTTATTTTTTATTCAAAAGTTTTTTAAAATATTATTATCTTTTAAATGTAGGGAAAAAGACGAAAATACCCCTGCCACGTCAACAGATAACGGTTCATTTGACAGAAAAACTAACGGAGATACTATTTGACATAAAATGAAAGTTGAGGTACTTTTTTGTCAGGTTTTCAAAGTTCGGGTACTAAGTTGAAAGTCAGTGTATAGTTAAGGTACTAAATTGTAATTTGTTCTTTTAAAAATATTATTATATTTTAAATGTGGGGAAAAAAATGAAAATACCCCTGCCACGTCAGCAGATAACGGTTTATTTGACAGAAAAACTAACAGAGATACTATTTTGACACAAAATGAAAGTTGAGGTACTTTTTGTCAAGTTTTCAAAGTTGGGGTACTAAGTTGAAAATTAGTGTATAGTTGAGGTACTTACGGATAATTTGCTCAAAAAATTATGTCTTTTTAAAAAAAGTACTTTTAGTGAAAGTGCTAAGGAGTAAAAACACTTTCTACAAAAACACTCTCAAACAAGCTAGTTTCAGGGTGCAACAACAGACTACATATTGCTTGTAGAAGCAGTACAAATATTTACTGTAATGATATATATATTAACAATATCTGTATATAGTTTTGTATCGCACTCGTATTAATTAATGAAAGTGATAGGAAATATAGATCATTTACTTTTATATCCATTTCCGGCCAGTACTAAAGTTTTGTAATTAAGGGTGCCCAATTACAACACATGTGTTTCGACCAAAAACAAAATTAGAACACATGTGATAAATAATTAATTTGAGTTGTATACTCAAAATCCTAAAATGAAAAAAAAAAAAAAAATTTGATGTATATAGGGTAAAGAAACTAGGGATGGATCTGTAACATCCTTTTTTTGATACAAGTTTTGACACAATTTTTCAATAAGGCCCACTGTATATTGGATTTAACGATCTAAACTATCTATTTTTTAGGTCTCCATTAAATAATCATCTTTGCAAAAAAAAATTAGGTAAATCGAAAATCATTTACCTACAAAAATTAAATGCTCATTATTTAAAATATTTATATTTTTTTATAATTTAATCTTTGTAGGTAAATAATTTCCGATTGATCTAATTTTTTGCAAAGCTGATCCTTTAATGGAGACGTAAAAAATAGACTATTCGGATATTTGAAATCCTATATAGAATGGGAACCATTGAAAACTTGGGTCAAAAATAAGATGCCACTAATCCTTTCGCAAAAAAACTAACCTTTTAACATCAAGGATTTGGTCTGGTTTTTGATCCATAACTTAAACCTAACAATCTATAAGAATAAGGATTTGGTTGGCTTAAAATATTAATGTGTAGAGCCAACGAAATTCTTCTAGTTTTTAGCCCAAAAAGAAAAAGAATTCTTGAGTTTTAGAATGTATCTTGAAAGCTGCTCCTGAAAAATGGAAATTTCGAAGGATTAGGGAAATTTTAACCCTTAAAATAATTTCTAAGGATTAGTGGAAACCTTCTCTAAACACACACAAAAATAATAAACAAAAGAAATCACACAACGGTCAACACACACACACAGAGATATATATATATTATCAATTAAATAGACAGGAAATGAACTCATGCAACTCTGATTTTTCTATTTTTGTCAGCATCAGAAATTTTATAGTTGACCCAAAAAAATAAAAATTATGAGGTGGATGTCCACCTTGTAAGAAAAGAGTGGACATATACAAATTTTGTTTACACTACAACAATAAGGGTCAAAGGCAACCAATTATTTCCTGCATCTTAAGCTCCTTAATCAACCATTGTAGGTTGGTTTACTGCTTAGCCACTAAATATCCATTAATGTATGGATAGTTGCACAGATTGAGGTGGCTTAAGCTCAATACAAACTAATCCCAGAAATTGGTTGCTGCATAATATGCTTGCTGACATTGATGTAGACAAGGGCATTAAGAACTAATGCTGCAGGCAGGTACTTAACTAAGCAACCCTTTGCAGTTTAGTTTGTTAGTTGGTGGGTTTGATTATTCAATACTTCACTATGACCAACTCCTTATAAAACCAATGGGAAATCAGTCTATGGTATACTCACCAAATCAGAAGTAGTTTCCTAGTTTGCTCAAACTATACTGATATAGTTTATTTTGGTGTTTCAATTGGTCACACTCTGCTACCATCACAAGCAACTAATATATTCTTCATTGATACCAGAATAAACTAACAATACATTAGTGGCTTTCCCATATATTGTATTAAACTCACTAATGCCATGATTACAAATGGTTGATAAAGTCTATTAAGTTCAACTACTAAGTAGTGTTGCTTAAATTGCATTTAAATTATTATCCATTTTACAATTTAATATATATTTTGCTATGGGTGCTGGGTAGCTTCTTGGATGACTTATGATAAACCATGAAATGATCAATAAATTGGTTAAACTGAAGCCAAGCACAAATATAGAGAAATGAAGTCGTACATTAATAAGTGCCACAGGTGTTACAAGTGTTGCTGCTTCAGACTTTCAAAGCTTCAAGACAAATAGATGATTCCTAAACCCTATAGAGGTTTTACTTAAACACCTCTTCAAAAACCCAAGTCCTAATTAATACATGATTGTCTGCTAAAGTTCATTTCTAACCAACCTTCAAAATATTTACTAACATTCAAAAGAGTTGAACTTGCTATTCTATATGAGGCCAACAACCTAATATATATTAGCAAGTTTAACTGTCCAAAATACCAACCTAAAACTAATACAGCAGCAAACCTTACATCCATAGTTCAACAACAAAAATCTCTGTGGCAGCAGCAATTCCATTTCATTTCCTAGTCTGCAAGTTTTCAGCAGCCATACCTGATAACTTGTCATGCTTCCTAGTTGCTTCATTCAGGGAGCATCCTACATTCAACATTCCCCCATGTGTTGAAACCATACGATCAGGAGAAGGAGTTGAAGCATTGGCAGAATGAGTGGCTGAATCAGATGACGCATTCCTACGTCTTGGCAGGGTAGACAGGAAGGTTGAAGGCACATAATCATGTGAATCTTGTGTCATTGTACCATCAGATAAGACTTGCACTATGGGAGGCAGATAGTCTTGTGTGCTTGGAAGTGACGTAGCTGCTGTCCTGAAGTAATTGTCAAGAGCACTTGACACTCGAGTCTCAAAGTGTATCTCCATGTTCTGCTGCTGCCTCCGCAACTGCAAAATCTCTTCTTGGTGCATGCTTCGCACACGCTCCATCTCCCGACGATACTGATCCAGCATAATCCTTGCTCTATGAGTTTCCTCTTTTTGTTGTTCAGCTTCTCTAGCAGCTTCTTCAGATTGTTGCTCGTAGGCAGCCTTCAAAGCATGCAGCTCAGCTGAGAGACCTCGCCTATCAGTCATGAGTCTAGGTATGTCTGAAGGAGTTACCTCAATCTCATAACCCTTAACTCGGTTACCCTGCTCTGGGCCAAGCACAGCTGCAAATACCTCACTGAAAACCTGGGGTGTCAATTCGACACTATTCGGCAACTCTTGGTATGCACGAATCCTATTGTCTAACTCAACCTGCACATAAAATTTAGTAAACATACCTTTATTATAAGTGAAATGAATGATTTTCATCTCCATGTATCATTTTCTTTGATTTGGAGACCTCCCATCCATTCTTGCCTCCAACTTTAAATTGGGTACAAGTTACAAAAATGGCTTGGCAAGTAGAAAGAGGAAAAAAATAAGAGCAATACTTTGAAGAATTCCATGAACTGTAATTTGGATTATCTAGGGAGCTCCTTGCTTGATTGATCTCTAGCTAGCTAGGCAGAACAAAATGATATTGGTTCATGAGGAACTGGGGCATTGGGTTGGACTTAAAAAGAGTGTTGCAGTTGAAGTTTGTTACTGAGGGGAAAGAGTGAGGATTCTTAGGACTGAAAAGTGGAGGAAGTGGGCTTGTTAGAGGTAGCCAAATACGTGGGATTTTAATTATTACTGTCTAGTAGTAACAATTAGAATATCACATATTAGATATTGGCACTGCCTATGTAGATTTTCCAATGTCAAATACGTGGGATTCTAATTGTTACTGGCTAGTAGTAACAATTAGAATCTCACATATTACATATGTCCACTGCCTATGTATTGCCACTGCCTATGTTTGCAATTGCTTATGCATATGCTAATATGTAACAACTAGAAAATAGCTATTCTAATCTCACAAATTACTATGCCTATTCTAATTCCAAATATTGTCTGCCTATTTGCTTATTTCTCACTATCTGCTTTTTTGTAACCATATTGCAGGATTCAAAGAAAATGGCCACAAAAAAGGCAATAATAATTGCAAAAGAAAAAAGGATTATACCAAAACAGTCCTGAAAAATTCAGTACAGGTGCAACATGGTTGCATTCCAAAGTACTATGGACAAAATTAAAGATGACCTGACTGCCAAGGCATACAAGAAGCTACAGAAAAACACCTTTTTGGCCACTTATAAATGCATTTCACAATGAAAATGATGGGAAGCAACCCTGTGAAATCAGACGACGGTGTTGGACTCTTCATCTAAGTATACAACAAGGAAACGAAGAAGTTCCATTTTGGTAAGAAGGAAATAGAACTTACAACAAGTGACATTGCTGATTTATTTGGGCTCCCAGAATTGGGAAATGAAGTTCTCTTGACAAAAAAAGGTTTCAAGAAATCCAAGTTCTTTACAGATCACTTTAAGGATGATTAACAAAGGATAAATAGAACCTCAGTGCAAAATGCTCTCTATAAAGCAGTAGAGGAAGGAAAACAACCTCAAACACCAACAGGGAATCAGAAAACTTCAAGGAAGATAAGACTGAAAGACAACAGTAACAATGTTGTACGTCTAATAATTTTGTACCTGTTGGCTACTTTTCTATTCCCAAACTCTGGATACCACCTTGCTTGGGACTTGGTCAAGCATGCTGAAGACTTGGATGGAATGGCACATAAAGCATGGGCAAAGGGAGTGCATGATTACTTGCACAAATCATTGTGCAAAGACAGTAAATCAATGGTTGGTTGTGTCATTGCCATACTGGTAAGCACTAAACTGAATTCATTAAATATGAATGTATTATTTTAGACACTATGTTTATTGTTTATTACAACTTTTAACCATTTTTGTACAATTTTTCTCTTTGATGAATTCCAGTATTAGATATGCAAAAAGACAAACATCATTAATCCAATCAACGGCAGAGAGGAGGAAACTCCTGACATAGTCAAATGGGATCTAGATGATCTCAATCGCAAGTTGAAACATTACAGACTTGAAGACTTTACGGTAAAAAAGGAAAACAAAACATAGTTACTTTATACCAATAACTATTTTCAAAACCAAAATACTAACAATCTTCACTTTAAATTGTGAAGAATATGTTTTTTTTTTTTGGCCAGGGTGAAGAACATGTTTGATGATGAAGAAAGAGGGGAGAAACCACCTAATCAGGAAATATGTCGACTAGGAGACACAGAAGAAGATGAAGAACCACAACTGACACTCCATGATTGCTTAGATAAAAAAGACAAAGAGGAGGAAATGGAAGTAGAACCGTCACTCGAAGCTTGGGTAAGAATTCAAAACTAATAACAAAACACCACTGCATATTTATTGTGCATGTTTGTTGTATAAGTTGCCACTATTAGACAATAACAAACATCAGAAAACCAGAAATTGCCACTGCCTATGCATATTTCTTAATTATTATGTATATGCCATACTTCCTTTTATTTTGTGTCTTTTATAAGCAACCAAATAGTAGCAAATATGTGGGATACTAATTGTTACTTTATGGTAGTAACAACTGAAATTTCACATATTAGTGTGCCTTTTTGCTACTGTCAAATATGTGACATTCTAATTGTTACTTCCTAGTAGTAACAAATAGAATTTCACATTTCCTTTTGTAATAAAATGCCACTTTATCACAGTAACAATATGGCAAACACTAACATTTTCTTTTATATATGCATGCAGTTAGACTGCTTTGAAAGTGAGCAAATCAATAGAGAGGATAAGAAGGACATGGAACAATTCTGTAACATCTATGAAGAAGTCATAAAACAATTAAAGACAGTAGTGGTAAATGAAGATGAAGATGAAGATGATGTCAACAGTGAAAATGAAGATAAAGTCACAGGCAAAAAATTGATTAAACAACTCACCACTTACAATGCCATACTTGATGAGAAAAATGAAAATTATTGGCAAATGGTTCTCACTGCAAAAGATGAAATTGGGAAACTCAAGAGTGACAATTATGAACTGAGCCAAGAAAATAAGAAATTGAAGATGATGAACAACAAAGTTAAGGAATTACTCAATAAAGAGAAATAAAAGAGAAGAAGTGATAAAGAGGAACAACAAGTCCTAGAGGCCAAAACAAAATCACTCTTTGAAGAGATTGAGAAGCTGAAAGAAACAATTTCAAGACAGAAAGAGATGATTGAGAAGTTGGATAACAGTGGGAACATTGAGTGCCTTGCACATAGGTCAAACCCACTTGTCTCACCTGAATTAAAGAGACGAGCAAATGGAAGTAGAGCATTCGGCTGAAGATTCTTTAGAGCATCAAGATGAGCCTCAAGCTGCAAGGACTCCTCAACAAGAGCATACAGTTGAAGAGTCTTATGAGCATCAAGATGAGCCTCCACCATCTTTTGCCTTTGAGAATGCTGCCTCAGTTAAATTAACTCACAGTCAACCTGCAGAGCATCAACCTGAACAGTCTTCTCCTTGCCTCAATTGATTTATAATTTTGTCTAGAAAAACATAAATATTAATCCACAATAATGAGAGAACATATATATAAATCCATCTTGGGCTTAAACTACACATCTAATTACTTGCAAAGGAAATTCTAAAAAAAAAAAAAATTAATTACAGAGGACGCTGAGAATTTTTATTACTATTGAAATCCCAACCCTGCAATCCATATTGTGCAACTATATCTGTTAGGCCCCAAAATGGGGCCTAGGCAGAGACACCCGCCTCAAGAACCTTAGAATACGATATCATGCCTTAGCATCATTATTCCAAGTTTCTTAAGACGAGATAAGTCAACCAATGAAAATCATAAAATCATAAAGTATACAGCGAAAATCATAAAAATATATTTTAAAATATAACTAAAATAAGCCAACCCAGTAGGGTACTTAGAGTTTTACTAATAAAACCTTTAGCACAACAGGTCGTCAGTAAAGATCATGTTTGTAAAACAAAAACCCAAAACAGGATATCAACCAAAGACTAGAAAGATATTCTGAATAATTACAAATTGTATAAAACGATAGGTAATAAAACTGGTATAAGCCCAACAAAATAACACGTTAAACATGAAGAAGACCTGAGGATGCCCAGCATGATATACGAGTGTCTCGCCCAACCGATTAATCAAGATCGTCAATCGGAACGTTATCTGCAATCACAAGAAAAAAGCAAAACAACGACGTAGGGGGTAAGCATCACATACGATCATAGCTTCCCTTCAGGGGACCCTGGTTGGATTTGAAAATAGTAAGTAAAATACTTAATAAATATAGCCAAAGATAAAACAGTTTAATAAGATTCACTAATAAACCAATATCAAAGTTTAATCGTTGAAATTAACAAAACCTTTGATGATGAGCATGCAACTTTTTTAAAACGTTTATAGGATCCCAAAGTATCATTACCTGATGATTGATCACTAATGACCAACTACACTTACCGCATGCAAACACAGTAATGTAGCAAGAGTATCTTTTACCATAGTAGTATCCCTTAAGCTAGCGTCCTCAGAAGGACAAATCGACTAGCTCGTCTGTACGTATCCCTTCCTAAAGTTTACGGGATCGAAATCCAAGGTCATCGTTTTTCATGACCCTTTACTCTCAGATCATCATTAACAACAAAATCATGCGACATTGCATACAAAAACAAAGCAGAGTTCATAAGCAACATATTTATTATCATACATACATGCACTAAAATAGTCCCACTAGTCAGGTGTGAGAATCCTCTACCTGGTGTTCAAGCTTAACTTCTCTGTACTTCCTTAGTACCAACGTCCTTAAATCCTTCGCTGAGAAACTGGAAATCCAAATCCGACATAATACCGACTTTAGTCAACGGTAAAATAGACAGGGTCTCAGAATAACCTTTCCTTTCGGTCATGCCTTCCTAGAAAATCTTAGAAACTAGTCTACTAAGACTAAGTCTCTGTATTTTTTAGACTTAGGTTTCTATTTAAAGTCTCATTTTATTTATAAGTCTGAAAGTTAACCAATTAAAGTCTAACAACATGACCAAGTCAATACGGGGGAGACTGAGGGATCAATCCCAATATCCTTAAGCTGGCAGAGCAACAACAGCTGATACTTACCTCGACATCACGTGTTCGGTTACTTTAATAGAGTGGCCTCAATCCATTATTAGGTTGTTTATTTAATGAGTAACTAGTCATAAAAGCTAGCAAAATAATTTAATTTAAATTTAAACTTTATTTGCATGCTTCTTAGTAAAACTAATTCTTTTTTGTAATAGCAATTCTATAATCTAATTTAATTTACATAATTTAATTGATTATAATTAATCTCACTTTAATAAACTAATTATGTAATTAAATCTAATTTAAACATGATTAAAAAATCCAACTTAGCTAATTAATCATGCATAATTAAATCCATTTTTTAGTCATGATTGATTAATTTAATAAAACCAACTTTAACTAATTAATCATACATAAAACTTTAAAAAGAAAGTAGAGATAAAATACCTGATTGTAGACCTCCTTAGATTAATCTACACAAATAGAATTGCTAAAACAAAAATTAAAGCCTAATAAGTAATTAACCTCAAAATAAAATAACTTAACCGAGATTAAGAGTCTTACCCAAAGACCATACCAAGGCGAGTAGAAAATTTGGCAGAGTTTTCCCATAATTTGCCAAAATTATTTGCTTGAAATATTTCTAGGTGCAAAATCCTTAAGGGCACCCAAGAAAATATCTCAAACAAATATTTCAAACTAAAGAAACTCCCAACAAATGGTTTGCCTCAAGAAAACTTTGGAAAAATCACAAAGTTTTGGTGTGAGGAGTATGGAAAGGGTGGTCCTCTATTTATAAGCTTGTGAGAGTGAGAGGTTTCCTTATTTCTTCGATGTAGGAAAAGTTCTCACTCACAAATCAGCCAAAACAAGGGAAAAAGAGCTGAAAATTCGAACCAGGTCAAGGGAACCAAGTCGGGTCGAGGCGCGGGTCTGGCTAAGAGAGGAAACGGAGTGGGTCGGGTGGAGTGGACGGGTCGTATGGGCGGGCTAGACCAGAGGGAGTAGAAGACGTGTCATACGAGACAGGCGGCTGGGAGTCGTTCGTCTGCGTGCGGTGCGGATCGCGGGTGCACTGTAGCTCCGTGTGCTGCAATGCACTGGATTACGTCTTAGCACCTCTTTGTCTGTCTAATCTAACGTGATCAACAGCTCAAATTTTGCCACGTCATCGGCTGACAATTTCTTTTTAATTTCTTAATTTTTCCGATTTTTTTTTTCCATTTCAATTAGGGGTGGGCGCGGTGCGGTTTGGTCCTTTTCTCCCCCGGAACTGGGCGCTGCGCCGAACATTCATACGCGGTGCGGTTCGGTGTTTAAAACCGGGAAAGGAGTAAAAAAACCAAACCAAACCAGACCATTGAAGGTACGGTGCGGTGCGGTGCGGTTCTCCACTGCGGTTTTGTAACATTTACATATGTTTTAAATTTTTTTAATGTTTTATAATTTATATAAAACATATGTTGTGGGGTTTGAGCAATTGGGTTTGGTTTAGGGTTTGGTTGGGCAAACTAGTTTATGTAACTAAACTATATAGAGTATATAGAATATATAAAATTTTAAAGCTTAGGATTTACGGTTTAGAGAATGAGAGATGAGTTGCAACCAAATCCTATACCATAAGTATTAAATCCTTATACCATAAACCCTAATATCCTATAGGACCTATACCATATCCTAAACCTTATACCATAAATTTTAAATCCTATACCCTACACACTTATATAGTATATAACTATATATTATACCCTCGAACTATAAACAATTAAAAAATTTAGTATATACAGTATAAACTATAAATAATATACTAATTTTATTATATAGGGTAATGGGTATAACTAAAATTATAAAAAGTGTATAAAAATGTGTACAAAAAGTGTATAAAAAGTATACAAAAATGGTATAAATATGTATAAAAAATATATAAAATGGTATATATATGTATAAAAATATAAAAATATATATTTTTTGTAATTATGCGGTGCGGTTCGGTGCGGTGCGGTTAAATGAGGTGTGGAACCGGAACCGAAACCGGAGAGAACCGGTGCGGTTCGGTTTTTTTGACGGTGTTGACTTTTTTTAGTCAACGCGATTTTTTACGGTTTTTTGGCGGTTTGGTTCGGCCGGTTTTGGCGGTGCACGGTTAAAATGCCCACCCCTAATTTCCATAACTTAAAAAATCCACAAAAAATACATCCGAGCTCCGAAATCTTACGGCCTCGTGAGACTGAATACTAACTTCCTAGGGCCTTAACACACCATTTTGATTTCCAGAATTTCTGTGAAAAATCCAACTTCTCCAAATTAAATTCCGAAAAATCAAATAATAAACTAAAACAATTATCTAACTTTGAAAATCTGTAATTCCTTCGTCCGAACTTCAATTTTGACGAACCAAACATCATTATTCTTAGAAAAAACGAGCTCTATGCCACCAAGGTCTAGTCTTAGTCACTTGGACTTGAGGAAAAATTAGTCAACTCTAGGAATAAGTCCAAATTCTAATTAAACCAACCGAAAATTAAAATACGGTAAAATTTAGGGTCTTACAATATCTATTATGTGTCTCTAGCTTGCTCGTGAAAAAGCGTTGTGTGGCTTTAACAAGCTATTAGTTTAAAGGTTCATTGACTTTAGGTACCAAATTTCAATATTTTTTCGTTTTAACTACGTTTCACCTACCAAAACGTTTATGTCATTTCACTTTAGATACTAAATTTTAATTTATGTACTAACTTTAATAAAATGGTTCTACCGAGCACTTGATACTATTCAAGCTCTGGAGAAATTTTTTTTTTTTTTTTTTTACAAACTTAATTGTGATTGTCCAACAATCACAACTTTTTTACTGATTTGTTATTCTTTTAGCATTTGCGAGGCTTAAACTTTAATGTTTAGTCTCCAGATTGTTGGACTTCAACCCCAAGTCTAAATCAAAAGCATTAAACCCTTATAAACATTAAATTTTTATGAATTTCATACAGTCACAGATATATTGTAAACCGAAAAAAAAAAAAGGAAAACCACCAGGGGCTCGGCCAAGCGCTCGGTATCATAAAATTCACTTTTCATACAGATTGGAACAAATTCAAGTTTCGTACAGATTTGAAAAAATTTAAGTTTCGTACAGATTTGAGGAGTGGTCGGAAAAGTCGCCAACGGTGGTTGGGAAATTCACGGAAGAGGGTCGCCGGAGTTGGTCGCCGACGGTGGTCGCCGAAGGTGAGGGAGAGTGAGAATGGGATGGTGGGATTTCAAATTGCTAGTTGCATATGGTATTTGAAATCGTCCTTTCCAAATTCATTATGGATTTGGGCCAAATCTAAATCACTTCTTTAAATTAAATCTAAATAAGTGTATTTGGGAGAGATTTGGATTTGGGTTCAAATCCAAATCTCTCCCATAAAATACCTGCATCCAAACATGCCCTTAAACTTCCTGTTTAGAGTTCCACAATAATCTATGTTTTCTTTGATAACCCATTTAGTAAGCGTACAGGGTGTCCACTGTGCCCTACTCCTGGCTTTGCATCCTCCTTAGCCCCTCTTCATTGGTTGGGACTTAGGGCTATTATTGTCTTTTTCGTTAGCCAATTAGGCTTCTCTTGTCCTTTGTGTTCTTGCTTTCTAGCCAGCTTTCAGTTGAGGAGGTCCTTGTAACTTTGGTTTTTCGGCTTTGCCTCTGTGGCTTGTTCATTTAGTGCGGCCTCTGGACCTTCAGTTGTTTTGGGCTTTGCCCTCTTTTTGTATTTTTTTAATACGTTATTTATTTACGAAAAGAGATAAAAACCGAATGATGAAATGAAAATATAAATGCATTGTATAGGGACAAAACACATCTTGGAATTCTTTATAATTGTCTCCAAATAATGACAATATCAATCCACAATAATGTTCACAAAAAATAATAATAATAATAAAAAATAAGTCTCTAGGACCTTATTCATAATTTTTCTTCTGAAATCTCATCATGTATTTGATCAATCGGTCCCAACTCCTTCAATTGCAAAGAATTGCTATGATTGCTTAAATGCACCAAGATTAGTTGACCATGATCAGTCTCAAGTCCTTGGCCTTGAGAACAAAGGCTTCAACTTTTGTTTGACATTGGACATCTTCCATCGAGATAGGAAGCTGGGAAAAAGAGCAATTGGGTGTACTACAATAACTCAGAAGTTTTTCTCCATAATAATCACCTTCTTTAAGCCACTTGATATTCATCATTGATGAAGAACCCGATTCTGTTTTTGCAGCATTATCACCACTAGTCTTGTAGGTCAATATAGTGCCATCTATAATGAATAGCATAAAGGAAAGTGGATTTCCCTCTCGAAAAACATAGCTATTCTCAGTGTAGATCACTGGCTCGAGGTACTTGCAAATCTTTTTCAGCACTCGCACGTCCATGTTTTGTAACATGGGTACCTATAATAATATATAGTTGACATGCATTGGTTAATTAAGAAGTAAGAAAATTCATCATAGATATATATTACTAACTAGGTTCATTAAAAAATTTCACACGCCACTCATGCTCATGTTAATTTATTAACAATTTAACTTACTAACCATGTGTAATTTGTTAGTAAAAAGTTTATTGATGAGGTTGAGAAACATACTTTTCTTAGTGTATTCATGCAAAGATGTCCTACTATAAAATCTTTATGAAACTTGGAAAGAACAGAGAGTTGACCCTTCACATCCACATCAACGTCTATGCATTCTTTTAATTTCTTTCCGCATTGTTTCCTGAATAATTCGAAACGTATAAAATTTGGGACATGATGTCTGTCCACCCACAATTCTATCATTGGCTTCTTCTTCTCAATCATGGATTGTAACTCATTAAGCTCCTCCGGTATTGTTACTTCCGATTTTGTTACTTGCAACTGCATATATGCCTGTTTCACAATAATAAGAAAGCTTAATTAATTAGTTCATCATCAAATCCTACAAGGTGTGCGCATATCGTAGTATTGTAGTTAACTAGTTAATTTATGTCTAATCCAAATCCATCTGATTAATTATAATTGACCGCAGAATATATAAATCCAAACCAGAGAATGGCTAAACCCTCTAAAATCACTACTCATATAATGAAAAAGGCCATATAAATCAATATGATGATAAAAAACAAATACGTTGTTGATTGGTTGTTGATTGGCCGTAGATTAAACATAAACAGTATATAATAGAAAAGGTATATAATAATTCATTACAAAGGATAAATAATATGTAATTTTTTTTTATGAAAAAACATTATTGAACATATAGTAAAGACAAAACTTCAAAAATATTTCTAAAATATACCCTCATCCTACTAGACCAAATTAATATCCTTGCATATTCTTACCATTCAAAGAAGGGAAAATGTTCAATTCAAG
The DNA here is from genome assembly GCF_963921425.1 of Dryas octopetala. Classification (NCBI taxonomy): domain Eukaryota; kingdom Viridiplantae; phylum Streptophyta; class Magnoliopsida; order Rosales; family Rosaceae; genus Dryas; species Dryas octopetala. The sequence goes on along the minus strand of NC_141372.1, from coordinate 15,965,627 downwards.
ACATGAATTATGGGTTATACCAATCTACATCATCAACTTTATTTTCATGCCAACATACCACTTTTGTCAACTTGGTTGCAAATTCCATCCAAAGATGATCACGTGTCATGGCACGTGATCATTTTTTTATGGGTAAATTCATCATGACTAGTAATATAGGTCCATATAAGTCAAACCACTTCACGCATATGGTTGTTTTGGGGACGAAAAATGCAACTAAACTAACAAAAATGGCAAATTGGCTTCAAAATTAAAGTTAAGGGGGCTGGTATGTACACCGAATTAACCCATAATACGCATCTTAAATTAACACATGGGTCAAAGTTTAAGCCATTTTTAAAAAAATTTCCCTTCCAAGAATGCATGATTAAACTTCAGGCTCTAATGCAAAATGATAGATGAGTTTTGTGTAGAAAATCTTCAAAAGTTAATTTGTATTTTCGTATATATGAGTATAATTGTTACCTCTAAAAATCACGACAAGGCTGGCCGGATTCCTAGCTAGAAATACTGCAGTCCTAGTTTAATGTTTGGGCGTGCCACTATTCTCAGCCAATGAGCCGTAATAGAAAAAAAAAATTCTAAATTGTTATTCGCGTCGAGCTTACTAACTCTTGGAACAAAATGATTGCAAACGAGTCAGGAACAAAAGCTCGCCGAGGTTCCACTTGCCTTAATCTTCAAGGACTTTAATCACTTGGTGAAACAATAACTGTGTGCTCAAAATCAAATATGCGGTGGATGGGTATTAAGGTGATTGGATGCAAAAAAAAAGTTATGAACTCTAATATAAAAAGTATGAACTATCTGATTGTCTTGAAATCGAGTAATAATGGTAGTTCAAATGACAAATCTCATACTAGAATTAAAAGAAATCAATACTAAGAAAAAGGATCCTAGAAGAGCAGATAACCAAGAACAAAATTCTAAAAACTGAAGAAAACGTAGTAATCTTGAGCATTCTGGACAAATTGTTGAAAAAAAGTTTATGCTTGATTTTTGTGTATTGTGTTGAAAGAGATCTTATGCCTTCAATGCCCTGCTTATATAGTATCAATCTCCTAGGGTTAAGAAACCCTTTTTCCTACTTGGTTTCGGACTTCTATTTCCTTAATTATTTCTCTTTTCTTTACCCCCAAGTCATGAATCCTTGTCTTATCCTATTTCGATCTCCTATCTTGCCGATGATTCTCGACAATAAAGGAAACTTCCTTTAAATTTGAATATTTAGCAGTCCAGGCCTTTAATTCTGTAACACGCCATGGGCTTTAACTTCAACCTTAAATGGGCTTTGCTAGTGACATTGGGCTTTATCAACAAAAAACATGGGTTTGGCCATAGATTAGGCCCAAAACCAATTCAGAGTGTAAACAACAATTAAATAATTAAATTAACGAACTCGCTATTGATCAATATAGTAATTTATCTTTACCTTATATTGTTCTAAATTTAACTTTCCACTCAAAATATAATTAACGCATTAGCAAGTAAATGATGTGTTATTTTAATCTAAAAATCTGTACACCCATCAATGTGTTGATTTGAAGCCTGAAATTATTGATGAACACAATTCAATTCATATAGAGAGATTCATCATCAACTTACCTGCATGTTTCCAATTAAATATGAGAATAGTAGCAAGCCACCAATAGAAATGAGAATTGCAAAGCTCATTTCCCCCATGTAGCTACTTGTTTCAAGATTCGTGCCCAAATTGCTGCAAATATTGATCAAGTAATTAGTATATGATACCAAAATTACTAGTAATAATTTGGTAAAAAAATTACTAATATGTGGTGTTTCTTAGTACTAAAAAAAAAAACTTCTTTATCAAAATTATTTAAATAAGAAATAAATTTTGAAACAGTGGAAGATGAAACTTTTTTTAGAAAATATGTGAACTGTTTATATAAAGTTCAACATACTTCCATGTATGCAAACCTTAGATTTTTGAGGCCCCACCATAAACAGTAGAAAAGCTTTGTTAAAAAGTTTTTTTGTCCTGTGGTACCAGACTGAACGGCATCAAGAAATATTCCATAATCAAATAACGTAGCATTTCCTGGATTTATAGGACATAAGTCATAGAGGATCTTAATATTTGTTGGAGTACTAGTATCATCGCAATAATACGTAGCTGTGCATCCTGGAGTATTTTTACAAGCCTGATGCCAACATAATGTGTCCCGTTGAATAGAAAAAAAGTACCAAAAGGCTCCAAGTACCTAAAATTCAATAAATCAGTCAATACAAAATTGTAACGAAAGCAACAAAAATAAATTATCACATCTTTCTTGAAGTGTATATGGGGCATCTTTTATATTTATAATGTATACGGTCCTTATATTTTCTATCCTTGTAGTTTGACATGATTCCACCAAGTCTATGTAGCTTAAGAAGTTGCAATTGTACCCCTATGTAATGTATGGTTTAGTTTGCAATAAAGGACAAAGATTCAACTTCGTCTAATTTTTTGATGGAGTGTTGGCATGGGCATAAGTGCAATGGACTTGAGTAGAAATCAAGACAACTACATGGACGAAGTAGTTCTATTTTGACCCACCTAAACTGATGTCTTAAACCGACCCCTTTTAAAATAATTTCTAAAAAATTTTCCATTTTATACCCTTAAATGAAATGTAATAAAATAATATAAGAATTTAAGAAAAACATATTGAAACCCACTGCCTCAACCCTAAACCCCACATTCCCCACCCTATACAACACCCACCAACAAAGCTCTTTCTATTCTCTTTCTCTTTCTTTTTCTCTCTCTGTTCCTTTCTTTCTCTAGCTTCCTCCTTTACCGGACCGCTATGAGTGACTATCGACTCATTGACCTCGAGATCGGAGGTCAGTGCATTTTCGATATTCCACCCATGGAGGCATGGTAAGAGAGAAAGGAAGACAAAATGAAAAGTGGAGAGCGAGAGAGAGAGAGAGATCATCGCGCCGACGATGAGAAGGAGAGGGTTTTTGGTGGGTATGAGATCATATGATGTTGGGTTGTGGTGGTGGGTTTTAATTTTGGCATAAATTCAATTTAGACACATAACTATATAAGCTATTTCAACGGGGTCCATAAATATTTCAAATATACACCCGATCTATTATCTAAATTGAAAAATGAGTTTCTGTCCATTGATTCGTTGAGAGATCAGTTAAATGATAGCTTGGTTTTTGCTGACCGAGATTACCTGGCGACGTTGCAGTATCTCAGCAAACATTTCCCACCAAATGAGCGACACGGGCCCACAATTTAATAATAATAGAGAGAGAGAGAGTTTGTGGGCCTGTGTCAGGGGTTAGGTGGACCCGTGTCGCTCATTTGGCGGCGTGTCGCTCATTTCCCGCCAAATGAGCGACACAGGTCCACCTAACCCTTGACACGGGTCCACAAACTCATCATCTCTTTCTTGCTCGTTGAACAAAAGTGAGGAATTTATATTCGAATTTGGGGAAAAACATGATGTTTTTTGGAGACTAAATGGTTAGGAGAGCGTTCGATGAGCGGGAAAGAGGTGATGGGTGTGTGGGCCCGTGTCAAGTGGACATGTGTTGCTCATTTGGTGGTCATGTTGCCAATTAATCCCCGTTAGCAAAAGTCAAGCTGACATTTAACTGATCTCTCAATAAATTGATGGACGGAATTTCATTTTTCAATTTACATAATAAATCATGTGTATATTTGAAATATTTGAAAGTTCGTAGACCCCATTGAAATAGCATATATAGTTATGTGTCTAAATTGAATTTATGCCTTTAATTTTTTATGTAAACTATTTAAAACCCTCTAATTAGAGTTTAGTTATTTCAAAACCTCCACTCTTAATTAAATTAAATCAAAACCTCCTATTAAAAATTTAATCTTTCCCAAAACCCCCTAGTCAACTATATCTATGCTAAGTTTGATCCACTTTTTTTTAATATTCCAATTATAACCCTTGAAAAAATATCAAGCCCACATTTCTCTCTCTCTCTCTCTCTCTCTCTCTCTCTCTCTCTCTCTCTCTCTCTCCTCAGCTGTTGCCGGCACATGCGCCGCTGTCCGGCGACAGTTGCCGGTGATAGCGGTCCCATCCCGCTTGCCTCTCCTCTCTCTTCCTCTCCCTGCTCTCCGCGAAACCTAACATCAACGCTGAATCGAGTCTAGGCAGACTAGAGCTCTTTCGCCGGCGATCCGCCAATTCCGACAACGACAAGGTGTCAGACCCGAGTCCACTGGTGTCATCAGAAGATCTAGATGACCTCTAGGCCCACCGTTTCGAAAGAGAGAAGTCAACGACATCCTCGCCGGCGATCTCTGTTTTTTTCTTGCAACCATTTTCGTCGAGTTAGATAATCATCTCCTTCTTCTTGTTGTGCTCTTCAGTTCTATGTTTTTGGATTGGTCCAATTCTTCATAAATCAAAAAACCCCAATCTCAGTGAACAAGAAAGCACAACGAGGTGATATTTGGAAATGGTTACTAAAGGTGATCAGACCTTGAAAGCGCTTGAGGAACTCCCTACTTGTCGTGAGGGGATTTTTGTAAAGGTATGCTTATTGTTAATTATGCTTTCTAAACTCGACAACCTAGAATTCTAATATGTCCTTCAATGTCTAATGTCTGATGCAAATATATTCTAAATGGGTCTGGGAACTGAACCATTTTTCATTCTCCCTTGGCTTGAAATATTATTCTCATTATTTACTTTTTTTTTTTTTATATATATTTTGTAGCCAACATGAGCACATAACAATTCTGTCATCATACTACTATGGTGAGAATCAACCACCCTATCATTTATTTTTTGCGTCTACTACTTTCATATATGATAACTATGTGGTGGATGAATATACATTGGTAAATTTGAGCTGCACATGCAATCCTGCAAATGAAATTTTGTGATGGTGCTGCAATTTTTTCATGCAACTTTTTAAACTAGAAGGGACTAAAGCAGAAATCAGGTCAAACTACATTGACAAAAAAATGTAATTTACCCTAGTAATTTAGCCAATAGATAGGGTACGTAATTTTATCTGCCCCAACATTTTGACAACATAATGATGTTTGTATGTGTTGCTAATTGTGAATTAAGGACACACATTTATTTAAGAGTCAACCTAATTAACAATTCAGATTTATAATCTAACAACATATATAACATTTTAATTTTGCTAAATTGTATGGAAAGAGAACATTATATTATACATATTTGTTCAAAAGCACACGAGCACATCCCCTAGTTGTTCAAACATGGTTGTAATTTTTTTAAGTTAGTTATTAACTAATTATGGTCTTGACATAATTTATTACTTAAGAATGCAAATTTATTGTTTAAGTCTTGGAGTTTAAGATTTACTTAAAACTCAATAGAAAGCCTGATCAACCCATAATCTCCTATAAGAGTGAACCCTACAGTAACTCTAAGTGCCCGCCCATTAAAAGGTACTTACTTAGTTTATGGTAAACAGAAATTGACACCTTGTTTGTAATATATGGTGGGGAGATGTTGATAGTGAAATTTTAGATTAAAGTCAAACAATTAAAAATAATCTTTTTAAATCAAGTGTTCATAACATAATTCAAACACTTGACCATTCACAAAAATTTTCTAAGATTTCATGTTTTAACCTTTTTAATTACAATATTTTTGTCTAATTATAAGGTATAATGTGGCAAGTTTTCTATTAAAACACTAAAGTCATGTCATCGAGTACTGTTATTGTTGTTTTGATAAAGAAAATGGAACATAAGACCAATATTATTGATTCTATTTATTAGATTGGCGAACCTAGATATGCATTTCTATATGTACACCTATGTATACCCTAGAGTTTCGTAGTATGATTATTGTAAAATTAAATGTCCGAGTCAACATCTTTTCTTACGAACATCAAAAAATAAAAAATAGAAATAAAATTATGACAACAATGATGCAACTTACATGACTTGAATATATGTATAGGACAAAATTGAATGAACCTTTAATCCATTTGCTGCGGTTTCTATACTTCCCACCGAATACGACCACCAAGAGGATAAACCTTGGCAGATATTGAAAAGCAAGAAAGGCGTTCAGAATCCTAGTTTTAGAAACATTTCCATAACTTCTCCTTCTGAAAAAGAACACAATTATTGCCACCTACACATATTACAATGGAAATGGGTTAGTTATTGTAAGCATTATTATTATTATTATTATTTTTTTGGTATGATTGTAGGCATTATTGTTAGTGGCATATGCGACGATCATGTGTGTGATGAGAAAAAAAAGTATATTAGAGATTTCTGGACCTTCCCTAAATTTTCCCTTAAATTTAAATTTAAGAAAAAAATATTATAAAACAAAACTCTAATTATTCTCTAAAATCTTTTCAAATTTAAGGAGGGTGTATTCAATTAGAATTTTAAATGACTTTGGTAGAATACCACCAGACTTTTATAAACTCTTTAAACGTTTTGATTCAATACTACCAGATTTTTTAATTCCACCAAAGTCATTTAAAATCCTAATTGAATACACCCTCCTAAAAAGTCTGGTGGTATTAAATCAAAACTTTTAAAGAGTTTACAAAAGTCTGGTGGTATTCAATCAATACTTTTAAAAAGTCTATGGTATTCAATTAAGACTTATAGAGAGTCTATAAAAGTGACATATTATTCAAAAAGTCATTGATTTTATTAAATGATAGACTTTAAAAGACTTTCATGGACTTTGTAGTGTAAATTATGTTATATCAAAGTCAATAATTCTCCATCGTTCCCCCTGCAGATTTCAAAGGATTTCAAATATTAAAAAGCTATTAAAAAAGTGGTATTATTTATTTTTTAAAGAGTGATGCGAAACCCCCTGATCTTATTTTTTCACCCACCTCTTAATTTATTTTTTTCTAATTACTATATCCTCTTATATTAATTTTTTTTTCTTCTTATATTTAATCGACTTCTCATCCTGGGTTGGAACAAACAGCGTTGCCACAATGCAATGTAACAGCAAGATATTCAAACCAACCACTTCACAGTCTGTCTTTACGTACTCAACAAAATCACAAGATTATATATTCATAATTTGAGAAATAATGTTACCACCACATCATATAATGTTCTCAACCTATCAATTCAATTAGACAAATTCTAACAACTCATTAAAACACAATATTTGACAGTCTAACAACATAAAAACATAAAATTCAGAACACTTATAATAAATTATGTAACAAAATAATTTTGGTCCCTACAATTCTAGCCCCAACTTTTTATATTGTTTGCAATATTAGGACAATTTATAACACATTTATCTCGGTCTTGAAGCTCATTCCCATTCCACTCACTCACGGAGGACAAAAAAATAAAAAACATATTAGAGAAATCCTAAAATAAATAATAAAAAACTATATCAAAGTTATTAGAAGTCTATAAAAATCCTTCAAATTCTATGAGAAAAGTCAGGGAAACTCTAAATAGAATTCTGTCAAAGTCTATGTGGAGTTTATGAAAGTCATTAAAAATCCATCAACTCTACCAAAGTCAATGATTTTTAAAAACTCTACAAAAGTCCATTAAAATCTTAATTGAACACCCCCCTAAAATTTTCCTCAAATTTTTTTCAAATTAAGTTAAATAGATGAGATTTCTCAAACTCTCACTAAATCTTCGATGGTCAGATTTTATACAAAAGAGCTAAATAAAAAAAATAGGAAAATTTCAACTTTAGCATTAAAGAGTTTTTCCCCAAATTTAACGTTTTTTTCTGAATTACTCTCAAATTGAAGAAAAATATAAAAAAGAGTTAAATACAAAAATGGTCCACAAACTTTACAGTGAATCTCAATTTGGTCCACAATATATAAAAAGTGTCAATTTGGTCCACAAACTTTGTAGGTTGTATCAAAGCAGTACAAACGTTAACTTCCATAAAAAAATTTAACGAAAACTGGTCATGTGCACAGCAAGTGACCACATTTTCAGAGACATTTTCATCCGTTCATCACATTTTCATGTGACCAATTTCGTTAATTTTCTGATAAAAGTTAGCATTTGTACTGTTTTGGTACAACTTGAAAAGTTTGTGGGCCAAATTGACACTTTTTATAGTTCGTGGATTAAGTTGAGACTCATTATAAAGTTTGTTGACCATTTTTGTATTTAATCCTATAAAAAAAGAACTGAAGATGCTCTTACACAATTGGATATGTTTGAAAAAGATGTGGCGAAAAAGGGAGTTCAAAAAATATGGAAAAAAGATTTCACTTACTTGTGGCGTGGGAAGAATAGACAGAAGCAAGGTCAGGTGGAGCAAACTAGAGCACCGCATCACCACAACTACTGCCTTTGCAAAAGCAATTACCTTACTCACTGGTATGAAAAACGAGATTGCCTTTTTCGAAATTCTTCGTCTCTGTAGCCAAAGTGACAGTGAATTTGCTTCCTGGTCGGGTTTGAAGTCAAACATGAAGACGTCCAAGATACTCACCAAAGCATGCAGGCAAAAACTGATTAAGTAAGGGAGATCGAAAATTGATCGCAAAATCAGAGCGGCAATAGTCAAGTTTTTGTCCATCTCAAGGCATTTGTTTTTCTCATCTATGATTGGAATGTAAAGGAACAAAGGATCTATTATCAGTCCAATCAAATAGACACTTAGAATTGTATTATGCATCCAATTTTGACACTGTTCCATACTACACGTCTGTATCAGCTTGAGCTTCAAGGCCATATATACATCTTTCTTTGAACGTTGCCCCTTAGTGCCTGTATCGCCATCTACTGTGGAAGTATCGCTGATAAAAAAAATAAATAAATTGTTTCCATGTTTTCGAAGCATATAAATTTGTTTGGAATAAAGGCAGCTGGAAATATCTGATATTGGGCTCCTAAAGTTTATAGGGTTAAGTCACAAACGTGTTTGACAATGCTTTTAGAACTCGTTCAAATAGTCAAAACCCCTTTTAGTTGTATTTGACAGGAAAAAAAAACACTTGGAAGCACTTGGATTTTTTTTAAAAAAATTTATGTTTTTTTAATAAAAACACTTTGAGTGAAAACATTTTCTACAAAACACTTTCTGCAAAAACACTCCCAAACAAGCGAGTCTCAGGATGCAACAGCAGACTACTATTGCTTGTAGAAGCAGTACAAATATTTACTGTAATGCTAATTAACAATATTTGTAGTTCTTTATCGCACTCATTAATTAGTGAAAGTGATAGGAAATATACATCATTTACTTTTATATCCAATTCCGGCCAGTACTAAAGTTTTGTAATTAAGGGTGCCCAATTAGAACACGTGTTTCGACCAAAAAAAGATTAAAACACATGTGAAAAATAATTAATATAAGGTGTATACAAGGTGTTAAATTTCAATTTTTTGGGGTGTCGAAATCGAAACCTATATTTGTTAAATTTTCGAGAAAATTTCACCAGTGGTGCTCGATCTGGTTTTGGGTTTTTGGAGGTGAGATCTGGTTTTGGGTTTTTGGAGAAAAACCCAGTTTTGAGAGAAAAATGGGGGGTGCGGCAGGGGGCGACGGCAAGGGGGGCAGCAGGGGGCGGCAGGAGGGGTGACGACAAGGGGAGATGAAGGAGAAAGAGAGGAGGGTAAGGATGGGTTGGTGATGGATAGGAGGAGAGAGAGAGAGAGAGAGAGAGAGAGAGAGAGAGAGAGAGAGAGAGAGAGAGAGAGAGAGAGGAAGAAAAACAGTGGGTGGAGAGTGGAGACTCGGGGGAAAACTGGAAAAGAAAGGAAAGACCGAAAGAGAAGGAAGAAAAAAAAAAGAAAAAAAAAAGAAAAAAAAAAGAAAAAGAAGAAGAAAAAAAAGAAAAGAAAAAAAAGAAAAAAAAAAAAGAAAAAGAAGAAAAGAAAAAAAGAAAAGAAAAAAGAAAAAAAAGTAAAAAAGAGAAAAAAATTAAAAGGTTTAGGGTTGATTGAGGTTTGGGGACTTTGGGCAATTGTAAAGAAAAAAAATGGTTTGGGTTTTCGTTTGGCCGTTTTAGAGTTTCGTTTAGTTGTTTTTAAACCCTAAATTAGTAAACTCTAATATATTTCTATATAAAAAATAATTAAAAATACTCCCTAAACCCTAATATCATATACCATATCTTAATTTAAGGGTTTTGGGCAATTGAAAAAAAAAATGATTTGGGGTTTCGTTTAATTGTTTTTAAATTCTAAACCAATAAACTCTAATACATTTTTATATAAAAAATAATTAAAAATATCCTAAAGGGCCTAAACCCTAATATCCTATACGATATCTTAAACAATATAGAGTATAGATTATAAAGTATATAGGGTTTAGTGTATATATTATAGAGTATAAATAATATATTAATTTTATTTATTCATTATACTAATTTTATTTCACAGTATTTACCTTCAGCTCACATTATATTCATCTTATATCACATAAAACTTACTATATAATTTAATTTCTTCAATGTTTTGTATTAATATAGTAGATAATATGTTAAATAAACATATAATAAAATTTCATTCAAAATTTTCGTATTTTGATAGTAATTTTCATCGTTTTTATCTAATTTCTGTCGAAATTTAAAAATCTTCAAAATTTCCTCGAAACTCGAAATTTTATTCCTTGGGTGTATACTCAAAATCCTAAAATGAAAAAAAAAAAAAAATTGATGTATATAGGGTAAAGAAATAAGAGGCGGATCCGTGACATTTTTTTTTTGACACAATTTTTTAATAGGGCTCACTTCATATAAGATTTAACGATCCGAATCATCTCTTTTTTAAATCTCCATTAAAGAATCATATTTGTAAAAAATTAAGTAAATTAAAAATTATTTGCCTACAAAAATTAAATAGTCAATATTTCAAGTATTTACTTTTTTGACAATTTTATCTTTATAAGTTAATAATTTCTAATTTATCTAATTTTTTTTGCAAAAATGATCTTTTAATGGAGACCTAAAAAATAAACGGTTCGAATTGTTAAAATTCTATAAAATGAGGACATTAAAAGCCAGCTTGTGTCAAAAATAGAAAGCCACTAATCCTTTCCCAAGAAAACTAACCTTTTAACTTCAATGATTACGTCTGGTTTTTGATCCATAACTTACACCTAGCAAACTATAATGAACGCGATGGCTTAATATATTAATGTGTAGAGCCAACGAAATTCTTCCAGTTTCCAGCCCAAAAAGAAAAAGAATTCCTCGAGTTCTAGAATGTATCTTGAATGTTGCTCCTGAAAAATGGAAATTTCTGAGGATTAGTGAAAGTTTTAACCCTTAAAATAATATCGTTGTGTTCATCTAGCAAGGATCCAAAAGTGACATGCAAGTGTACGTGCAGCCATTGCAAATGAAAACCAAAGGAATACAAAGTATGGAGTGGAAACCTTCTCTAAACACGCACAAAAAAAATAAACAAAAGAAATCACACAACAGTCAACACACACACACATATATATATATATATTACCAATTAAATAGACAGCAAATGATCTCATGCAACTCTGATTTTTTTATTTTTGTCAAATCCTTAGTCCTTACATATGCAACATCAGAAATTTTATAGTTGACCCAAAAATAAAAAATAAAAAATTATGAAGTGGATGTCCACCTTGTAATTAAGAAAAGATCGAGTGGACATACATATACCAATTTAGTTTACTAAATTTATATACAGAAATATATTAACTTACTTGACAAATTAAGAGAGGTAGCAGGGGGTGTATTTGGCTAACAATTTCGCAGCAATTAATTCCGTTCGAAGAAACCGATTAAAAGTGGAATAATATGGGTCGTTCACTTTGCAGACTTGTCCACTCATAGCTCTCTGGCGACGCCGGCCACAACTTTTATAACTTGTTTTTCCAAAATATCTTCTACAGTAAATTAAAGATGTTGACGAGTTGACGAGTTGATGTTTGACGAAGATGTAGTCCACTAGTTTTTTTCTAAATATCTTCTACAGTAGTGACCAATGCTCTGTTGCCACACAGTAAGTGCAACAAAGATAAGGATTGTTTTTGGCACTTTTTTTTTTTTTTTTAACATTTGTAATCGACTATTTAGGTTCAAAGGTGATAACTCATAAAAAAAATTATTGTATCTAACCGTAACATTATGTAGCTCGAGGATGTAATGTTATTAATTTAATTATATTATAAAATGTATATGATTTTAGAGGTATTTTTTTGAGTTTTAAAGATTAATTATTATACACGTATTACAATTTAAGTAGATTGTGTTGGGATTGTACTTGACATCATCTTGCTGTGGTTTCATAGTTGGAATAGGATTGCATCTAAGTCAATGATTAGGAGTTCTATTAGAATATTACCTGGAAGCCTATAAAGATTTAAGTGAATCTGGTTTACTAAAAGGCTAAGGGATTCCTATTGTTTATAGGACAATGTATTACTGTTCTTATTGGATTTGGCTGTGCTATTGAGTTTAGTTATGAGTTAGACTATTAGGCAGCCACACACTATATAAGGTCGAAGATCCCCTTGCATTCAGAGCACGCATATATCTAGTTACTCCCATTAAGTAAATTGTGCTAAGGTCTGCCAGTTCAAGGAAGGTCTCGGTTATTGCAGAGAAGGACTTGACTCAACTGCTAAGCTATGGATGTTGCTGTGGTGAATTCAGGTGAGTGTTTTATTCATATAGCTGTATGGTTAACATATGGTATCAGAGCATGGCTTTGTATGATTAAAACCAAAAACAGAAATCCGCTTATTTGCCTTGCTTATTTGTTGAGTGTGCTTAGTCTTGAGTTAATCCTGAAAGCATGAATATATATAGGATTAAATTCATTCGTTTACATCTTTGATTGATCTTGTGCAAATTGATGATAATCATGTCTTTACGTGAACTTTTTTTTTTCTCGTGTACTACAAGTTTTAATTTTTTATCATCAATAATCTTGCTGTTTGTCATGTTACTCTCTTGAATTCAGGGTTGTATAATAAATTGTCCCGTTTACTTCAAATTATCTGGTTATATGATTTGAATGTTAGATATACATATATATATGTTGATCACAAGATTATTGTCATATGTACACGTATCTGAAAGTTATGATCAAAGTTTAGAGGCTTTTGAATCAGCTAAGCGAGCATCGAAACATGACAAGTGAAACAATTTTCTGCTCATAAGTGATCATTATCTCACTGTGGTTAGTTTGATAGTGGCTAGCATAGATAATAAAGTTACAAAGGTTTGCAAAGTTCTTCCTTCTGTCCATAGATGTGGGAAAATTTTTAAGGGAAACCTATGTAATTCTATAATCTAGTGCTAAGACATGGTCTACTCTCAGCCTATAGGTGTGAGTTGATTATGTTCATAAAGTTTTCTGGGAATTAAGGTTGATGTTTTGTTTTAAAATTTACAGTTATGAATTCTTCTTTGAATTTCAATTCCATCCAAACTTTGACTGGTAACAACTTCAAGAAGTGGAAAGCTGATCTTGACTCAATGAAGAAAAATGGTGTATGGGAATTGGTCGATTTACCATCTGGTGTTAAGCCTATAGGGTGTAAGTGGGTGTTTAAAACCAAGAAAGATTCTAAGGGGCAGATTGAACATTATAAGGCAAGACTCGTTGCTAAAGGATTCACTCAACAAGAAGGAGTGGATTACAATGAAACTTACTCACCAGTTTCAGCAAAGGATTCCTTTAGGCTAGTTATGGCAATGGTGGCACATTATGACTTGTTTCTACATCAGATGGATGTTAAGACAGCATTCTTGAATGGGGATTTATTTGAAGAGATCTATATGAAGCAACCAGAGGGATTCATTCAAGAAGGGAGAGAGAGTTTAGTATGCAAACTGAAGAAATCTATCTATGGTTTAAAACAAGCATCAAGACAATGGTATCTTAAGTTTGCAGAAGTTATACAATCTTATGGTTTTGTTGAGAATTCAGTAGATGAGTGTATCTATGTCAAGGTTAGTGGGAGGCATTTTATGTTTCTCATACTTTATGTTGATGATATCCTCTTAGCTAGCACCAACCTAACCTTACTAAATCATACCAAGACCTTTTTGTCCAAAAGTTTTGACATGAAAGATATGGGAGAGGCATCTTATGTACTAAGGATTGAGATTTCTCGAGACAGAGAAAAAGGGATTTTGGCCTTATCTCATAAGGGATATATAGAAATAATACTAAAAAGGTTTAACATGAGCAATTGTGCAGGTACTGACTTACCTATGGGAAAAGTAGATAAATTAATTAAGAAACAGTGTCCACTTACTGAAAAGGAGAAAGATGAGATGCAATCAAGGCCTTATGCTTCTCTTGTGGGAAGCCTAACATATGCACAAGTCTGCACAAAGCCTGACATTTCTTTTGCAATCTCAGTGCTTGGTAGATTTCAATCGAACCCTGGACTAGCACATTGGGTTGCAGCAAAGAGAGTGATGAGATATCTGCAAAGGACAAAAGACTATAAGTTGTGCTATAAAAGAAGCCAGGAGTTAGAAATAGTTGGTTACACAGACTCTGATTTTGCTGGATGTTTAGATTCAAAGAAGTCAACAAGCAGTTATGCATTTTTGTTTGCAGGAGGTGCTATTTCTTGGAAAAGTGCCAAACAATCAACTATTGCTACATCTACTATGCATGCTAAGTTTGTGGCATGTTATGAGGCAACTATTCAAGCTGTGTGGTTAAGGAATTTTGTTTCAAGCTTAAGAGTAATAGTAGACATTGAAAGACCAATTCAGCTGTGGTGTGACAATAGTGCAGCAGTTGACTTCGCCAAGAACAATAAAAGATCATCAGGTACTAAGCATTTAGAACTCAAGTTTTTGCTGATCAGGGAGAAGATCAAGAAGGGTTTCACTTGAATTGATCATATTGGAACAGACTTGATGGTGGCAGATCCACTAAACAAAGGCTTGCCCAATTCTGTTTTTCATAGGCATGTTGACAGGACCGCTCCCGAATTCCACCCTGAAACCCGGAGAGGTCCTGTGGGATCCAAAATCAAGGAAAATCTTACAGAAAATTCGGCAGACCCTCCCCTAAAAATAGATTAACCCAAAAATTTTCTAAATCTGTTAAAAACACTTCTAAAACATCAACCACCTCTACCACAACCAAAAATAAGGTCTCAGGCCCACAACAAGTAATACAAATCTAATCAGAACATATCTAATCAACTATACAATCATATCTCATTTTAATAATTTCAAGAGAAGACCTTGATCCTATTATACCAATAAGCTGGAGATGAGAAACTCGAATGCCTCGACCTCCACCAAAGCTATTACCTGGGGGGAACGTCAAAAATCAAAATGTGAGAAAACTCTCAGTGAGTGGACAAAATATAAAAAACCAAGTATTTAAGTTATTCATCCTTCCAAATTCCTTTAAAATCAAACTCCTCTAAAACCTTGCGTCACTCTTTGAAATCCCCCAGTTTTAAAACAATTTCACAAGTCTATTTCAAAATCTCCTTGTAAACCACAATCATGCTTAGAGTATGAGAAAAACATATGAATATAAAACAATTTCAAATCCTCAGAATGCCCAATGCATAAGAAAAACTCGTAGAATAATAAATGGGTGAGAATCTTAAAAGGAGTCATGTAGTAACAAAAGAAACTCATCATGTGTAAATCTTTTACACAAATCAATTAACTGAAAATCAATCTTTGAAAATAGTAAGTTCTCAAACTGAAATCGATACTGTCAATTTATAAATAAATAATTTAAGCTGAAAACTTTATTCTCAAACCACTCAATATACTAAAAATCAATAAAACTGCTCAACTGAAACCGTCGTACTTAAAAACTTTTGCTGTCATAAACTTATCGCTTAAAATACTTAACAACTAAAAACACACACCAATCAGTTACCCATAAAATCTATCATACACGCGCAGAGCCAAGAATCTGTCGTACGCATGCAGAGCCACAAATTCTGTCTTACGTGCACGCAGAGCCAACCTCCAAAGGGTCAAGCATCACGACACACGGCTCAAAGCCTATGTGTGTGCCGCAATGGATCCCAAATACCTATCTAATAACCTGGAGGGTACTGCAAAGGTGGTTTGAAAACTATTTTTCCATAACCCAAATATATCTTTTTTTTCCATCAAGAATAAATACCATTGAAATCCTTTTACAAATTTAAATTCATAAGCCCAAAATGTATTATTTCAAATATATACAATATACATGAAACAAATCCAATCCTTTCGACAATACCCAAATTGTTAAATAAATCACGTGAATGAAACAAGAGACTAGATTCTTTTCCAAAGTCCAACAACTCAGAAAAATAAACATGTAAATCTAGGTTTTAAAACTTATTTATAAATGAATTTTGAAATCCGAAATCCATTGCCATTAGTCAAATCCCAAATCATCTCAAGATATTATGCACAATAGAATTAATGAATTTTTATAAATTCATTTGAAAACCAAGGTTCAGTCTCATTTGTTATTTCCAAATCAAACTCAATTAATCAGATAAAACGCAAATTTTATAAATCATTTTAAGAAACAAAGGTCCACTCACAGAGATAGCCCTAGCTTCGATCCTCCGCCGGATCGTCACGAGCCACGGTCGTCTCGCCTATAAGATAAACAACAAAAAAACATAGATTAGTCTCGGTTCTACGACCTTTAAAGGGTGTGTGTGTGGAGCCTAACGTCCCACTCGACTTCGTTCCTACGCGATTGGTTTACGATCTACACGAATTGACCAACAACACTTCCACAACCGCCCCTAAGATTTCCCGGCTCAACCTAACCACAATCACTATAACTAATAACGATAACTCAATCAACCAATTATCATAAATACTCTAAAATTATGGAATATCAGTGGGGGTTTCGAAATCATAAAGGTTGCTGCCCAAGGTGGCTGTTTCAAGCCCAAAAATTAACTAAATATACAAAAATTTCTCAATCTTCATATACATTCATATCTAACATCCAATTTCGGGTTTCCGAGATTGTCCAAAATCACACCAAAAATACTCTGAGATTCGGCCAAAACCCCAACTGACCCAAATTGGTTTCCAACCTTACAATTCCTACTTCCCAAAACTTAAAATTTCCTCCAATTTAGTCTAAATTTCGGGTTCTAGATGACCAATGGGTATTTTAGGGATGTAAATCATCTCAGAAAACAGAGAGAAAAGCCTTCAATCTGAAATCTACAGAGGAACCCGAAATGCCCTTCAATTCTCCAAAATCCAAGTTTCTAAATGCTCAAATTGAACAAGATAGGTATAGGGGAAATAAAGCCCATAGGAAATGGAGGAAAACCCACCTGAAAACAATTCGAACGGAGGCCAGAGGTGGCCGGAATCGCTGAAGAGAAGGGACGGCGGCTGGATGGCTTTCTGGCGAGTTTTTCCGATGTGCAGGGGAGCTGGGTTGGGCTGGAGGAAGGCCGGAGCTGAGCTGGTCGGCGTCGGCGGAGGCTCGTCGAAAGTTGGCGACTGCGAGAGGAGGCCGGCGGCGTGATTTTTCTGGTCGTGGTGGTGCTGCGCAGTGAGGTGTGCGGGAGAGGGAGAGAACACGGGAAGAGAGAGAAAAGAATGAAGAGAGAGTGGCCAGGGGAGGGTGGTCGGCGCCTGGAGGGGGTGCTGGTCGGAAGCAAAGGCCGGCTGGGGTGGTTGGTGGCTGCTGGGTTGTGGGCGCAGAGGAAGGTGCGGGAGGGTGTGGCTGCGGGGAGAGAGAATATAAAGGGAGAGAGAGAGAAGTTTGCAGAAAATTCTAGAGAGAGAGAGAGAGGGAAACCCCTTAAAAAATTTCTGATTTTGAATTTTTAAACCCAATTTGTCAATTTTATAAAATTGCCCCTCGCTTCAAACGCTTATATCTCTCAAACCGTAACTTGGATCAACGCGTGCTTCATGTCTATGAAATCATGGGCTCGAAACCTATCCAATGGACCCAAATTCAAAATCGAAAGCCCATTTATTTTAAAAGTCAATTTTGGATCAAGCCCAAATTAAAACAAAAATAAATAAATAAATCAAACCCTTTTTATTTTCCAAATAAATCTCAAATCTTTAAAATATAATTCAACATCGTTTAGAAACCTCTTAAAATCATAGTTAAATAAAAATTTAAATTTCTAATGAAAATTTGGGTCAGGTCGTTACACATGTAACCAGTATGGGTTTATTTTCTGGTTTTGATCTGCTAAGTTAGTGGGAGCCTTTGTTATGTTTCATTATTTCCTTGTTTATGTTTTGTGGTTCTAGTCAATTTTGGATGATGTTAAAGTTTTTGCTTGCAGTAAAGATTGTTAGAAATGTTATGGAGTTTATTCAGTTCAAGAAAGCATGCTGAGTTTTTTACCTTTTACTTTACTGAATAAAAGTTCGTTAAAAGTTATTTGACTGCATAATAAGTTTTGTTTATTAGAAACATAAGGCAGGTTCTTTCGAATCTGATAAGGAAGGATCTGACAAAATTATTGTATATGTTGTGCATTTTCATATGCATTTAAATAACCACTTTATTCAGATACATCAATCATTTTGTTTTCCGTTGTCTTGATGGAGTCTTATGTATAAATGGTCTGTTACATGTGTAGTTCTTAAAGCTCAGGATAATTTGTTAGTCTAAAAGCTTTTAAAACTCTATGTAATGGGTTGTTTCTGACAAGAGACATGCAGGAATTTTTTATTCAGTAGAACTTTTGTGCACTAAAGGATCATTGCAGTAGTTGCCTAATAGCCTATTCAACCAAGAGGGAGAATGTTGGGATTGTACTCGACATCATCTTGTTGTGGTTTCATAGTTGGAATAGGATTGCATCTAAGTCAATGATTAGGAGTTCTATTAGAATATTACCTGGAAGCCTATAAGGATTTAAGTGAATCTGGTTTACTAAAAGGCTAAGGGATTCCTATTGTTTATAGGACAATGTATTAGTGTTCTTATTGGATTTGGCTGTGCTATTGAGTTTAGTTATGGGTTAGACTCTTAGGCAGCCACACACTATATAAGGTCGAAGATCCCCTTGCATTCAGAGCACGCATATATCTAGTTACTCCCATGAAGTAAATTGTGCTAAGGTCTGCCAATGCAAGGAAGGTCTCGGCTATGGCAGAGAAGGACTTGACTCAACTACTAAGCTATGGATGTTGCTGTGGTGAATTCAGGTGAGTGTTTTATTCATATAGTTGTATGGTTAACAGATTGATAATACCACGTCAATTATCATGTCACATTGTATTCCAATCACACACAATAATTTTTCAAAATTACCAACCGACAAAACTTATTCCTCTAAATACACATTGACTACACATATGTTCAATATAATGATAATATGTTTTGATATTATAAAGAAATTTAAGTGTATATTTCAAAATTAATTAGCAATGACATAAATAACCCCAAAACACTTATAAAATACTATATAATGTCTCCCATTTTCAATGTAGAGTTTCTCTTTTAACAAATTTAGTCATTTAATATATT
Organism: Dryas octopetala; assembly: GCF_963921425.1. Classification (NCBI taxonomy): domain Eukaryota; kingdom Viridiplantae; phylum Streptophyta; class Magnoliopsida; order Rosales; family Rosaceae; genus Dryas; species Dryas octopetala. The sequence continues at coordinate 15,946,201 of NC_141372.1, read as the reverse complement.
CAATTTAGTTCTAGTCTTCTACATACCAAACGGAACTTAAATACACAAAAAAAAAAAAATTCAAATGTGACGTAGTATGATGTATATATGTATTACGTCATACATATTACGCAACATGTTGTAAATTATTGTAAATACTAATACTAATTAAACAAATAAACTAAACTAATTAAACTAACTAATTAAAATAAACTAATAAATTAAACTAATTAAAATGACAAAAAAAACAAGGGTAGGGGTGCATAAACCCCCCACCACCGACCCTACTCCCCGATGACGGCGGCGGCGGCGCTCCGCTTCCCTCTCTCTCTCTCTGAACTTTGCTTGGCCAACCCAAAAGTCTACAACTTTTTCTTTCATTTATGTGTCCAAGAGTATGTCTGTGGCTTTTATGTCTCTGTAATAAAAGGTTTGATCCCATAATGCAAGTAAGCAAGCCCTTTTGCTACATCAATGATTATATTCTTGCGCTGAGGCCAAGTTAATCAAGAACTTGCTAAACTGCAACCAAAGTGTCATCAGAAAGTGTTCCTTTGTACACAACCCCATACCCACCTTGGCCAATCATGTTTTTCTGAACAAATTCATTGGTAGCTTTTTCAATCTCTGGTGCACCAAACCATTTGGCCCCAGAATTGGGCAAAAAACTAGCTCTGAAACCCCTCCAGGTCTTCCTTGCAAGATGTGTCCAATGGGGTCATTGGACCAACCTTCTCTGTCCAATCCTGAATCGTCACAATCCCAGTACAACTCAAAGGACTATCCACGAGATTCCGGCGTCTTTAGCAAAGCTGAAGACGGTGGAGGCCGCTGACCGGTTGCGAGAGAGGAGAGCTAGGGTGGGCATGAGCCGGTTCCAATTTTTTTTTAGGCCAAATGACACTTTTCATCCATGTATTTTTACGAAATTTTCACTATAGTCTTGTACTTTTATTTTTGGCGATTTTCATCATTTAATTTTTATATGATAACAATTAAATTTAAATAGTTAATATCATTTAAATTGCTGACGAAAAATCCGACGTAGAAGCAAGTGTTTCACACATGAGTGACATTTGAAATCTTTTAATTTACCTAAATGTCTATTTAAGCCCCTACTCGCCATTTAACATATTCAGTTTAATGTTGAAACTTCTTATTTTTCTTTATTGATTACGTATAAGGGTGGGTACGTATGAAACTACTAAGGAATTTACAAATGACTGAATTTAAAACAACGTGATTTAAAATTCTAGAATATATAAATTCTCTTGCTTAAATAAATGTAATTATAATGAAATTTGTAGTAGTTTTATAAAAGAGTAATGGTAATGCTGACAACAATAAAAATGATGCTTGTAGTGAGTTGATGATGACAGTAGTGGTGATGGCCCATGGGCGATGCGAGAAATGGTGGCGGCGAAAATTAGGGTGTTGGAGGTGGTGGCGACTGCGACATTGGTGGTGGTGGTGATAGTGGTGGTGGCGGCACTGGTGTCGATGACGATAGCATTGGCGGTGGTGGTAGTGGTGGCGGCACTGGTGGCGGTGACGATAGCATTGGTGGTGGTGGTGGTGGTAGTGGTGGCGGCAGTGGTGGTAGTGGTGGCGGTGGTGGCAATGTCAATGGTAGTGACAGAGGTGGCGATGGTGGTAGTGGCGGCAGAGGTGGTGGTGGCGACAGTGGTGGTGGTAGTGGTGGCAACGGTGGCAGTGGTGGAGGTGATGGTGGTGGCGGGAGAGGTGGTGTTGGTGGTGATGACGGTAGTGGTGTCAGTGGTGGTGACGGTGGTAGTGGTAGCAGCAGCATGGTGGTATTGTGATTAGTTGGCAAGTTGATGGGTAGACACGACTTTTTTTTTTTTTTGTAAAAATTGAAATTTTGAAAATGACACCAATTTAGGTGAAATTTAAATTTGAAATTTGCAACTTTCAAATCCCAAGTTTTTTTCCACATAGAATTTATAAAATTCTGTATTTATGAACCCAAACAAGGAAATTAGAGTATATAATTTCTTAAATGCTTAAATTTTTTTTTTTTCTATCCAAACACACCATTAGGGAATACTTCCACTTAGTTGATTCATTGACAAGTTCAAACTAACCAATGCAAGGAGGCTGGATATTTCTTCAGGAATTTTTCCATCTAAATTATTTGATGAAAGATCAATACTATTCAACCACTCCAGAGTCTTGTTATATACAAGTTCTCTTCCTTTCCACATTATTGTTGTTTGCACAGTATAATATGTTGGCATAATATACTTATACAACCTTATATTAGGATGAACCAGAGCAGTAATATTATTCAAACACTTTGGAATAGTCCCTGAAAAGTTGTTGTGGCCAAGGTCCAAGACATGAATTAAGGTAGGGAAGATTGCACATGCAATTGTTGGGGGATATGTCCTTTTAAGAAGTTGGATCGCAATTGCAGCAAAGATACTGTGGATATGTTTGACCCAATCCAAGCAGGTACATTCCCAATAAATTTGCTGCCTTCAAGTTCAATCCTTATCAAATAAGAGCAATTTTTCAGGGAAGATGCCGCAAAAATTGTTGTTGTTCAACTTTAATATTATAAGTGAACTTGGGACACCCATCAAACTTGGGATGTTACATGAGAAATTGTTGTTTGCAGCATCTAAATTAAACCATTATACCACTCTAAATGCTCCATGTTTGAGGGAATTCTCCAGAGAAGTGATTGCTTGCTAGCTAGGGAAAGGAATGACAAGCTTATCTTGCAAATAGAGGATGGAACAATACCATTTAAATGATTCTCATACAGGTAAAAAATACATTCAAGTTTGGCATCAGTTGGTCAAAATTTGAGGGAATAGACCCATAAAATGAAATGCTTCCAAGATCAAGGAAAGTGGCACTAGTGTACCAATGTGGGAGTGGACCTTCAAATTGATTATGACCCGAATTTAGCATGTTTAAATTCGGACATTTTAGCTGGAATGGAAGTTTACCATGAATTTGATTGTAAGATGAATCCAAATATTTGATCTGGGAAAATATTTTCAAGAACCAATCCTCTGGTATGGAATCCAAGATTCCAGTATTGTAAAGCTAGGGTGACACTAAATAGTTCAGTTTGACATTGAAGCCATACGGCAAAGTCAGGACCAACTTGGCAATTTTGGATATCAATTGGTTGGAGCTTGAAAGGAGGAACCCACTCATAAGTCACGTTGAAAATGAGGGTCGACATAGGTTGATGTGTTCCTACTGCAAGATTTTCTGATCTTGTGAGGTTTATGAAATGAGCTTCGATTAAAATGTCTTTCCATGAATTCTCAAACAAATGTAGGTTAACTAGTTCAGAGAGTTGCCCCAAACTTTCAGGAATGGACCCGTTCATATCATTGTGGTTGAGGTAGAGTGCTTTCAAAGAGGACAAGTTCCCAATAGATTCTAAAATTGAGTCCCAAAAAGAGTTGGACTCAGGTTAAGATATTGCAATTTGTGTAGCATTCCTAAGGAGGCAAGCAATTCGCTTTCCAACCCATTATAAGACAAATCTAGCTAGGGACTCTAATGTGATATTTGCACAATATGAGAAACCATTAAAAAGCTCTTGAATACCCCCATTAAATTTGTTGTCCCTAAGACCTAAGGTCTTTAACTTGCACATATATCCAATGGGTCTGGGAATCTGACCATCAAAGCCATTACTAGATAAATCAAGGTGTTCAAGATATTTGAGACTTGCAAATTGTTCACAAGGAATGGGGCCATTCAAATAATTATGTCTTAGATCAAGTTTTCTAATGCTAGTAAGATTAGAAAATTAGGTAGGGAATGAAGACTCAATTGAATTCAGTGACATATTAAGAACCAAAGTGATGTGACGTTAATTGAAGTGGATCGGTAACACCACGTCTTCATGCCACGTGGTGTTATGGTCACATATAATAATTTCTCGTACATAAGGGAGAGCTGTAGCCCACCTCTTTTTTTTTTTTTGCAAAAAAAGAAAAGTAGTTTACTGTATTAGCCATTTAGCCCAATAACCCAAATAGACCCAGCCCAATAATGACAAAAAAAAAAGTGAGGTTATGCAGACTATCCTCGAGTTGACCACCTTAACATATTTTGTCTAACTTTTTTCTTATTTTACCCTTTATTGTAAAAACATGAAGAAATCACTCAGATCCATTCGGTGGTTATCTACCGAAACATCCACCAATATTCGGCAAATAAGTGTCGAATAAACACAAATATTTTAGCAGATAATTGTCGAACGCTTTTTTCATTTTCATTTAGTGGTTATTTACCAAAAAATCCACTAATAAATTAAAATTTTTTATTTTAAAGGTAAAATTACAATTTTAAAATATGGTAATTAACTCAGCAATTTATGGTGGTCGGAATAGCATCTCAAAAAAAAAAAAAAAAAAAAAAAAAAGTCAATAACTCAATAGTCAATACCCATTTTTCACGCTGAGACTGCTGAGTTCCTTCAGGCTTCAGCCTTGGAGCATTCCGCCCCTGCACGAACTGAACTTCTTCAGTTCTTCTTCTTCTTGCTCTGAATCTCTCTCCCCATTCCAATTTCAAAGTAAGTTTTCACTTATATACTCAATCCCTCTTCTTAATTTTTTTTTTTCTTATATGCTCTTCATTTTTTCTCCAGCTGAAGTTGTTCTGTGATTATTGTTACTCCGATCGGCACTCGGCAGTCACCTCAAGTTTAAGAAGGTAACTAACTCACTATTTATTTTATATAGAATTTCAAGCTTTTGGGGTTTGATTTAGGATTTGAAAAAATTAGGGATTTCAAGCTAGTGTGCAGACACCAACACACCAAAATTAACAAGAAAAAAAAGGTGATGAATGATGAGATGAGAGGTATGTTTGAAGGTAGAATAGGTATCCATTATACAATGTGTTCTTTGCTTCAAATATGGTTACTAAGCACAACAAGTGAATTTATAGCAGGCTATTAGCACGTTGAATTAATGTTGAAATCAATGGTCCTCAGCCCATTTTACAAGTTTGCAAGTCCATTCAGGTAGCTAGCTGGAGTTGATGCATTTTATTGACTTTGATTGTGAAATTAAGCAATAATAATAGGGTTTATGAATTAACTGTAGTACTGGTCTATTATTGTATTTGATTTACACGTTTACCTAACATTGATTTTGGGTCTAAATAGCGTGTCCTTTTGTAGTGGAAAGGTAGTCCATGGTTGTGGATGACAAGGTGAATATAATTGGGCTGATTGACTAATTAAGTCCAGTTTCAATAATTCTTCAGGAGAGGGTTAAGGAAACGATGTCGTATCTGCTACCACACCTGCACTCTGGATGGGCCGTGGATCAGGCGATCCTCGCTGAGGAGGAGCGTCTCGTCCTCATCCGATTTGGCCATGACTGGGATGAGACCTGTATGCAGGTTTGAATGGAAAACCCCCAATTTTTTTGTTCTTTTCTTTTGTTTTTATTTTTTTATTTTTTATCTTTGATGAAAAAGTCATTCAGTTATTTAGCGAAACCCTAATTTTGAGGGGAGACTAGTATGTGGCTTGCGTAGTAAGGGTTTTATTACAGTATATATATGCGTGTGTGTGTGTGTGTATGAACTCTTGGAAGTCATGGTGTAAATTCTTGAACTTTGCAGTATACAGATTGAGGTAGTTGGGCCTTACAAGGGAATTGGGGCCAACATCTAAACAAAATAAAAGTTGCACAGACTAATTTGATTAAATTTTACTAAGGAAGAAGCAGTCTTTGATTTTCGCTGATCTCAAATTTTGGTAATTTCCAAAGCCAAATTATTAGTTAATTTGGTGTAGTTATATCTTGGAAAAGATTTGGAGTCAAAACTCAGAACCCAAATTATTATACCAGAGGCTGAGGCTGAGAGTGTGTGTATGTGTGTTTTTTTTATTTTATTTTATAGGGTCAGTTGGATATGGAATTATTGGAATAACATTTGTTTTAATAATATTCTTTATTTCTTGTAACCCTAGAGGGACAGAAGCACTGTCTTGTCCCTGTTGGGGTCCTTAACTTTTTAATTCTTTTTATCCTGTTTTCTTTTGATTATGCATGTCTATTTGACTTTTTTTTTTTTTTAACCTTGATTTGAATGCTGGCTAATTTCTGGATTGTTTATCTTTTAGATGGATGAAGTGCTAGCTGGTGTTGCCGAGACACTGAAAAACTTTGCTGTGATTTACCTCGTGGACATCACGGAGGTCCCTGATTTCAACACAATGTATGAGCTGTATGACCCATCCACAGTCATGTTCTTCTTCAGAAACAAACACATTATGATTGACCTTGGCACTGGGAACAACAACAAGATCAACTGGGCTCTCAAGGACAAGCAAGAGTTCATTGACATTGTCGAGACAGTGTACCGTGGGGCAAGGAAGGGACGTGGTCTGGTGATTGCTCCTAAGGATTACTCCACCAAGTACCGCTACTAAGCCGGCTTGACATGTAATCATCCATTCCAGACTTTGTAAGACAAACATTTAAAACCCTATTTTGGTCATGGTCTTAATTTTTCTAGGTTCTAGATTTTAATGTACTGAAAATCTTTTGGTTTGGATGGAATTCCATTAAGTGTTTATGGGTGATTTGTGAACAGAACACAAGTATTTCACAGGTAGGGAAAACAACGTTTCTTATTATTTTCTATGCAGTATCTAATGCTTTCTTATGCAGTGTCTGTAATGTTGTAAGTGTTTCTTAATAATTTTATTATCTTAATAATTGCTTGCATGCTGCATTGCTGCTGGATCTCTTTTGTCGCTCTCTGTCTGCATATTATTAAGATCTTGCATCTCCATAAGATTTTTTTTTAAAATTTTTTTTTTAAAAGAAGTAACCTGAACAAGCATCTTAGGTCAACTGTTCTGATCTTACTAAAAACAAAAAACAAAAAAAGTCAATTGTTCTGCAGTTCTGGTGCTCTGAGTCTGACCTTTTTCTTCATGTTTTGTGTTGGACCCCTTTTGTTGCTATCTTTGTAGATCGATATTATTAACATCTTGTATCACATATTGTGTCTTGACATACAAAACCAAGTTTTTTCAATTTCTTATGTCTACTTAATGCGCACCCCCCTCAATTTCTTGTATCCCAAGATATAGTTGTAACCAGAATTTTTTTCGTCACATGAGCTACTTACCAAGAGTGGATAGATACAGGACAATGCAGGTTGGCCTCCTGAAGATGAACAGAAATTTCTTGTGGGGAGGCTCTGTAAACAAGCGCACGATACATCTTTGCCAATGGGATATTGTTTGTAGGCCAAAAGTTTCGGGTGGGATAGGAATAAAAAAGAATGTTGAGATGAACCAAGCCATGTTTGCCAAAAGGATGAAGGGTTATGGGCTAAAGATGTTTCTGCAAAAGACTGAGTAATTCTTTCATCCTTCATGACTGTGGTTCTACTAGAACTGACTGTTCCAGTACTTGGAAGGGTATTCTTTATGGATTAGAGCTCCTGATATCTAGAGAGTTGGGAATGGCCGGATTATTAAATTTTGAAAGGATAACTGGCTGGATTATGAGCCTTTACTTTCTAAAGTCAGTTGTATTGATGACCAAACTTGGAATAACACAGTTGCGGATTATTTACTTGATGGTTGGTGTAAACATGGAAAAGTTGAGAAATAACCTCCCTGAAGATATTGTGAAAAAAACTATCTGTTTGGTTGCTGGTATTCCTGGATGTGATGTAGATAAAGAGATTTGGAGGAATTCTTGACAATTCAGTGCAAGAACTGCCTACCAACTTTTCTTTCAGATCCAGAGTTTGTTTGGGCTTTCATTTGGAAAATACACATACCCCCCGAGGTTAAAAGACAACAAATAAATAAATAAAACAATTGTCTCAGATCCCATCTTAAAATAAATAAAAAATTACAAAACAATTGTCACCAAGAACCCTTTGCAAAACACTTTAAAGTTAGTAATCTATTAATCTTAAGATGGGATTCAAAAAAATTCAACAGAGAAGACTAGATTACAATGTCACACCTTGGCAATGACAATCTTATGTATTGTTACATCTGGGAATTGCTCACTTCATTCTCTAAGGATTGGAGATATCTACCTACTAGGGGTGGGTCGGAATACCGCTATAACCGAACCGCACCCGAAAATCGACGTGACCGATCCGCCCAGCAACCGCTCCGACGAGAGCCGACGCATTGGTTGCGGTTTTCTAACCGATCCGACAGGGGGCGAAGGCGGAGGCGGCTTCTAAACCCCCACACCGTCGGTAAACCGCACTGACCGATCCTTCTTTATCTTCTTCTTCTCTCTTGGTTTCTGGCAGCAAGCAGCTTCTTCTTCTTCTTCTCCTCTCCTGGTTTCTCTTTTTTTTCCTTTCCTAGTTTCTGGCGCGCAGCAACTTCTTCTTCTTCTTCTTCAACCTGCAACCTCGCCGCCGAGATGGACGACCTTTCTTCTTCGACTGCTGCAACCTCGCCGCTGCGATGGACGACCTCAGATGCCGTCGCCGCGATGGACAACCTCAGATGCCGCTGCAGCTTCTTCTTCTTCTTCAACCTGCAAGTCCTGCAACCATCGCACAGCCACACCAAGCACAGCCACACCCAAACAGAAAGCTGGTCGGTTTGGATCCATTTCGAACCGATCCGACCGTCACTTGCGGTTTCACCGACAGTCGGTTCACCGACAGAGTCGGTGGCGGCAACGGTTGGCGTTTTGCCCATTTCGACCCTTGTCGGTCGGTCGACGGTATGTGGCTGGCGGTTCGGTTACCGACACCGACCCACCCCTACTACCTACTGGCTGCACAAGAAGAGTACACCAAAAATAAGAACTTACAAGCTGGCCAACTTGCTGCAGTGAAATAGAGAAAATTAACGCCAAAAATAAAAAGGCTTTATTGTATAAATGTCATCCAGACTATGATAGTTGTGCGAAAAGTACCATACAGACTAAAATTTTTACAAATTGCCATCTAATCTTTCTAAATGGTACAAACCTTCCACTTCCGTTTAATTCCATCCAATTTGCCGTTAGAATCAAGGCCATTTTTGACTTTTCGCACCCAAATAAATATTTCTTCTCTCTCTCTCTCTCTCTCTCTTTCTCGATCCCTGCGCGCATCCACTGCTCCACACCATTTTTGGTGGGTTTTTCTCCTCTCCTTATGGGCTTCATTTCCACTATACAATTGTTAGTTTAATTTTAAGTATTTGAGAAATTGAAATTTGGGGTTTGGGAACTCATTTCAAGTACCTTTAATTTCGGTTGTGGAGAGTGATTCTTGGGTGTTTTGGAAAATTCTCACCCTAGAAACCTTTAATTGTTTATTAGAATTTCCAATTCTAAGCAATTTTGAAAAATTAGCATTTTTCAGATAAAAAACCGTCGACGCCGCAACTGGTGGTGGCGGGTTGTTCTCCAATTCACACCCTATCTTCTTTTTTATCAAAAAATAATGATGAGGAGATTCCAACTTCAAAATTCCAGGTGTAGAGGTACAAATGCTCCTACCTAGAGTTACATGACTCAACTATATTACACCATGAGCAACTCCAATTCTCTCTTAAACTTTTCCCTAAATTTAAATTTGAGGAAAATTGACTCAAAACGTACTCACCTCCAAAAATTTCCTAAACCTTATCCAAATTTGAGATTTCTCTAAAATTTTTCCCAAATCAAGTTATATGAATGGGGACCCCCAAATCAAGTTGCATGAGATTTTTCAAGAAAAAAATATGGATGGAAGTAAGTTTTGGAGGGAATAAATAAATAAATAAATGATATTTTTAGGACAAGATAGACATTTTAAAACATATTTGGGGAAAAATTTAACATTACCATTGGAGTACTCTTCCTTAAATTTAACATTTTATTCAAATTTATTTACCAATTTGAAAAAAAATATATAGAAGGATTATGTATAAGGGTTTCTTCCCTATTTTGACTTAAGGAAAAAAACGTTGGTTGGATAGGAAGGCTGATTGAGGAGCCTATGACCTCAGATAAGGCTGACTGAGAAGCATTTGACCTCATATAACGTTCACACGTTATTGTTTAATTACTTTTCTGACACCTTTAAATAGGTGATAATTAAAAGATAAAAAGAAAATAAAGGAACATATCAACTACTCACCTAGCCTCTAATGTTAACATGGAGTAAAGATAGAAGAAATTTTAATCCTATCTCCCACTAACTCAAGTCCTATCTAATTAGAACTCTATTATTCTAACTAAACAAAAACAAAACAAATTTTAATTAAAGAGTAGGAAAAGAACGTAACAGATATGCTCTTTTAAGTGTTAACTTCCCTGATTTCAAAAGGTGCTCATCCCAGTTCTCACTATTTGCCACACTGTGTTTCAACTTTTTCATTTTCCTTTGTGATCGTCTTCCATCACAACAAGGGCTAAGAAGTTTCTTCTTTTTTTTTTTTTTTTTTTTTTTTGAGCGGAATATACCGAAATTTTGTTTAAGAACAATTGAACAAAACACCCAAAACTGAAATACCATGAAGAGGCAACTTTGAACTCTGACACCGAAAACATATAGCAGAACCCAATACCCGTGATGCCCAAGGGTTTTAAGGCCCACGTGATACCAGGCTCTCATTATTATACTTCATCCACGACTTCACAAAATCTATTTGTTTCCTCTCTGCTCGATCGACTTCACTTCTGGGCACAAAACCATCCGGCAAGTAAAACCGACAGCCCAAAACTGACTCGGGTAGGTTCCGCTCGGGCCCACGTCACTCAAATAGAACCAGCCCATTATTTTATTTGAGCCGAACATTTGTTGGGTAGGCTACGGTTTGGGCTTTCTACCACCCAAAACCAACTCGGCCTGCCCAATTAAATTTATATGTATAAATTATTAATATATACCAAAAGTTTTCTATCCTAATATTGTTTATATTAATAAATTATTAGTATAACTTTTCTAACCTCACACTCACAACCGCCTCCCCCTCTCACTCTCAAATTTTCTCCTCACAGTCGCTTCCTCTCTCAAGTTTTCTTCTCAGTCATCTTCTTCGGTGAAAAGGCCATTGTCGCTCCAACTCTCTTCAGTCTTTTCTCCAAACTCCAGCCTTCTCCTCCCTCTATCATTCTCTCCGACTCTCATTCCTCTCTCCGATCTCAACATTCACTCGCCAACCTTAAACCAAAACCAACCCACTGTACCCGCAACCCAACTGAAACCGAAACCAAGCTGACTAAAAAGAAACTAGGCAGTTACGGACTGGCAGTACTCAAAACCAACCCCCTCGATGCCGCCGGCGGGTTAAGTCCCCACCCGACCCACTGAGCTGGCGAGTTAGGGCTAAGGTTAAATGCTAGTGTGGCAAATCATGACTAGGCATGTTAAATGATGTGACGCCAACTCAACACTTCTTCCTCGCTATGCCTAGTCGATCATGATTGACCGTAAATTGGACGGGAAAAAGTGCTGAGCTGACGCCACGCCATTAAACATGCCTAGTCATGATTTGCCACGTTGGCATTTAGCCTCAGCTTTAACAGTCTATCTATCATAAAGTTAGTTTTTCAATTTTAATATTAGTTCATAGATACATTGGAAAGAGTTTATTGTTTGTGGACCTAGTTGAAATACACCCAATAGTTGGTGGGTAATTAGTACTTGAGCTATATTTTTTAATTGGTTTTTTCACACTTTATCTACTTGAATTTTGAGTTTGATCTCACTTCACCGCTTAAAAAAATTGTGACAATTTATTATTTGAATTAAATATTTGTTGCAATGTAGGACATCAAAATCAATTTGTTGCACTTAATTTATGTTAAAAATTAGGGTATTTTGGTCTTTTCATATTAATTTTTATTGTTTGACAAAAAAATTGAAAAATTGTAACAACCACCTGACCCCATTCTCCCTCCCTTCCTCCCCTCCCCTCCACCACTCCTGGAAGATACCCATCGTCACGGTCCCTCAAGCCGACCACCTCATTCCCTCCCCCGTTCGACCAGCCCCCTCCCTTCCTTCGCTCTCGCTCACTCTCTCTCTCTTTCTTTCTTTCTTGTGCTTCGGTGGCTACCTGGTTTAACCAGAAAAGCCATACCTCTAAAGTTTATGGAATAAAGCACTTGAACTCCAAAAACCCCAAACATAAGGTTTTTAGAACAAAAACAAAAAAAACCCAGATTTAAGAAACCTTGAATGAAAAAATCCCAAATCTGAAGAATGAATGAGAGAGAGAGAGAGAGAGAGAGAGAGAGAAAGAAATAAAGAAAGAAAGAAAGAGAAAGGGAAGGGGCCGGAGGGAGGGGGGTGATCAGAGCAAGGGACCATCGACAATGGGGTTGTTGTCGGCGGTAGCTAGTTGGTGGGTATAGTTTCTTATTGGAATGCCATTTCTGATAATAGCAGCTAGTGGAGGTAATTTTTTTTTTTTTTTTTTCAAAAACAGCCTTAAGCTTTGCAGACATGGCATCCCATTTTAGTCATTGGATCGAAATTCATAACAAAAACTAGTTTCGGTCGCTTCTACTTTAGACATCAGAAAATGGACAAGAAATAATTATGTATGACTGTAACACCACACTATGTGATGTAACCAATCTACGTGTTATAATATAGATAAATGTTATTAATACTATACTCTAAAAGTATAAATCCTTCGTCTACCTACTTTAACACATGAGTCTAGTTTTACTCACCACAAAAAAGAGGTGGTGAGCATTACCACCATGATAAATATATGAGTGACATGTGTCACAAAAAAGTGGTCAGGAGACATGTGTCACTCATCCACCATAGTGAGCAAAAATAAATCTTTTAACACATTAATTGATTACACCACGTATCGCCGTGTCAGTATTAAAAGGTGTTCAAAAACTTTTATTAAGAAATCTACATATATATAAAGAGTTGGTGAGTTGGCAAAATAGGGAAAGAGTTGTTAACTCTTTGAAAAAAGATGGCATGGGTTCTTATAATAGAAAATTGAATTTGAAGGGGGTTTTCTCTAGTAATTTACTATATATATATATAAAATAATGCTCTAAAATTAACTGATTAGTAAGTTAATACAAAGCTAACTACCATGTTGGGCCCACTGCACAATGTAATATTAAAATCCGAATCGTCTATTTTTTAGGCTCTACTTCAAAATCTATTTGTTTCCTCTCTGCTCGATCGACTCCACTTCTGGGCACAAAACCATCCGGCCAGCAAAACCGACAGCCCAAAACTGACTCGGGTAGGTTCCGCTCGGGCCCACGTCACTCAAATAGAACCAGCCCATTATCTTATTTGAGCCGAACATTTGTTGGGTAGGCTACGGTTTGGGCGTTCTACCGCCCAAAACCAACTCGGCCTGCCCAATTAAATTTATATGTATAAATTATTAATATATACCAAAAGTTTTCTATCCTAATATTATTTATATTAATAAATTATTAGTATAACTTTTCTAACCTCACACTCACAACCGCCTCCCCCTCTCACTCTCAAATTTTCTCCTCACAGTCGCTTCCTCTCTCAAGTTTTCTCCTCAATCATCTTCTTCGGTGAAAAGGCCATTGTCACTCCAACTCTCTTCAGTCTTTTCTCCAAACTCCAGCCTTCTCCTCCCTCTATCATTCTCTCCGACTCTCATTCCTCTCTCCGATCTCAACATTCACTCGCCAACCTTAAACCAAAACCAACCCACTGTACCCGCAACCCAACTGAAACCGAAACCGAGCTGACTAAAAAGAAACTAGGCAGTTACGGACTGGCAGTACTCAAAACCAACCCCCTCGATGCCGCTGGCGGGTTAAGTCCCAACCCAACCCACTGAGCTGGCGAGTTAGGGCTAAGGTTAAATGCTAGTTTGGCAAATCATGACTACGCATGTTAAATGATGTGGCGCCAACTCAACACTTCTTCCTCGCTATGCCTAGTCGATCATGATTGACCGTAAATTGGACGGAAAAAAGTGCTGAGCTGGCGCCACGCCATTAAACATGCCTAGTCATGATTTGCCACGTTGGCATTTAGCCTCAGCTTTAACAGTCTATCTATCATAAAGTTAGTTTTTCAATTTTAATATTAGTTCATAGATACATTGGAAAGAGTTTATTGTTTGTGGACCTAGTTGAAATACACCCAATAGTTGGTGGGTAATTTAATACTTGAGCTATATTTTTTAATTGGTTTTTTCACACTTTATCTACTTGAATTTTGAGTTTGATCTCACTTCACCTCTCACTTCACCGCTTAAAAAAATTGTGACAATTTATTATTTGAATTAAATATTTGTTGCAATGTAGGACATCAAAATCAATTTGTTGCACTTAATTTATGTTAAAAATTAGGGTATTTTGGTCTTTTCATATTAATTTTTATTGTTTGACAAAAAAATTGAAAAATTGTAACAACCACCTGACCCCATTCTCCCTCCCTTCCTCCCCTCCCCTCCACCACTCCTGGAAGATACCCATCGTCATGGTCCCTCACGCCGACCACCTCATTCCCTCCCCCGTTCGACCAGCCCCCTCCCTTCCTTCGCTCTCTCTCACTCTCTCTCACTCTCTCTCTCTTTCTTTCTTTCTTGTGCTTCGGTGGCTACCTGGTTTAACCAGAAAAGCCATACCTCTAAAGTTTATGGAATAAAGCACTCGAACTCCAAAAACCCCAAACATAAGGTTTTTAGAACAAAAACAAAAAAAACCCAGATTTAAGAAACCTTGAATGAAAAAATCCCAAATCTGAAGAATGAATGAGAGAGAGAGAGAGAGAGAGAGAGAGAGAGAGAGAAAGAAATAAAGAAAGAAAGAAAGAGAAAGGGAGGGGGCCGGAGGGAGGGGGGTGATCAGAGCAAGGGACCATCGACAATGGGGTTGTTGTCGGCGGTAGCTAGTTGGTGGGTATAGTTTCTTATTGGAATGCCATTTCTGATAATAGCAGCTAGTGGAGGTAATTTTTTTATTTTTTTTCAAAAACAGCCTTAAGCTTTGCAGACATGGCATCCCATTTTAGTCATTGGATCGAAATTCATAACAAAAACTAGTTTCGGTCGCTTCTACTTTAGACATCAGAAAATGGACAAGAAATAATTATGTATGACTGTAACACCACACTATGTGATGTAACTAATCTACGTGTTATAATATAGATAAATGTTATTAATACTATACTCTAAAAGTATAAATCCTTCGTCTACCTACTTTAACACATGAGTCTAGTTTTACTCACCACAAAAAAGAGGTGGTGAGCATTACCACCATGATAAATATATGAGTGACATGTGTCACAAAAAAGTGGTCAGGTGACATGTGTCACTCATCCACCATAGTGAGCAAAAATAAATCTTTTAACACATTAATTGATTACACCACGTATCGCCGTGTCAGTATTAAAAGGTGTTCAAAAACTTTTATTAAGAAATCTACATATATATAAAGAGTTGGTGAGTTGGCAAAATAGGGAAAGAGTTGTTAACTCTTTGAAAAAAGATGGCATGGGTTCTTATAATAGAAAATTGAATTTGAAGGGGGTTTTCTCTAGTAATTTACTATATATATATATACAAGAATGCTCTAAAATTAACTGATTAGTAAGTTAATACAAAGCTAACTACCATGTTAGGCCCACTGCACAATGTAATATTAAAATCCGAACCGTCTATTTTTTAGGCTCTACTTCAAAGATTATCCCTGTAAAAAATCTCCAAAATCGGAAGTCATTTAGTCATCTGATTATAATAACAACTATTTACACTACACCAAATATGGCCAATGATCACCTTGAAAAGAAACTAGATTAGAGTTAGTGGCTATTAACATTTTTTTTCATCACTAATTAATATTTTAGTAGAGGTAAAAAAAAGAGTGGAGTTAAAGGTTGCCATATGTTCCACTAATAGATATATTAGTTGACTTAAGGGTAGTATGACAAAAAAAAAAACTCATTCAGTTGAATATTAACTAAATACAACTAAAATAATGAAAAAAAATACTAAATACAACTAAATGGGTTGCGTTGGGCTGCGGTGGTAAAACCCATTGTCTAAGATCCTTTCTTCCCACCACAAATTCAACCAAAAATTGGAAGAGTGGGAAATTTCTTTCACTTATTACAGTGTCCAGCGCACCATGAATTTGGGTTGCACCCCTTCAGTCACTATTTACACCTGTGTTGATGATAGATAACAAAATATGGTGATTTTAGTTTAAGGGGTAAATATGTAATTTTGCTACTTAGGGTTGATGGAGGATAAAAAACTAACTCCAGAAATTCATCTTCATTTTCTCCAAACCCCAAACCAGCCGCACCCTCTCTTCTCTCTCATCTCTGTGATCGAACCACCATCGTATGATGGAGAATTCTGGCGAGATTATCGCCAAACTCTTCTTCTCCTCCTCTCTCTCTCCCTCTGATCTATGTCTTCCCAAAAACCCAGCCATGACGCTAGATCGAAACCAAACAAGGGTTTATACTTTGTAGATCTGAAAATACATGGTAGGTTCTGTTTGTAGATCTCTGTCTCTCTCTCTCTCTTCTCTCTCATCTCTTTGTAGATCTCATTTTGTTCATATTTTAGGATTTTTTTTGTTTGTTTGTATCCAATTGATTAATCAACACAATGTAAATTAAATAAAAATTGTGGGTTATTTTGCAGCGAGGAGTGCAACAAGGATGTGCCAATGGCACTAATCAGCATGCACAATTGTAGCCTTGATGCCAAAATCAAGATGCACTTGGGTGGGTTTTGTGTTGTGTGAATTGTTTGTGAATATGATTTGGACTTGCTTTGATTAATTTGTTTGATATATTTAGAGTCTCAAGTTGTGGAGAAGTCCACTGAAGGGTCGCTTCCTCGCTACGGCCAGCAGTAAAGGGACTTTGATTCGGGTTTTCAATACTTTTGATGCTTCATTGCTCCAAGAGGTATTTAAATTCATTTTTTGTTTTCTAATAAATGTATGTATATGAAATTTGAATCTGAGTTAAAATTTTGATTGTCTGTTCATGTGGTTTTTGATTTTAGTATGTGAATAGGGGGTGTGTTTATATCATAAAATCAAGTTTTGATGAACATGTCTCATCGTTTTTGCATGAACATCATAAAAATATATGAATTTTTGTAACCACTACAAAATATTTGTATTGAAGAAATGACTTGTATTTTTATGAAGGTTAGGAGAGGAGCAGACAGAGCAGAGATTTACAGTCTTGCTTTCTCTTCAACTGCGCAATGTCTTGCCGTCTTGAGTGACAAGGGAACCTTCTATGTTTTCAGCCTAAAGGTTGATTTCGCTGGATCCTTGGGGGGCATTGATAGATCAAGCAGTGCAACCCGAATTCAGTCATATTAATCCATCAGGCATTTCACTGAAGTGACTAAGAAACCTTTCACAGAGAGGTATTCCTTGTTTCCATTTGAGTGGCTTTGTACAATTTTTGTCTCTTCTAATATTGTTGTATGTATGTTTTCTGCAGACCAAAGGCAAAGAGAGCCAAGACAGAAGATTGTGAAGAAGGGCAAGGATCCATACAATTTATGCATCTTTTGATATTGCTGTATGTACGATTTATGTATCTTCTAATATAAGTGTAAGTAGCAAGTTGATTTTTATTCAATGAAATTCACATTTCTGGTTGCTTCTATTTGATTAATAATGGATGAGTTAGAATCTGCAAATAGCTCATCAAATATACTAGAAATAGCAGCAAAAACCACTGGAATTATGCATTGCAATTAGCAGCAAAATCATTTGCCAATTTATCAAATATAATTCAATCTCACTCTAATAAAAATTGGTTGCAAAAGGCATTTTGATTAACACCAATACAGCAACATTTCCATCAATGGTGATCCCCTATTAGCAACTATCTGCAACATTGGTGGAGCCACAAGCTGTCAGCAGTGAAAGACAGTTCTTGTCTCCAAACTCCACCATTCCAAAAAAAGGGTTTGCTTAGCCACTTTGCCACCCCATTCTGAACAACTATCAGCCTAAAGGTGACTGCAGGGTGGCAATTTCTAAATCACAACCAATGATAGTGATTGCTGCAGCAATAGCTAACAGAAAAAAATAGTGATGATAAGGGGGAAATGGTGTAGTGTTATATGCTTTTATCGAAAATACTGATCATCTATTTATTTAATTTCAATTAGATGACTACATTATTTTCGATTTAGTTGATTTTTTACAATGGTGATCTTTGAAGTAGAGCCTAAATAATTGATGATTCGGATTATGAAATTAGTTATGTGGTAAGCTCAAAAACATGGTTAGCTTCGTATTAACTTGCTAACTGGTTAGCTTTAGAGCACTCCTCGATCTATATATATATATATATTTTTTTTTTTTCCTTATTACTTAGGTCTTTAATTAGGAGTCATTGTAAAAGCTAGGGTAAACTTAATTATCATTATTTTTAACAAAAAGCGAGTGGAAAAATAGTACCAAGGATGAGAATAGTACCACCCTTGTTGTAAGTAAGAGTGGTAGTGGGGTGTCATGTTTCAATGTTGACTTGCTGAGCAAAATAATTAAACCTTCACTCCTAGCTCTTTAATAAAACGTTGCATGCCATCCACAATGGCCATTTTCCGAGCTCCGGCCAAAAGCCAAAAGCCAAAAGCCAAGGCTAATAATTTATAGCCTTTCCGATCGATCGACACAGTAAATAACTAATGCTTCTTGGAATCCAATGTGAAACTGCAGAGCAAGCACTCCAAGCCAATGAAAGTAGAGCACTAGAGCACCCGTCTAATACAAATCATCGGTGTCGCTTTGGACATGTAAAGGTCACCATCTCTTCATCATTACTTGCAAAGAAAAGTTCAAAAGAGTTAACAAAAAGAAACACAACTACATGATCGATATGCACTACGCAAATATAACTTAAATGATATATGCTTGCTAGCTAGGTAGCTTTTTCAATTTCCTGTCAATGGTTGACTTGCACTAACGATCACCACAAAATACATTTATATGTAGTGCATGAAAAAGAGAAAAAGTAAGATATATGTCGTTTACCAGGATAAAAAACTAAATAAAGAAACAAAGTTGTCAAATGACACAAAAATTGAAAACCCTACATGAGAGTGGACCCCATGAGGGATCCTACATTTAGTGTTAAATGTAGGATCCTCATACCAAAAAAAAAATATAGGATCGTACAATGAATTTAGCCTCCCTATATATATATAGATTCGATCAAGTGCGGATGAGCACTCGATAGCACCATTGAGAGCTCGGCGAAATTTTTTTAAAACAGGTGAGTACTGCTTCTTCTACCTTGTTTTGAGGGTATAGACCGATGGGTTCACCCAATCCCCTCTTAGGGTATAGAATGACTTTTGTAGAGGCGTTATGTTAGAATTTATCTCCGAAATTTTGAGCAGAATTAAACCATATCATAAACGCTGACAAACCAGGTCCAAGTGCTTGTTGCAGAAACATTTTGCACTACTGAGCGCTCAGCAATGGTTACCGAGCGTTCGGCCCACGTTCGCATATGAATGGACCTATATATATATATATATATATATATATATATATGCAAAGACCTCTTTAATGGTAATACAGTACAAAACAGTCTAAACCATAGTGCTAGATTCATAAAGCCTTACAAGCAAAGAATACATTGATAAGACAATTAATGGAATATTTTCATGCAGTTTCTGTTGGCTGCTTAGACATACAATATGACATGATAGCTACAAAATATGTGGCTAGAGCTTGAGTCCGGCAAACTAAGCTAGCTTCAATGATATATAGGCAAAAGAAAACATCCAATTTCAGAAAAAAAATATTTAATAGTAAGCTTTGTTTAAGCTAGGGATCGACAAATTAATTATTATTGAGCTCACCCAGCCCTTGCAATATAATTAATAATGGACAGGAGATGAATGAGAAAATTAACTAATGATCGAATGAAAATAAAACCAAAAGCAACGTACACGTACTTGACCAATGAGCTGGGTATATATGATCAAGGATTTTGAGTCCCATGGGTTTCTCAGAGAGAAATTTACAGAGCCAGTTTGACATGCTGGCCGCCTCCATAGTCCAGAGTCTGCAGTAAACATAAAAGTACGTAGATCACGCGATCGATCATACCAAGTACTTGTGATGGATGGAGGTGGACAGAATGCCAAATTGGCTCTGCAACAATGCCCCTGAGAAACCCTAGAGAGAGAGGATGAGAGAGAGAGAGAGAGTAGCTGAACTTTGAAGACAAAACAGATAGGTTGTACTTATTAATTAAAAGGATGTTAATTAAATTGAAGAAGAGGGTGGAATTTATCCAATGACTTTAGAAAGGAGATTGGCTTTTTCTAGAAAGGGGGGTACATGAGCGTGCATGGTGTTGTACGACCTGTGGGGGATATTACATATGCCGG
Organism: Dryas octopetala; assembly: GCF_963921425.1. NCBI lineage: Eukaryota > Viridiplantae > Streptophyta > Magnoliopsida > Rosales > Rosaceae > Dryas > Dryas octopetala. The sequence continues at coordinate 15,925,872 of NC_141372.1, read as the reverse complement.
CCGTTTCTTTTCTTCAATTCTAAACCCTGTTTTCGATCAACTGATTTCATGACAATACTACCCTTTCATTCATTTTTCTTCTACAGAATCAGCAGTCCTTAATTTTGGTGCAACCATGAAAAGCTTCTATATCTGTATACCCTTTTACTTTGCACAGTATATGTATGACTTTATTTTACCTTGGAGGTCATGCGCTTCTACTCTCTTGTGCTTTCACTTTGCTTTTTGACTTGCTGCAACAAAAGGATGCAAAATGGGCTGTCATTGTCTCCCACTTCCATTCTAATTACTTTGTCAACTGACTCATGGGTTCAAACTTGTGGTAATAATCATGTTAGGTTTTGTACAAATTTGAATAATTTCAATGACTGGTAAAGTAAGAGTTTTAAGGGATATTTGGGATTAAGAGATAAACTGAAAAAAAAAAAATGAAGGTTTTTTTAAGGCCTTTCAATAAAATATAACGTGGTCTAATTCATTATTGAATGGACTTTTTTAACATTTGAAAACTCTTTTTTTTTTTTTTTAGTTGAGGGGAGGGGGGATCGAACTTGAGTACGCATTATGGGTAATTCTACGGCCTTTTCAACTGGGCAACCAAACAAATGCTAACTGTTGATGCAAAAATTCATAAGAGAGATGCAACAACTTAAAGTGGATGATCTGGCTGATTGAAAGTCTTGTTGGATGATGAGGTGAATGTTGACTTGAGATTTATCAAGTTTTGCTGGATTGTTGGTTGGAGCTTATGAGATCTTCCAGCATGAACACAAGATCAAAGAAGAAGGACCGGTGTGGTACAAGCCAAATATGCTCCGATGATGAAGTTAGTGAAGTATATTTGAAGGTGTTTGAGTAAGAATAAGGAAGAACAAGTGATGAACTTGGGAGAATATGGAAGAACAATGTAAGATCTTCTGGGTTATTCTCAACTAGTTGTGTGTATTTTAGTGGGCTTTTTGTGAGTGAAATTCTGTGTGTCTTTTTGTGCACATAAGTCAGTTTATATAGGCAAAGAAAGTTGTGAAGGTTAAGTTACCTGCATGAGGGTGAATGGTTGAGAAGAGGCCACGTGTTCGGCCATGAATAGTAGCATACACAGCTACCTATCTCATTTACATTTAATGTTGTATTCAATGCAAGAATGGAAGATCAAGTGGGATACCCTAATAGTCATGGTTGTGAGCTGGGATGTCTCATCTGTCAGAGAGTTATGTCAGAGATATTCGAGTAAGGCGGTTCGTCCTGACTCCAATCTTCCAGAATGACGGTGGCGTCAGAGCTGAGCCGATCACAGATAATGTATACGTAGGTATGAAACATATTCATGTTCGGATCAGACATGGATGAACTAGTTCAGATGAGTCCAACGTATAGTGTGACAACCGCCATTTGACGGCAATCTGTTGGTCACTAGATCTTTTTGAGAAGATGATCACTAGGCGCCGAGCCGAACCGAATTGAGATATCCAAGAAAAAATTATCACTCAATTTCTTAGAAGATCCCCAGATCGGCTTGGATCGGATTTGGGGGATCTGTTGACATGAGCCGATCCGAACCGGCAACGAAAGTGTTGCCGAGTTGGTGTGGTGACGTGGAGGCCCAAGTTTGACCCATTTGACCGTTGAAAAGTCAAAGTTTGAAGTTGGATCTGACCAGCCACGTGTCGATCCATGATTAGTTGTTAAGTCCATGTGGATTTATCGACAAACACTAACATTTGAAAACATTAAGTGGGTTTATTTAAAATTAGAGGATGTAGAATGAACTTATTTATCATTTACTAAAAAGAAAAAAAAATCAAAATAATGCATTTTAAAGGGCATGTAATTTTGTATGACCCACTTCGTCTTGGATGGTATTCATTAATTAAAAGTTAAACAAATTTCCATCTTCTAAGAATTAATTAATAATTAGTACCAAAAACAAAATTAATAATCGGACCGTCATACGTTCAAATTGAGAAGAGGAGATACCAGGGTAAATATTAGAATTATTAACCACTCGCGGCTTCCCAGCGGGTGGTGGCATTTTTCGGCCATTTCCGACCACCTTTTGGGGTTGACCCATGTATAAACGTTACTCCCATCATTCCAATCTATGCAATGGTGTAATTTGTTTTTGTTGAAAATTAATTTTGAAAATGGTCACTTTTCACCACCAGCGAGACCATTGCGCATGGCGATGATTTGGATCAGTTTTGGTGTTTTTGGACTATTCTTGGAGCCTAATAGCTTTGTTGGGTGTGTCAGGTGGATTGAAAGAGATCGAAGAAACTGAATCGTAACCCTCTCTTTCATATTTGATATAGTGATTTTGGTTAAGTGTGAGATGCTGGTTTGGAGGATTGAGGTTAATTAGGGTTTATTTACAATTATTATTTGGTTTAAGGAATAATTGAATAACCGAGTCGTAACAAACATACATGAGTGTTTAATGTGTCAGATCTCGTATTTAGATAAAACAGAACATTTAGAAGATTTTGGACTTAAAGCATGTAATTAAAGGGTTTACGTAGAACTTAATTGAAAGTTACACCTTCATTATGGAAATGCGTACCAAGGGTAATTTGGTAATCTATGAGTTTGGGCGAGACGACTAGGTCACACGCACACGTACTTTTTGAGTATTTGGGGAAAGTCTAACCCGATTGTTTTATTGTATAGGTGACATCGTTTACCACGAGGTTTGAGGCGATCTCGAGAAGGATATATGCTCGGCTAGTCCTATTTTAGAAATTTTTTTTTTGAATTTTAGGATTTAATTACTATTTGTTCTCTTGAGTTTGAATGAGAAATGATGATTTGTGAGATTGGACCTTTGTTTTTTCAAATGTTTTAAGGAAATTTAAATAAGTTATTTCATATCCATTTATTGAGAATAATTGAGAATTCAATTAAAAGTTTATTTCATGGTATTTGAGAAATTAACTAAGCTATTTCCAAATCTATTTAGCCCGATAATTCATTTATGGAAAATGAAAATTAAATGATAAGTATTGTTTTATTATTATATTTTGAGAGGTTTTATTTTTGAAAATCAAATACTTGATACTTTATATGCATGAAGATGAGTTCATTTAAGAAGCTTGCATTAACTTATTTCAAATCAGGTACTTAGCATATTTGAATTATATTTGCATCATATTTGATTTATAAGTTTTACATGGCATTTAAGTTTTAGAGTCTAATCATTGGAATTTATTTCATTTGGAGTTGAGCGTTTTCAAGTTTTAATAAATCAAATTGTACTGAGATGATTTCTAAGATTTTTGAGAATCATGCATTTAATTGGGAAAGATTTAAAAGTGCATTTGTGGGACTTTAAATAACGATTATGAACCTATAGCATATTTCTAAATCATATTTTATGCACAGTGTAATTTCATTAATAAGCATGTTTATAAGAAGTATTAAATTTTCGATTTGCAAGAAACTCCTAAGATTCAAAAGTGAGTTTTATGAAATGCATTTTTAAGAATATTTATGGAAGGCTTCGAGAAGTTGTGTTTTGGATGTGATTATTATATTTTACTTATTTATTAAATATAGTTATTCGAGTTATGGAAAGTATTTTTAAACCGTCACATGAGTATCCTCCCCTACAAGGTACAATTTGGCTCTGCACTTGTTTCCTAGATATTACTCAACGGTGTATGATAGTTACAGTTAGGTCTTTGGGACCCATCATGACACATATAGAGGCTTTGGACTGTGTGTCAAGATGTATAGCCCTTTCGGGGCAGCTCTGCGTGGACAATTATTTTGCCATCTTTGTACGATGCAGCATTACGTAAAGGTGTATGGCCAATTTATCTCTACCCTACTTGTGCGATGAGTTCTGCAAAGGTATATATGGCCAGCTTTTTCCCTTGGGTACTAGTGTGGTGTGAGATATTTATTAAGTATTTATTTGAGATGAAAGTTTACAAAATATGATATTTATATACAGTTTGACAATATAAATTTCAGTTTGAGAATTATATTACTATTCAAAGATTGACTATCAACTTGTGATTTATGTTTAAGCATGACATCTTTTAGAGTTTTTATTTCCAGCTAATCAATTTACTAAACAAGATGCATATGACAAGTCACTTATTACTATTGCATAGTATGTTCTACACATCTCATATTAACGAGTTTTCTTATGCATCAAGAACATTTGCATATTTGAGATGATTTTGAAAATTTTTCGGAATGAGTTTTAAAACTGGGGTTTCCAAAAGAAAATGAGCTAAAAAAAAAGTTGTTTTATAAAACGATTTCAAAGGAAACATTTTAGATTTTATTTTTTCCACTCACTGGTACTCCATCCATATCTCCATATGAAATGATTTCAAAGGAAATGGTTATTCCTCCTGGATGACACTTGGTGGAATGTTTGAGAACCAATCAACCCTTTTATAATTAGCAGCATGTTGGCATCCTCAAATCAACTCCCACCAGTGTTGTCATCCACAAGAAAACTTGCATTCCCTAGCTTCAACTACATTGAACATATGGGAAAAGGCAATGAAATCCGTTAAATTGATATGCATAGCCAATAAAGTATCATCCTCTGACTAATATAAGCCAGGGCATATGAATGAACATATGAGATCCATAGCCATCTGGATAATCAGGTTCTTGCATGTACAGAATTTAATCTGAACTATAGCCATCTGTTTTCCCTTTAATAAAGTACCAACGCCAGAGAAATCAAAAACCTGGAAGACTTCATTCATATACCTCTTAGGATTCAAGATGGAGATATGTCCTAATCTCCTATGCCACGACAAAGAGTAATCCTCATCCATGACACGTATTTCATGTTAATCTACTATCTGTAATGAAATATTATAATCACAAACAAAATCCAAAGAAAGTCTACATAAACCACCATCAGGAAATCCAGAACCAACCACAATTTAAAACAGTAACAGCATTAATAGTAAAATTGAAAATAAAACCAAAAATAACTAGTCTGGAAACAGATAAGATTTCTAAAATTGGACTGAAACAGAACTGATGATTATTAGTAAAATACAATTTCAATTACCTTTATCTTTTTTTTTTTTTTTTCCTATTTCCTCATTCCTCATGTCTTGCAGTAAATTTTACAACTTGCTATACAATTGCAATATTATATCGGAGAATGTCGTTCCTGCCCTTTTATAATCAAACACTGTACTATTCTATAAGAACGCTAGCCCGTCTGACCAGTATGTGAAAATGACGTAACAGGATTCTCAATAATTGACTGTAATCAAGAATCTTAAGCATCTTCAAGGTCAAACGGCGATATCTAATGGTGGGCTACTGAGCTAGGCCACTACCAACCAAGGAACTGTCATCTTCAACTACTTGCTCAACTGGGTTGTCCTCAGCCCATGCAGCTGCATCTTTATATCCAAGCTCAAAGAGACGGTCAAGAACATCATCTTCTGCTGGCTCAAGTGCCCAATTGAAAAGCTGAAATAGTGGGAACAAATAGTTCATCATCTTATCCTTAAAGGAACGTTATCATTCAAATGCAGAGGTAGAAATTTACCTGTCGAGGGGTAGCCCTATTATCAGGATTACAGTCCGGACTGATCCCAATTCCTTGCATTCCCAATCGGCTGGCTGGGAAAGCACAAACACGTACCTGCAAAGCAACATTAGGGGTAATAAAAAGATATAATCTAGGAATTAAAACATTTAAGGCATTTCCAAACCACAAATGAAACAAAGGAGGCCACCACAAATTATAGTATTAATAACAAAGTAAATGAGGCAAGATCATTATTAGATCCTAGAAAGAATCACAGTGACTGTACAATACAGGTGCACCATGCTTAATGAAATCCTACAAGGAATCTACTCTAAAAGAAGAGAAAACCTGATACATGTGTCATGTGATTTGGTCAATTTACTTTTTTCTCCTTTTCTTTTAAAATTTTTTTTGGGAAGGGGAGAGATGGAAACAAAAGATCCATATAGGTAATATTAGATATATTACTACTTCTACCATCAGTAGAATCAATTATACTCTATAAGACAAGTCTCCTACCATTGCATTTCACTTCAAAATCAATTGCAAAATAAATGACTGGCAAAATAGGACAGCAGACAACAATTGTTTTCTCAGGTGAAAATGTGGTATTAAAGCTTCAGCAAAGTGAATGTGTTCAACCTTAATCAGAACTGGTACAGAAAAAGGAATTGGAAGACACATTTGACAACACGACCTGATAAACATGGGAAGGGTTTCACGGGTTTATACTAGGAGAAGTTTGAAAACCACATTCAAATTTATGTTCACTTAAAGCAACAATTTGCAACATATTTGGTACAAAACCACTCATAGCACAAATACTAAAGAAACATAGGTTTTGTATCACAATTTTTAATTTTCTGCCATCCATCTATGAAGTGTGGGAAAAATTATTCAGATCCGTACTGATCATAGGTTAAATCCACCAAAAGCAGACCTTATCAAGTGATCCACATCAAAGATTATTCAAGAATTCCCACTTGCAATGGATAAATGTTTCATTGGAAAAAATGTATTTGGACTAAGGACTCCTTTAATACAATATTAGTAAACTATGCCAATCCATGGATTATAGGAAAGCCTCACAGTACATCTAATAACAGGTTTACATATTATTAAAGAGAAGAGTTATTACAAGTTTCATAAATGAAAAAACATAATACCGTCTGTGATGCAGATGTTGGTGGCATAAATAATGTCAAGCCCCCATCAATGCAGAGCCGATTCCGGAACATTGTTGCGGGTTTTGGTGCAAGATATCTGCACTGAAGTATACTTTTAGTTCTCAACTTCATACATCAATCAACAGCAGCAACTACTACAGCAAAGAATGGTATATATAATCACCCTGGAATAAAGGAAGAAGTAAAAACTGCATCAATGAGATCTTCCTTGGAGTCAAACTTATCCACCAATAGACCCCTTGGTCTCCATAGGAGCTGCGTTACAGCAACTGTGGAAAAAAAGGCAATGATAAAGAAACCGCATGCAGAAGTCAATTGAAAAAACAATTGATCAAAATGGAAGTACATGCATAAAATTGCTGTTTGAGAAAATATAGTAATCTGAATAGCTAAAATATCAAATACATAAGCTTGGCCATTTGTTTCGGACATTAAAAAGAAAAATTCTTTCAACAGATACAACCAATAAGGGCCATGGAACCAAGAATAAGAAGAATAAAAAACATTTATTTTAGACAAAAAGAAAAACTCATGTTTAAACACAAGTAACCAAGTGGTGAAATAAATAATCACTATATGATATAGAGACTGTTAAGCTATGAAAAAAAAAAAAAAAAAATTATAAGCATGAATGCGTTAAGAATATAAAACAATTGTTGAACCACATCCTAACAACTTAAATTTTCAGAATCGTGACAAACCAAAAAAATTTATCGTGGTACCTAACCAGGACATCCTAAGTTCGAATTCCTACAATTGCAACCTCCCAACATGAGTTGCATTCCACATGTTGGGCCCTACAGTGGGGAGAGGTCCCACATTTGAGGGGGTCTGTTAGAATATAAAATAAATGTTGGCCCAATTCCCAACAACTTAATCTTTTGGAAATAGTGGTAAACCAACAAACTTTATCAAAGTGAAAATGAAATACATAACTTCTTGATATATTCACTGTCTGGCAATATATGAATTGAAATGCATATGCTGTCTCCAACTATTCTTAAACTAACCATTGTTTACTATAGTCAGGATACCTTACCCAAACTTCTTACATCTGTCAATCATTACACAAATTTTGGCGCAACAAGTTATCGTGTTGGGTGGTAAAGCTTAGTGTTGGGATTTGGGGCAAAGGGTGGGTGGTGGAAGGAGTGCAAGAGAGGAAGTAGTTAACAAGGAGCTCTGTCACGTTTCATGTTGAATATATTGTTAAATTTTCATTGTTTTGAAAGCAAAAATTTTGATTTATTGCAGTTTTGAAATCATTTTTCTGTTACTCTTTGGATTTAGAAAGAGCAATCATTTGCATTGTGGTAAATAGGAACAAGCCATCCAGAGTTCGAAAACCTCAAAGGTAGTTGGTCAAATTCCAACAATTAGAAAGAAACTTTCAACCATAAAGGTTATCCTCAAATTAAGCATAACTACTTTTGTCACAACTGCAAGATCACAGGACTGATCCTCCCCAAAAGATCACAGGGCCTGATCCTACCCAATCATCACCACCAACACAATCACACGTTTGATAGATCTCCATTGATACACATATCTAAACACATTACATATCCATAAATATGTAAGATAGTTATTGCATATGGACATAATTATTAACCGAACTCCACAAAAAAAAAATATATATAATTAAAAAAAGTAGAATATATTCTTTTTGTGTAGAGAGCAAGAAAACCACTTGCCTCGAACCCTGCCATTAGACCTAATATGAGCATCATCGGGCAAAAACTTTTGAAGAACATCTCGAAGAACAGCCTGTACAAGTAAATATAGGACAAATTAAGTGATGGAGGACAGGGAAAATAATGGAAGAGGAGAAAGAGAAAGAAAGAAAAAAGATAAATAGATGAAGAAAAGAGGAAATGAGAGACACAGAGAGAGAGAATAAGAAGAATAAAAAGAAATGGAACAAGAGGGAAAGACAGTATTGGGTTAACTAAATTGTATTTAATCAGTATTGAACCAGTACAAGGAAACAATTACATAATAACCCTAACACATTTACAAATAAACATTAATTAAGCAAGTTTAATTCCAACTTTCCTCTATGCCAAAATTTCTTAATTTTACTCCCCATCATTAAGGCTAGCATTTGATGGGTAAAGGAAATATCTGTGTAACTCATTCGACAAAGTCAAGGTTTTAGGTCGTGCAAATGAACACTTGTTACAGAGGATTACAGGATCAGATTCAACTGATAACAAGCAAAGAACTACAATATTTAGCAACAGCATATTTAATGGCATCAGACTAGTTGAACTGACATGTTTTATATAGGGTAACTCCCTGCTTGGAAACACTTAATGTTCTAATCCACTACTCATTCTATATTCCTCATTAATTCTTTCTCAGATGAATTAATAATTTAATATCCAACTATGTTTCACAAATGAAAAGCAACTTTGTCGGTGACAATGAGTTTAGAAACCCATGGTATTCAACACTGCCAACCAAAATACAAAATAAGACAAAGATGAATATCATGAAACCTTAAATACAAAATATGCTACATTACAAGTCAAATCACTCAGAAGAAGGAATTATATCCTAATCTCAAATCTCCTCACTCAAACGAAGGAATTACAATGTGAATCGACAACTTGCATGTCAATTGAACACACACACAAACCTCCTCACTCACAAGAAGGAATTAAATGTGAATCGACAACTTGCATGTCAATTGAACACACACTATTGGTAGATTGGAGGATTAGAAACATGACTATTGCTTTCCAATTGGCTGTTTTTGCATTAATTGCTACTTCATTAATCTTATTGATTAGTGTACCTACCTGTTGTATTTGCTTCTCCTAAGGGTTGGTCGGGTGACAAAAATGTTGTAGTTTCCGGTACATCATTATGGATTGGATTAGTCTTTCTGGTGGGTATCCTTAATTCTCTCATAACCTATTCTTTCTAGATCCAAAAATGAAATGACCCCTCCCTCCGAATTCCTTCAGGTTGTGAGACACATTAAAATTCAATATAAATCCCAAAAATGCAAATAAAGAAAATAAAAAAATTAGAGGGAGGGGTCAAACTTTTGTGTATTTGTATTGTAAAAATATGTTATGTAAAAATAATAAATTAAATAATTAAATTAAATTATATATTTTATATATTTAATGATTGCCTTAGTGAAAGCACTAAGGATGTGAGAACAAGCTCACCTGGGACTAGGGGGTCCCCCCCTTCTGTGACTCATCTAGCTAGAGAAAGAATGTTGCTAACTGTAAGAACTCTAAGAGAAAACCCTTTTAGAGCTCCCTAACGAGAGTGACTGCTCCCTTGCTAGATTGAAAGTACTTAGCCAGGGGGAGTCGAGACCAAGCCAAGGGCAGGGGACTATTCCGCCCCTAAGTCTTGGGACATTTTGGCGTAGGTTGGAGCCCCTTGATGGCTTTTCTTTCAAGTAGTCCCTAAACTCGCATGCTTTGCGGTGTGCAAAGACCAGCAATAGCTCATAAAGAGATCGAGGGGGCGTAGGCCCACTTAGGTTAGGGGGGCATTAACCCTTAGTTCTTACCAACCTCCGGTGTGTAATCGACTCCTCTGGGCGCTAGGCACTCCCGTGGTTCGCGATAAGGAGAAAGGATTCATCCTTTGTTACATCTGGCATGAGATGATAAAGAGAGAGCTTCTTCAAGGCTTGCCTGCCCATGGATTAAGCAGCAGTTCGAAGGTTGACCTATTCGGGAATCTCTGGATCTACGCTTATTTTCAACTCCCCGAAGCATTTCGTCACTTACTACGCCCTTCCTAGTCTCTGGGTGCCTAGGTATCCACTTTAAGCCTTTCCTCGTTTGAACCTTGCCCTTAACTTTATTTAAGGCTATGCCATCCCCTAAGGTGCTGCTAAATGGAAGGATCTTATCAACGTCCATGAATGATAAATCACACAACCTCCTCACTCACAAAAGGAAATATAATGTGAATCGACAAATTGCCTGTCAATTCAACAGTTCCAATTTACATAGAACTTTTTCCATACAGACTCTTTAGTTGTCAGAAGTGGTAGCCATAATTTGGAGAAGTTATTGTTTGTATAAGACATTTCCCTGAGTGGGACATTTTTTCTTCAGAAAAAATGATCCATTTGATCCCTAAAGTTTGGATTTTTTCAATTAGGTCCCTAAAGTTTTAATTTCTTTTTACAATCAGATACCTGTAGTTTAGTTTTGTCTAAAATTAAGGACAAACTGGATTTTCATCATGTTTCTTCCTCTTATTAGTCCTTTTGAGTTTTGATGCAAGAACCAAGTTCATAGTATAATAAATAAGCTCATCCAAGTACTAAGCACTGTATGATTCAGAGTATTTGTACTTTTTTATGTAATAAATCCAATGTACACGTGTATTATGTGTAATGAATTGTGCCTGTCAGCATTTCTAAGTGTATTAATTTCTAGCTTGGATATTACTTGGGAGATTAAATACCGCTGATGTTATCCAAAGGAAAAGACCTAATGCTAGCTTAATGGAAAAGGCCTAATGCTAGCTTATCACCTTAATGGTGCACCATGTGCAGAAAAGGTCGTCAACAGAAGAATTAATCATCTTTTCTTCATTGTTATTGCATTGAGGTTGTGATACAAGGTTACTCAGGTGGCAAGATTAAAATGGGTGATTCCTCCTGCATGTTCTTTATTCATTGAGAAATTATGTGCATTTGGTTGAGGGAAAAAAGGTTTGAGTCTTGTGGAACTATAGCGTGCTGGCAATTTTGTGGGTGGTTTGGATGGAAAGGAATAGCAGGATTTTTCAGAGTAAATGTGGGGAAGTAGTGGACTTCCTACTGGACAGGGTCAGATCTCGCCCATTGTTCAGTTCCTATCCTTTCTTCCTGCTCAATGTGGGCTGGGTCACACCTATTTTTTAGGTTTTTTTTTTGTCATTTGTTAGGATCTGGGCTGTCTAGCTGTACTTGATAGGTGACTAGGTGTTCTGTTCAATGTGGTATTGTTGGTTCACTGCAATTGTAATGTTTGAGAAAACCCTCAGAGGACTCTACTTCATTTGTAAAGTTGTCCTATTTCATTCCTTAAATTGTTTTGTTTCTTATCAAAACTGTACTTTGATGGCTTTCTACTTAATTTTTTTCATTCCAAGATCGCAATAGCAAATGTGAACTGAATTTCTAATCTTAATATGTATTCAACCAAATAAAACTAATGAACTTCACCATCAAGATTATCAGGGACGAAATCATGACATATAGCTGCAATTACAGAGAGCTGTATTTTAAGGTCATCACTACCCTAAAAAACAAAGAAATTAAAGTTTAGTTGATTGAGAAACATCAGAACTACTGAGTTGTACTATGGGAGGAGAGAAATACCCCAAGCCGAAATGCAGTCCCTCTGTTCCGGCAATCTTTAGCCAGTATTTTGGTAGCTTGTAAGGCCTCTTCCATGCTGGCTCCAGAGGCAATCACAGCACAGACAATGGCACCTGCTGAGGAACCAGCTAATGGTGTGGTTTCCTGCACAAGAACATACATTCTACTTCTGAATACAGTCACAGACACCAAAGATAATGTTTGTTCACTTCCATCAGGGGCAAGCACAAGGCAAACAGAATATTTTCAAAAGAAAAAACAAGCATTAAAAAAAGCAGAACTTTTACGAGTCATTGACACAATTAGTGCCTGTTCATATGCAACCAAAGCAATCGCTCCAAAACCCAATAAACCTCAGTCCAATAATATTACTAAATAATCCCAAGCACCTTTCAATTTAGCAAGCACAAACAAGGGGGACGTTTTCCAACATAGAAAATAGAAAAGAATTTCTCTCGCGACATAGAAACATTAAATTTTAAAATCAGATAAGATACCAACTAGAGTTTTGAGCAAGAAAGCACACGACTTGAGCATAGAAACCAATAACCCAAAATTGAGTTGAAGGTATCAATTTAGACAAGTTGAAAACTACATGCATTCAGTAATAAACATACACATATACATCGAGAAACATAGGCAAATTGAGAAAGGCAGGACCTTGATATAACCATTCTCAATAAGGAAGCGAGCAGCGCCTAGATGATAAGGGAAAAGAAGTCCTGCAGCAGAAAAGCTGAAGCCGGGGCTCGTAACGACGCGCCGTTGTCTCTCAGCCTCCACATCCTTGACACGCTGCTCCCAAACGACCTCTGGCTGAAGCTCATCCTCCATCACCTTCCCAATTCGCTCCTCGAAGTACTTCCCATAACTGTCGAACATGGGGACCGAGGAGGCCGCCTTGCCGTCTGGGCCTCCATAGGACCGGTTGATGATCCTAGACGCCAGGCCCAAGAAGAGCTCGCCCGTGGCAACGGCGAAGGACTTCTTAGAAGTAGGAGGAGAAGGAGATGGAGATGGAGGCGGTGCAGAAGACGAAGAGGTTTGGTTGGTGTCGGGGTTGGGGTAGGGGGAGGAGCGCGGGAGAGAGGTCGTTAGCTTTTGAGTCCGCAGAGGAAGGAGGGTGTACCTATGGATGACGTTAGGGTTAGGGTTAGGGTTAGGGTTTGGGGAAGAAAAGGGATGGTGTTGGGGATGGAGGAGAGACGAGAATGGAGCCATGACTGGTGAAGAAGAAGTGGCTCCGCTTGTTTTCCTGTAGAAAATCATCATCTTAACGTTTCATTTCGTTTCGTTTCGTTTCGTTTCGTCTGGTCAGTGGTAACAAACTAACAAATTTTTTAATTATTTTAGCCAAAAAAATTGCTTTTTGTTTTGGCTTTTTTACTAAAATACCACCATGATTACGAGGGGGTGTACTTTCATACCGCCCAAACTTTTTTTCTTGTCAATTTACCACCTAAAGTTAGCAATATGTGTCAATTTTCCACCTGACATTCATTTTTCTGTTAAATAATCAATAAAATTTCCAAACTTCCCATTTTATCCATGAATACAATAAAAAATATTATTATTTTAAAAACTATTTTTAAAATATAATTATAAAAAAACTTAAAAACTAAAAAATAGAAAAAAAAAATACCCTTAAAGTCTTTTTCTTTCTAGTGGGTTTCCTTAGAATTTTTTTTTTCAATATTTCAAATGCTTTTATTATATGAATTGATAGAAATACCCTTAAAATAAACAAAAAATTTAACTGAAGTGATGATAGGTGGTAGATTGGCATGTGAAAGTTCAGGTGGTAAATTAACAAAAAAAAAAGTTTGGGTGGTATTTAAGCACACCCCCTATAGTTTAGGTGGTATTTGAGTAAAAAAACCTTTTGTTTAAGAGAGAGACTTACATGTACCCGGGATACCACAGCTGGTATCCCTCTCTCTCTATCTCTCTCCTCTCTCCCTGTCTCTCTCTCTCTCTCCTCTCCTTCTCTCTCTGCTATTACACAAGTCTGCTCCTATCACATAGACAGATAAGTTATTCTCTTTGTTTTAACTTTGTACTTTGTCAGGGTGTTATTCGAAAACATCATGTTGTTGATCTGTGGACTTGCCGCAAGGAAAAAGCAAAGAAGGGTGTGAAGTAAGTAAGTAACTACAGTAAATACTGCAAATCTCTCTAAAATGATTAATTATTTGTGAAATAAACTATTTTAATATCAAAATTACTTTTTTGACTCTCAACTCTAAACTTAATCTTTTAAAACTTTTTTGGCAATTTTTAGACAAAATTACCCCTAATATATATATATATATATATCATATGTACACACTTTGTCGGATGTGGCGACCAAAAAATTGATCTTCTCCAAAAGTAACTCATTCGTCATTCAGCACCCCACTGCCACTCAACTTCCCACCGGCATTGAAATTTCGGCCATCATCACATTGTCAAGGAGGCCACAAGTCTCCATTTGTCTAAACCCCCCTCCCCCACACACCGCAAATCCTTGAGATCAGTACTTGTACCATGTCGAATCCGAAATTGAAACCCTAGAATTCGCAGACAAGCATCCGTTCCCGCAGCTGGGTGTTTTAAATGACGATTGTTGAAGTTTTATTCATTTGCTAACAAAGATAAGAACTCATCTTAAAATGAATTACGTTCATACATAGTCCTTTGGTTTGTTCATATAATCATGCTCGATTAAAAATTAAGGCCATGGATTTTTGGGGCTGAGGATGACAATTTTGTGCAGATGCGATGAACCCTAACCTCCCCTCATCTCAAAATTAATTGGGTTCATATACAGTCTTAGTGTTAGTTGATATACATCATCCAGGAATAAAAATTAAGGCTGAGAATTTTGGGGTTGAGGATAGGGGATGAGAATATTGTGCAGATGCAATAAACTTTAGCCTCCCCTCCAGTTGACGTTGTGTTTACAATGTGTTGTAACACAATGTATGTTGGAATATGCCATAATGCAAATCATTTTAATAAACGTTTTGTGTATATTTCTAACAGCGTGGGCAAACTTATCTTTTATGTTTCATTCTTCATATATATATATATACTATATCCTAATATATGTGTGTATGTATAAAAGAGGTTCATTGTTGGACACATTTTATATCATTTGTTTATGCAATTATTCTGTCATTTAGCGTGCTAGAAATCAATCTTTTATGTAGGTATTTCTTTGTTTTTGTATTCATAGGTTTTTCAGGGCATAATGAAGAGAATGGGCTGAATTGTGCAATATTGAAGATACAATTGGACTTCCGAATACACAAGAAGAAAGAATGGACCAAGAGATGCCTAATTGGCCACTAGAGGGCAACAAGCACGTATGAGCAAGGCCTTACAAGACCACAAGGCTTGCAGCCCACCACAAGGAGGCGCCACCTCAAGCCCACCATGGACGACGGCCCAAGCTATGTGTGCACCTCCACAAGACCGATGGCCTACACCCATCCGCACACACACAAGGCTTTAAGGCCCGGTTCACCTCCATGTCACCTCCCTTGACGCCCAAGTAGAGTGGATAGCATGGCAAGGAAGCCTCCTTGTCGCCTCTCCTAATCCCACAATCCCACATCGGAAAAAGAGTACAACTATCCGGCCACCTCCCTTGCTCCTATAAATAGACCCCCTTACCTCTCATTCAAGCATCTAGTGATTTAGGAATTCATAATTTTCTTAGAGAGAGTTGAGAAAGTAGGAGGGAGATAAGGAGAAGGTGAAGCATGCCATCTAGCCACCGCCGACCACTATCAATGCCGCTGCTACCTCCTTGAAGCCACCGCCGATCTTCTTGATTTGTTCTTGGTTCTTCTTGTACTCCAACTCTTTCATTTAATTAATTCAAGTACTTTTGTTAATTGCATTGATTTCAATTATGCTTTTCCTTTTCTTGTTAGTAATGGATCAAATCCATCTTTTTAATATGAATTAGTTTATTTGACATGTTAGAGGGATGATGAAACTTTAATCGAAGTTAAACCATAACATCGTGACATGAGACTTAGAGGTCAAGTGAAGATCATGCATGCATAACAATGTTTATCTAGTATCAAATTCTTAATCTTTGAAACAATGATATGTTAGATTGTTGAATTTCTTATAATTGATTACTCTAGGTTTTTTGCATCTAGCTAATGTTAGATTGAGGTGGGATATGGTTTAGAGAATACCTAAATCATAAGTAACAAATGAATCAATGGATTCAGGAGATTAGTTTTGTAGAAAGTAGGGGATAATTGGTCTTGCCTAGCTCTTTGATTTGCATGTTTTGTCGTTCATAAATCTTAATGACTCTAGGCATGTGTTTAGCTCTAGGAAATCGACCATCGATCGTAGTTGATGGAGACTCATGTTTAGTAAACTACTTTGTGATATTGTTTTGAGATCTAAGTATGAACAAGGAACAAAATCTGTTAATAGCAGTTGCCACTAGTCACTAGCCAAACCTAGCTGGTAGGAAAAATTTGATACTAAGTACTTGAATTGTAGAGCATGACACCTCTAAAGGTGGATTCTAATCTCTAGTATGTCACTTCATTTACTTTCCATGCACTTAAGTTAGTTCACTTCTCAAACTTCATTTTTTTATCGCATTCAATAAATGCTAGTCAAATAAGTGTGTGCCTCATCAATCTCATTCCTTGTAGGATTGACCTCGTACTTATACGTTATCGCTACACCAAACGATTCGTATACTAACGAGCTACAACTTGGTATTTTTTTTCAAATTCCAAGTAAAACAAGTTGTACAAAAGTTGGCAACATTCATGCATGATTTTAAGTTAAGGGAATAATGTCCTAAAGAAGTTAGGACATTGAGACTTATATCCCTTAGTACTTGAAGTCTAAATTGTTCTTGGTTACTGGATTGATAACTGAACAATATCAATCTGGTAAGACTAGCATGATATATCTTTGCCTAACATTTAGGATTATCGGGGTAGAGATACTAAGAGAAGATCATGGGTGCCAATAAATGGTTCACTGAATGTGACTGACAGAACAAATACTTGTCATGGAGTATTACTCACCCATCAACAGGAATTCGTTTGGTCTTGATAACAGAACTAGTCCCTAGACTTGGACGCCACAGTTGTCATGTGCGCTCGGTCATTGTGCTAATTTAACTTTTTTATAAGGATAGGCTCCTAGAGTTTAGTCAAAGTTATAGATTAGGCATAGTCACTGATGTATGAGGACATGTGTGTGTTCAACACAGGATCTATCACTCATGGTAAATAGGAGAGATGTTCTAAGAGGCAACATATGTCTAGATTCATGAATCTTTGGCCATATATAGTACTAGATCATGGAAATGTGCTTTTTTTGATCGGATGGAATCTATACATAATTGTTGGACTTCAAGGATCATGCTAAGGTTGACGGAAATACATACCCGACCATAATTCAGGAACATAAGATGATAAAGAGATTGAATTGTTTTGCAATCAAGACCGAATAGGCTCTTCCCTCTTCCGTAGCTCTCTACTTAGGAATATATCGAGAGTTCTAGAGTTCCCATGTGCGTGTAACGTAAGCAATATATATTTCGAATATCCGTTGGAAATAACTAGAGACTAGATTATGAAGAATTGATTGGTTTTGCTTGGAACTGAAGATATACTTTCGAAGAATTATTAAATATCCATTTATAAAGGAACAATTGGTATATATATTTTTAAGAATTGATTAGTTATGTTTTTAAATAGAGAACGACTTTCATTGTCAACTTAATGGATTGTTGCTTATATATATTACGAATCTAATACATGATATGGATGCTGGCATACGGTATGAGTTGAAGCACAAATGCCCCCCACACCAGGCAAGGGTGTCATGTCGGTCACTGTTGAACGAGTGCATAAAGAACATAAAGAGAACGTTTAGCCATGATCAATTGGAATGGTTTGGAAGAAGTTGTTTTGGTCATTTCCTTGATGCATGGGATAGAGAATGATCATAGAGAATGCTTTTACATTTATTGTTGCTACGAGAGGGTCACAACAAAGATGATCACCAAGAGGGAATGGTGATTATGTTGTCAGAGAGCCAGGTGGGGCTATTCAGCAAGAATGAATTTGCTCTTAAAACCAGCTGTTTTGGTAATATACCCATAATTAAGTTTAATGCTTGTGGAGGCGTTGACAAAATGTATAGCCGTTGTAGGCTGAAGAAAACATATTTTAGGAAGAGAAAACATGTTACCCGGGGAACTAAGAACTAATGTTCCAGTCATGCCAGAACAATGAGAATACATATAGTTTGGGCATCCTATATTTTGTCAACTTTGTGTTGTTGGGAAAGAAGAGAAGTAATCACATTGACCTAAGGTTCCGTAAGTTGGAGGAGAATGTAGATGATTTATGCAATTTTCTTTGGGCGTCGATTTGCAGAGTCGATGTGCTAAGTTTGAAAATGAGAAGAGATTGGTTGAATACGAACTCAATTGCTTTCCTTTTGCATTCCAGGTAATTAATCATTTCAGTTTGGTGACAGTGTGGATTCCACACTAGTAAGTGAAACCATATATGTTTGACGCATTTGTTGTCTTAAATATTAGGTTTGGGCCTTCGAATGCATTCCCTCCATATCTGCTAATGCAGACACTAGAAGGGTATCACAAGATGCTTTCCCTCACATCTTGCACTGGTTGGCAAAACTTTAGAGCCATTACGTATAAGCAACTCGTCAGTCATATATTCCTATTTGATGAGGTAGGTGAGCCCTGTGATACATGAACTTTATTTTCATATTCAAATTAGCATATGGGTTCACAAGCTTAAATTGTCTATAAAATTAACTAAATCTAAATAAAGGTATTTATTTGTGATAAGTACGGAATAAATGTCAAAGAATGAAATATAAAGATTGAGATGGTCCTACTCATCTTCACTCTTCTATGACTGTGGATTATGTTGTTTTGTTGCAATGATCAGAAAAATATATAGATACCTTTTATTTTATGAATCCCCTTTTATTAATATCCTTTAGTCTTATAAGTTGTCTTGGCTGATTGAAATTGTTTTATAGTGTTGTGTTGGCTGTATTTGGGACATAGAAATAAGTGTGGTCAAATTCCTTCACAAGTATTTCTATAACAAAATTTTCTTTTTATATGTTTGTTATTTGTTTATAAGTGCATATGCAACCAAGTTAGTGTCCAAGAGTTTAACATAAGATATCTTTTAAATGTGCAGTATGATTTGGACCTGGGATTGTAGATGGGACAACAATCTGGCCGATGAACAAGCGCACAACATTGAAAATGAGATGGGGTTGGATACGACTCTTGAAAAGCTGAAATAAAGTCATTTGAGTGGAGCAACATCCTCAGCCAACCTTTCTCAGTGTCCTTTGACGAATGAGACGCTAGAGACAGTTCAGGTAATTGAGTTATTATATATTGTTTGTGCATAGTTTGCATGTTGTTATAATGTACCCTAGGTGTTATTATTGACTTATGACATTCTCAATCCCTCTCTTTCCCCATACTGAAATAATGCAAGCAATGTTGTGGAGTTTGAAGGGAGAACTTTCTGAATTTAGAAATAATCTACTAACCGAGACAACGCACATTGTGAAGGCATGGTTTGCTAAAATGAAAGACATATTGGCTGAGATGAAGAGCTTTCTCGAGGCATCAGCTGGGTATAATAGCATCGGTTCAAATAGTCTCATAACCCCTAAAATACTTTACCTGATGATGAGTGCACTGAAAACCATGGTTTGGAGAAAGAAAATGTTTCGCAGAGAAAAAAGTTTGTATCCCCCCATATACATGGCTCAAATAGATTTTTGGGTTCGCCAGTGGTTAATAAGGGAACAAATAATCCGGTTGTGCATAGAGAGTGACCCCCCAGGAAAGATGATGCATACAAGGAGCTTTCAATGACAAGAACGGATAAGGAAGCATGGAGTGTTGTTGAGTGGGAGTCACCCCACAAAGACAAAGTGGGTACTCCCATAGATGGATTTCCACATGTAGTTACTGACCCTAAATTGGGCGATGGAGGGGTGCACAATGTTAGGGGGAAAAAAGCTATTGCTGGGGGAGGTTAGGCAAGAATTGTCATCCCACAAATGTTGGAGTAGATAACCAGGGTCATGAAAGGGTGCATGATGTGGTAATCGAGGAAAGCACACTGGCTGCTAATAATGTTCAACCATTTGATAGAAAGGAACCTGAAAACCCTGTCGTTGGTGATCCAATATATGGATAAGGTTTGCAAGATAGCAGTGGTGTATACACCACAAGATCGAAGAGCAGATAACAACCATTGTGGTAATGAAGAAGATCATATATTACAAGTTTAGGTTGTGGTTGGAGTTCGGATGATAGCTGAGCTGAGATGTCATTATCGTTTATTCGTGGTGATGATGAGATGGTATATAGGGGTACGTGTATTTCATGCGTTTAGGGTCGACCATATATATCAAATTCTCAAGAATATACAAACATATGTGTAAGCTAATGGCCTCATGGAAGCTTGATGTGAATACAACAGGTACTCAGCAACAGGGCAAGGAAGACGGTCATAATGATGATGAGGACCAAGTGGAGCTTATTGCTCTATCGAATTTCCTAAAAAATTTGCAAAAGATGAATTAACCAAGGGTAGAGGGCAGAAAAAAAAAAAAAAAGCGATCTCGTTCAAGCTCTGAAGACATATTTTATCAACCCTTCCAAGAGACGGTTGGGACGAGGTTGACCACTATTAACTGTGTTTTCCCAGTATGTGTACAAACTGTATGATCCAGTATGAACTATTGAATATTTGTGTTTTTCACACCACACAATGAACCAGGGGTGCAACTTGGGCCACGTTAACTCGAACCCGCTCGAACCTAACCCGGTAATTGAACCCATGTGTGGGGGTTTGAAAAAGTCTAAACTTTTTGGGCCGGGCGTGGGCAAAGGTCATGCCCACCCATGTTTCAACCCGAACTAAAATATGTTTTATATTAGTATATTACTTTAAAATTTACATTAGTTATATGAAAATATAAACCATTAATGGTGCAAAAGTTAAATAACGTATATCATAATACTATATTTGTTTAATTTATGGCTTCTAGTTTATATTTTTGTTATATTAAGTTAATATATGAACTAGTGGATGATGGTCTCAGAAGATCACAACCACACATTGAAGTAAACCCTAAGTTGATATCTAAGAAGACATATTCCAATTATCGTGTTCTAGTGTTTTGCTTTTCAGACTCTCAATCTCTTTCTAGTTCTATTTTCAATCTATCATACTCCAAGTATCGCTACCGAAGCCAAATTCTCCTTCCTCTCCACCTCTCGCATCCTCATTCCATCGTAGCTGTCAACATGCACCTCACTCCACCCTGGTAAGTCCTTTGATTTGTTCTTTTTATGATTGCTCCAGCCAAAGATTTATGGAGTTATTGCTTCCTCGATCTTCTTCTTCTTCTCTTTTAATTAACTAATTATATCTATAAATTATGTATTCAAACCCCTCTTTTATGTGATACAGTAAGCAAACTCAGCTTACACTCGTTTGTTCATTGGGTCTCCTAATTTTTCAGATCATTTTAGCCTCTCGACTTCGTCATCTCTGTAAGCCCTCTTTAATTCTTTATCACTGCACAATTTTCTTTTAAGTTTTATCTCTGCTGCTCTGAATTTTAATTATTTTATGATGCAATTCTTATTTTAATTATTTTATATGCTTATTTTCCCCTTTATTTTTCTAATGTTAATTTCTACGCATGTCTTTATAGGTGTATGTCATCCTCATAAATGGTAGAAAATACTCTACAAATTTCAATAGAGCCTAGTAGTGCAGATTATGAGGTAAGTTCTAAACGCAAAAAACCTTATACTGCAAAGTCTGGGATATGGGAGCATTTCGAGAGACTTAAAAATACAGACAGAAGTAGATGATGAATGCACCTGTAACTATTGTAAGAAAGTATTTTCATGTCCTAGTTCCTTAGGAACTAGTGCAGTGTGGAGGCATCTTGAAAAATGCCCAAAGTATCCATATAATCTGTCCACATCACAAAATCTGTCCAGCTGAAAATTTGATGTAGAGATTTGTTGGAAGGAATTTACTCAAATGATTATTGTTGATGAATTACCATTTAGTTATGTGAAAAAGGATGGTTTTAGGTTTTTTATGGTTTGTGCACAACCAAGGTTTAAATTGTTGTCGCGTACAACAGTTACGAAAGATTGTGTTAAGTATAAGGATGAAAAAAAAAAGATTTGAGGGAATTGTTTTAGACATGCCAATCAAGAGTGTGCCTCACAACTGATTTGTGGACGTCCATTCAAAACCTTGGATATATATGTGCCTTACAGCACATTTCATTGATAAAAATTGGGTGTTACAAAAAAGAATCATTAACTTTTATGTGATTCCGACTTCACATCGTGGTGAAGTCATTTCACAAGTTGTGGAGAATTGTTTGTTGGGTTATGGTATTGACAAATTGTGGACGATCACAATTGATAATGCAAGTTCCAATATTACAGCAGCAAGTTTGGTTAGAAGGTTTAATAGGAGAAATAGTTTGTTGTTGACTGGTGAGTTTTTTTTTTTTTTTCATGTGAGGTTTTTGCACACATTTGAACCTTATAGACTAGGGATGAAATTAATGAGGTAAGAGACTCATTATCTCATCTTCATTCTTATCTAAAGTATGTACAAAGTTCTCCTACTAGATTGGAAGACTTCAAAAAGTGTGCAAAAGAAGAAAGAATTCCATCTAAGAAGTCTTTGTTTTTAGATGTACAAACACGTTGGAACTCAACTTATCTGATGCTAAATGTTGCTCTTGAATATTAATGTACATTTGAGTGTTTGCACGAGCAAGATGCAAACTTTAGAGTTGATTTTGGCAGTGATGATGAGAGTTCAATGAAAAATTTGTCCAAGTTTCTTGGACACTTTTACCTTATTACACAATGTGTATCATGGTCTACTTATATCACTTCCAATGTATGGTGCATGTGACTAGTGATAAAATACTACTTGAGTGCTTCAGAGCCGGTCCAAGAAACTAGGAAGCCCTAGGCGAAAATCAAAGTTGAGGCCTTTTGTATAAACAAAAAAAATTATTGGACAAAAATTTTCCACCCAAACAATCGTTTACTAATATCTCTAACAAATTTTTTGATTAATAAAAACTAATTGAACAAAACAAGCAAGAGAAAAAAAGAGAAAGAGAGAGAAGACATGGAAAGAGATAAAAGAGTGAGGGAGATGACAAGAAAAACTAGTGAACAAAATGTTAGATGTTACTTTGTTATAATAAGCCTTATTTTAAAGAAAAAGATCCATTCATAACAAAAAAATATTGGGCTGCTTAATTTTAAAAAGAGAGGCTCATCTATTTGAAGGAGGATAAGTCCAACTATGGGCTTAAAAACAAGAAAACAAGTGAAGATTGAGTCCACAAAAGAAAACAAATAAAGAAATTTTTATTTCTTAGTAGGCTTAAAAACTAGTGGACCAAAATGAGGCCTTATACTTGTCAGGGCCCTACGTGGTGCCCAGCCCCCTCTGCCCTCCAGGTCGGGCCTAGAGTGCATTAGTTTTACCATTCACAATGGCAGAGCTGTGGTCTATGTTAAGCCAATTTCTGCTAGTGAAGTGTGGGAAAGTTTCTTCCAAAATGAAGAACCTCCAGAAGATGTTGGGCATGCAGAAGAGATTGTAGAAGAACCATTAGGTTAGAGATGAGGTTCAAGAAATATCTCAAGATTAAGGTAAATGCAAATGTAAGAAAATAATTGTTGATGTTGAGGTGATAGAAGATAAGTAGAATGAGAATGCAAATGAGGACCTACATGATGCTGTGGAAAAGGATGATGACTTTGTGGATAGTGATTATGAGCAAGATAATCACAAAGAGGATGATGAGTTGTTCAATAAGTATGTTGATGTTGAAGAAGAGGTAGAAGATGAGTATGAAGATGAAGATGTTGATTTGGGACTAGGTAAGGCTTTGGGACTAGGCACAAGTAAGCCTATTGAATATGCTCTGATGGATTTGATAGATAGCTAGCTTGGATGAGTATGGATTTGATGAAAATGATATGAGAAAGAGGCCTAAGAAAAAACTTTCTAAATTCAGAGTGTGGAGAAGGGAAACTAACGTACTTAAGGAATCTGAAGTTGGAATTGGGATTAACATTTCCCAATAAGGAAGAATGTACAAAGGCCATAAGAGAGTATGACATTAAGACAAGTAAGTAGATTAAGTTCCTAAGGAATGACACTAGGAGAGTTAGGGTGAAGTGTAAGGGTGCTTGTGAAATTGGTAGTTGTCCTTGGTTAGTGTATGCAAGTAAACAGAAAAGGTCTACAACATTTGTGATTATAACCTTCAAAAAAAGGCATGCATGTTCAAGGGAGTAACATAGAAAATTTGCAATTGCGAGTTGGCTAGCGGAAAAATATGATGAAGAATTGAGGATGAATCCCAAGTGGAAAGTGGGGGCTTCATGAAGACTGTGAGGAAACATTACAGTATTGACATCACTAAAAATCAAGGGTATAAATTACAGCGAAGAGGAAAGCTACAAAAAGAGTCATGGGCAGCATTAAAGAACAACATGCTAGACTCTGGGATTATGCTGAAGAGCTCAAGAGACAAAATCTACAAAGTACCGTTGTGATCCAGACAAAGTTAAGAGGCAATGATCATGTTTTTCAGAGAATGTATATATGTTTCAAAGCTTGTAAAAGGGGTTTGATTAAGGGTTGCAAGCCACTTGTTGGTTTTGATAGGACCTAACACTTGTTGACGAATTATGAAATGAAACCAAGATTACTTATGAAACTTGTTGATAGCTTTACATATGTTTCAAACCTTAAATGCCTACCGATATACTTATGTTAATTTTGAAGGTTCAATTATGTCCTATTACTTTTAATCAGGGAGTTAAATTTCAAAAATTTCAACGAAATTTTCATTTTGTAAGGGTATGGAAATTTTATCAAGAACCCAATGAAATCTCATCAAAATTTCGATGATTTCATCGAAATTTCGCTATTTTATCCGAAATCCTCGAAATTTTGACAATTTTCGGCCGGTGAGATTTTTCTGGGAAGAGAGGGACTGGGTGTTTTTGGGGAGGCTGGGTTTTTAGAGATTGAGGGAGAAAGAGAGGGACTGGTTTTGGGACGAGTTGAGGTAGTGAGGGAGGAAGAGAGGAGGGGATGGGTTTCGGCGGCAGGGGGGAGATGAGGGAGAAAGAGAGGAGGGTGGGCTGTAATGGTGATGGAGATGCACACAGAGAGAGAGAGAGAGAGAGAGAGAGAGAGAGAGAGAAGCACAGTGGGATGGTGAGAAATGAGACAAAGCCACAACAGAGAAAAAGAAAAAAGAAAAGAAAAAGAGAAGACTGGAGAGTCACGTGGTTAAAAAAAGAAAAAAAAGAAAAGGAAAGAAAAATAAAAGGTTTAGGGTTGATTGGGGTTTGTGGCATTTGGCCAATTGAAAAGAAAAAATAGGGTTTGGGGTTTCGTTTGGCCGTTTTGAGATTTCGTTTAGTTGTTTTTAAATCTTAAACTAGTAAACTCTAATACATTTCTATATAAAACATAATTAAAAAAATACCCTAAAGGGCCTAAATCCTAATATTTTATACCATATTCTAAACAATATAGAGAATAAATTATAAAGTATATAGAGTTTAGTGTGTATATTATAGAATATAAATAGTATTAGGGTATATAGGGTTTAGTATTAAGATTTAATGTATAGATTATAGAGTATAAAAAATATACTAATTTCATTTATTCATTATACTAATTTTATTTAACAGTATTTGCCTCCAGCCTATATTATGTTCATCTTATATCACATGAAACCTACTATATAATTTGGTTTCTTCAATGTCTTTTTATTAATGTAGTAAATAATATGTTAAATAAACATATGGACATGATGATACTGAAGACAGTGAAATTTTGAACCTGCTAGAAACTCTATGTGGTATTAAATACTTATTTAATTTATGATTTAATATTGTAATATAAATAAATTTGAGGTGTTATTTATATAATTATTAATTGGTGACCTATCTTTTTAACAGTATTTGCCTCCAACGCGCATTATATTCACCTTATATCGCATGAAACCTACTATATAATTTGGTTTCTTCAATGTTTTTTATCCATGTAGTAGATAATATGTTAAATAAACATATGGTCAATTTCATTCAAAATTTCCGTTGTTTTTATCTAATTTTGCTGAAATCGAAATTTTAATCGAAATTTCTACGAAAATTTCCTTGAAACCGAAATTTTACTCCTTGATTTTAATTATGTACTTATGAAATGAATTATTGTGAAGCATACAAAAATGGTGAAGGGCATAAACTGGAATTACTGTGCTATTATGAAATGATCCATATTTCCTTGAGGTGAATAGGATTTAAACTCTTCTTTTGAAATAGACTAAGAGTGATGATGCATTCTTTTGTGATATATATGACCTTGAAGATGCAGTCCAAATTTAATAAGTATTGTGACATCGATAAAGTGAATGTGATATTGATCATTGCTGTAGTTTTAGATTCTCGTTATAGGTTAAAGTTTGTTAAGTGGTGTTATTCCAAAAGTTCTGAAAGTGACAAGGTTGATGAAATAATTGGAAAGGTCCAAAGTACATTGCTAAAACTTCACGAATTCTATTTATCAATTGACACTCCAACTAATGTAGATGACATCATTGAGGAAGATAGCAGGGGTTGGGACGGCTTTTTATTATTAGAGGAAATGATAATAAAGCCTGAATTAGATCGTTACTTAGAAGAATGTGTTGAAAGTAAAATATCTTACTTTGACATTTTGAGTTGGTGGAAAGAAAAATCAACTTCATATTGCATTATTTCTCATATTCAAGGCACATTTTGGAAATTCCTATATCTACAGTCGCTTCTGAATCTGCATTTAGTACAAGGGGTCGAGTACTTGACCAGTTTCGTAGCTCTTTGGCTCCAAAAATTGTGGAAGCTTTTATTTGTGCCCAAGATTGGTTGAGGATTTCACCTACCCCAATTGAGGTTGAAGAGAAGCTAGAGATTCTTGAGGAGGTAGAAATAGGTATTCTATCTTAAACTTACTACTTATTATTTTCTAAACCTTTTAATGGAATAAAACCTAACCTATTTGCATTTTGCAGATCTGGCTGATACTTTTGAGTCGTTTGGTGTTAAAGTTTCATGCACTACATAAGTCTAAACTTGTATGTGACTTGAACATATATATATACCCTTTTATAATTTAGTTTTAGTACTAAGATTTATTGCTCAAACAACTTCATAGTAATTTACAACTCTTCTTCTTGAGTAATTCTCTTATCTTTATGTCAGTTTATTTTAAAAATTTGTTTCGAACTTGTTGGCTTGTTGAAGATCTAGTTTGGGGATTCCTAGATCTTGAAGAGTTGAAGTTTGTTATTTGTTTATGATGTTTTACCTCAAGTGCAAGGTTGTCAAGTTTTAGTATGGAATTGGAAGTAATGGGTTTGTGGTACCCAAGAGATTGAATTGGGACTTCAACACAAGCTTAGTTGATTTTAGAGTTGTTAAAGCTAACAAACAAACTAGTTGATTTTGAGAGATGAGTGAAGTTGGAGAGAATGGGAGAGGTTGGAGAGAGGGATTTCGAAATTGAGAGTATTATGGTTGGGTTCTTTTTTATGCGAAAGTGTTTTTGAGATGAGATGAAGGGCTAAGATCAAAGGAAATGAAGTGATAAGGTTAGGTGAGTTCAAAAAATGTGAATATTATATTTTATCTTCCTAGGGTTGATCCTTCATAGTTGTGGAGATATGTAGATGTTCCCTTTGCTTCATTTGGAGTCTTCACATTGTTGGGAAGAGCCTTTGTTCAGAATGGGTGGACCAAGAGTAGGAAAGAAGACATAAACTAGCTTTACTCAAAATGGAAAGATGCCTTTTGACCATTTGTCCTTTTTCTGACAGAATTTCTGAGCTGTTTTTGGAGTACGATTTGAATGCTTTACATCAATGAAAAAATTTAGATGTCTTCTTTCCAACCATATATCATATGCGTCAATCCAAGCTCAGTTCAAAAAGTTATGCCCCATACAATGCAGCTGACGCAGTTCTCCTCGGGTGCTGTTTTGGGCTAACTTTGAAATTAAAAATGAACACCTTAGAAGTCTTCAAATTTCACGAAATTTAGCCTGAAATAACTTCAAGGTGTTAGCTTCCATTTCCAATTGGATTCATGTCAAAATCTATTTAGGAGAAGAATTGGTGCAATTTCATATTTTGTTGCTTGGAAACCAAAAACACAAAACTAAATGAAATTCAAAACTTTTATTCAAATGCTCTTATAAAAACCAAGTAAAAGGGATATAAAAGTGTGTGAATTCATGAACATATCAAATTTTGGTGCTTGTTGGCTTGCTATAGATCAATTTGGGGCTTCCTCAGATCTGGAGTTTAATCGTTTATGTGTTTATGTGGTTTTAATATATTTTTGTTGAAACCTTGAAGGCATGATTGTATTTTATTTGTAAGGATAATACTTTAACATTGATTCTTTCTCATTTCATGTTGAAGACTTGGAGGGATTGTTGGTAATTTAAACATTGATATTTTAAATTTTGAAATGTTGAACTAGGGTGTTTATTAATTGACAGGTTGTTGTGTTTTACTTTGATCAAGATTATTTTTTGAGTAAATTACATTTTAATACCTCAACTATACTTCGTATTTCAAGTTGATACCTCATCTTTAAAAAGTTGCATATATAAACCTCAACTTCAATTTCGTGACAATTGCATACCTCTGTAACATTTTCCGTCAAAAAAACCGTTAAATGTTAACTAGACTTCTTAAAAAGTTCCACGTGGACAAAAAAATAATAAAAAACTCATTTACACCTTTTTTATATAGCAATTAGCAACCATTAATCTTTTAAAAACAAAAGAAAAATAAATAATTAGAAAGGACAAAAAAAACCCAGCAGGCAGAAGCAGTGCATCACCCAGCCCCAACCTGAAAAAATTCCTCCCTCTTCCTTTGTCACCCTCACTGGCAAGCCATCCTGGTTTTAGCCACTTCTTCTCGCCGGTCCGACAACCTTCTTACGTCCTCACCCCTCCAGATTCCCCCAACCCAAGCCCCCCTAACTTCATTCCCCTCCGACCCCTTCACCTTCTGCAAGATTTGGGACCGCCTCGCCAGTCACCTTCATCGGCAAGTCGTCCTAGATTCGACGGCTTCTTGTTGCCGGTCCGACGACCTTTTTTTTTTTTTTTTTTTTTTTTCTGTCTGTCTGTCTGTCTGTCTGTCTCTCTCTCTCTCTCTCTCTCTCTCTCTCTCTCTCTCTCTCTCTCTCTCTCTCTCTCTCTCTTTCTTTCTTCCTCTCTATCTCTGATATGCTAAAAGGGCTGCAAGGTCAGATTACCGAGATTCAAATTCCTTTTTATAGATATGTGAGTTGTGATTTTAGATCTTTAATTTGGTGAACTTGGTTGAAGGAGGATGAGGATGCTCGTGGTTGGGTGGGCTGCTGGGTTTTTGTTTTATAATTATTTTAATTAATTTTATTGTTCATTTGGTTGACTTTAATTTTAATTTTTCTCATGGTTGATTATGTGCAAATTATGGATTGAGTTGCATTTGTTCAAATGGGAGATGCAGGGGTGGTGGCAGTGTGGGTGGTGAAGAAGAAGAGGAAATGCAGAAGAATAAATTGTTCATATAGGTTTCAATTGTTCATATGGGACTGCTAGGTTTCAGTGGTTCATATGTGGAAGATATGCAGAAGAAGAAGAAGAAGAAATAGAGTGGGGGAAGAAGACGAAAGAGGGTGTTAGGTTTCCATTTGTCTTTTTGTTTGTTTGCTTTTATTTCATTTAGTTGTTTTTTTGCTTTTGTTTATAAAGGGTTTAATGGTTTTTTGAAAAAGAAATTAGTGGCTTTCATTAATTTTTGTCCACTTGGCTCATTAATCTACATGGCCTTTATTAAGAAGTCAGGTGGACGCTTGGTAGTAGGGTCTATTTGGGCCACATAAGCGCCATGTAAGCATATAACGGACATCTTGACAGTCAAAGTAATAGAGGTATTAAATTGACACGAAATTAAAGTAGAGGTATAAAAGTGCAACTTTTTAAACATTAGGTATCGACTTGAAAAACGATGTATAGTTGAGGTATTAAATTTTAATTTACCTTTATGGTTTTTTTTCGCGGGTAGATCCCAACCCATGTCTTGATTTCGCGGGTTAAGCCCAATCCGAGTTATTGTTGGGTTGTGTTGGGTTCACTTATTTCCAACCTGCCTAAACCTGAAACCGAAGCCGAAAAATAAAGCATGGATTGAGCTTGGGTTGACCTTCTAACCCGCCCGAGTTGCACCCTTACAATAAACCATCCTTTGAAATTGCAAATATTTTAAACACATCTTATTGATGGTGTGTAGTCCACTTACAATTGTACGGTTTTTATTACGAGTTATGCCTACATATTATGATCTTCGGCAATAGGCTAAAATGGTTATTGAGTTTTAAATGCAATGGAAATCGAATCTACGTTGAATGATCAAATAAAATTATTGTGGCAAGATTCTGCCAATGCTAAACGATTATTAATTGTACGTTGCTCGTTTATTTCAATTATAGGTGTGACAGTTGTACAACCGTTGTTGAAAACTGAATGATTCATTTATTAAATTTAGGGGTTAATGCTAATTTGGTCTCCTGACGTTTAATTTAGAAAATTTAGTCCCTCGACTTTTTTAATTTTGCCAATTGAGGTTGTTCAGTCAATTTACACACTCTCATTCCAACACTCTGTTTGCATAGAACCATGTGCCAATCACGTGTCTTATCTTTTTTTTTTTTTTTTATGGCATAATGGTCACTCTAAACTATACCATAACTCCACACGCATTTCAGCCTAAACATGTTAATTTGATTTCAAATTTTCAATCTAGAGTTGCAGCATGAAATTTGTGAGAAATTGAGGGCAGAGAATACGAATCTTCCACTGCTTGAGAAAGGGTCTGTCGGTTCTAAAACTTCGAGAATCTTCTACGTGGAAAGCTTCTGAAGTTGCCCATCAAATTTAGGGATAGAGGTGAAGCTCCACTGTACTATAAGTTCCCATTTTCTATTTTTGTTATTGTGTAATGGTAAATTTAGTTTGGAATGGGTGCCAATCAATGAAAAAAGAATTTTTTGTGTATCTGTGGTCCTGATTTTGTTGCTTTTATATGCATTCAACATCTTCTTTCAACTTGTACTCATTTTTTATTGAGTAGAGCATTAGGTTAGTATGGTCCCGATGCATTAGGTTGGTTGTTTTCTTTGCTATTATGTTTGTATGTTGTGAGTTAGTGAATGTTAGTAAATATGGTATGTACCAGGTGTTGTTGGAGTTAATTGAATTTTGGTTTGTTATAGGTGCAACTCTCTCACTCTCCCAATACCCTCCAACCACCATTTTTTATGTCCAATTAATGGCTAGTCTTTAATATTCACAAGAGTACAAGAAATTAAAAATAAATCCGAACTTGCTTTCATATATATATATATATATATATATATCAGTAAATATTCTTTGGACTTTGGTTGGAATTTGTAGACAAATTTGTCCATCACATTGTTACTAGTGAACAAGGAAGCCATAAAGAGTCTTTCGACTTATTTTGCTTTAAATATTTGGATTACACCTCTTCCCATGTGACAAATCTCAACTATTATAACTTTGTTTCAATATGCTCTAGATGATGCAGTAAAGTTGGTTTTCTTTTATTATAATTTATTTTTATTTATGTTATGAATTGAAGTGAAGTGATACAGTGATTGTTGTAATTTAAAAATTTTCCTTTTTTTAACTTACACAAAGTTTTAAATTAATAAATTATAATAGTTAATTGGGTGCATGTACTTTAGTAGATTTTACTTTTATATACTTGTTGTTGGTCTTTGTATATTTGTTGTTCACTTTTATGCAGTATATGGTCTCTGTATACTTGTTGTTAACTACTTCTTTTGGTTAAATGTTGTAGCTGATCCAGATAAGTTCTCTTTTGAATTGCATTATGGTAGTGAATTTATTAGTAACAGGTTAAACAATGGGGGTAAAGTCAAATGGGTTGATGATATGAATGTTGACTATGTGACATTGGTAGACTTATTTGACTTTTCTAACCAACTTCGGTACAAAGGGGAAGAAGTAGAGTATTATATGTCACACCTAATAAGGGGTCATGAAATGCATGCATGAATTATGTCCTATTATGTTCAATTATGTACTTTTGAAATGAATTACGAAACTTGTCCACAGGTTTACTTATGTTCAATTATGAAAGGTCAAATTATGTTCTTAATTTACATGTGAATTAATGGTTGGATTTAAATAGTAGGAATGCACAAATTGGTTCAATTATGTGCTTAACATGTTAATGTAGGAATGTACAAAATGAGAGTTTTTTCAATCTCAGTACAAAAAATAAACTTTCTTAGGAATTGTGATTTTGATTCACTTTCTTACATCATAATTAACCTTGGATTTTTATTAACCATGGAAAGTGAGAAACCCATATATAATAAAGAAACCATACGAAATCCATTTTTCTAAATTTTCCAAACAGCCATGGATTGCATACAAAACCCAAGTATGATACAATAAACATACCACAAACCCCATAAATCATAAATCCACAACGCTTCATTATACTTTACTTGTTTATAAGCGAGCCTGACCATGTTTCTCAAGCCAAGACAACAACGACATCGACCAATATGAACATCCAAGACAAAAACAAACAAAACACCAAAGCTTTTTCTCCTTTGCTTTATGCCAAGTCAGTTGGTCCTCCATGCTGTTATTACTTCTAAGCAGCCTAGGTAATATGGATCTTGAACAATCACACATTGGGGTTTATATCACTCCCAGTAATCACACCCCATATTTCCCTAAAAAAAAAACTCAGTATTAAATACCAGAAACAAAACCAAAAATTGCAAAATTTAAGTTACCCCTGAGTAGCAAGCATAGAATCTCCTTCTAGGATTTGCATTGGTGCAAGAAGTCCGCAATGGGGTCACAAATCTCCATTTGCAACACTGTTTGTTATGCCGCAGGTCACCAACTAGTAAGTTGATTCTTTTGTTCATCTTGGTTAGCAAATCTCCTTCAATATTGATGGTGCAGTGGAAGATTTGTATTCTCTGCCCTCAATTTCTCAAAAATTTCATACTTCAACTCTAAATTGAAATCAAATGAACATGTCTTGGCTGAAACGCGCGTGGAGTTATGGTATAGTTTAGAGTGACCATTTTGCCCTAAAAAATGAGGGCACGTGATTGGCACATGGCTATGAAAATGGAGCTTTGGACGGAAAATGTATAAATTGACTGAACAACCTCAATTGACAAAATTGAAAAAGTCTGGGGACCAAACAGATACAAGTATAATAGTATGAGGACCAAATTGGCATTAATCCCTTAAATTTAAATAAATATTTCTTACTTGTTTTTGGCAGTTTCTATGCTATGATATTTGTCATGACTGTCGCTTCTAAATTAGCAAATGAAAAACATTCCTTGTCAAGAACCCACATGTAGCCTTATTGTCATTGTTATAAGTGGGTAGTACTTAGGTAGAATGGACAAATTCAATGTTTGCATGAGGACATAAAAATGACAGCCTTACTCCCATTTTTATACTTATCTTGCCAAATTTAATGGAAACACATTTTCCCTTATATATTTTTCAAAACAATATTTCCCTTACTAACTAGCACCGACTTCTTCAAACACGGGCATACGGTTACTTGCTGGACGAAATGGTCTGGCAATCCATTAGATATCGTGTGGGAATGATTCGCTAGTGTTGTTTTGATTGTGTGTAATTGCCATGTTCAATGATTCCATGTTTCGTAATTTGACATTTCATGTCTTACCCTGTTGTGGCAGCAACTTGTTACAGCGTGCATCACAAGCTTCAAAACCTGACCAGGATCACTCCCACACCCGTAGCGTTCGTGATCGGCCTTCTCAACTGTGTATCGATCGAAAGGCAGGGCAGCACAGCCCCCAACCAAGGGAGTGGTTACGTAAGTAAAACCGGCCGAAACCCCTACTTTTGCCAGCATGATAGCAAGCATGGACTGGCAGCAAGGAGTCAACTAAATGACCAAAGCATCGGTTGCTTCCACTTGTGGCCTTCTTCAACCGCCTTGCTTAGTGCAAGCACTAAGCTAGGACTAGGGAGACCAAGGATAACGTAAAAATTTTGGCAAGCATGCTCAAATTTGTGGCGGGCACCAACCCCCTTATAGTGTGCCATGGGTTGATAAAGTGTACTATCCATTTAATGCCTAAAGCAAAAACTAGTGTGCCATTGTTATTGACCTGGTGGCTCACAAAGTCTTAGTATACGATTCAGATTTAACCTTCACGAAGATAGGAAGATCCATGATGCCTTGCGGTCTACTTTCAATTTTGAATTCACACATCCTTAAAGATTATGACTTCTATGATGCACGAATGAATTTGAAGTTCGAAGCAGAACGTGTGTTGGGCGTGCCTCAACAAGAAAATGAGTAAGTAAGTTGTTTCTCCCGTATAGTGGTCATTCTTAGTTACTGTATTACAAGTTAATACATTGTCTGACATTAGCATATTTTGAGTGCTATTCAATATACATGTTGTTGACATATTGTTGAACTGTTATTCCTCCAAACCAGTGGTGATTGTGATGTTTTGAGATTAAGTTATTGAGTTGTTGTCGGCTAGCTTGCCTGTTGCGTGCTGCATATAAGAGAAAATTGGTTGGTTTTGTCTTAGGTTAGCGATTGAGTTGTATCTCTGGGAGGCCTTTGTGTAGATCATGACCTTTGCGGTTGAATGTATTTTTTGTTCTTCAACGTGATTTTGACATGGTTGATTTGTTGCATTGGGAGGGATGCTACTAGATTCATTTTACTCATAGGAGAGATCGAGACTGCTGGTGTAATTTGTGGGAGTTTTTGCTTCATTTGATTACAATTAATATAGGTATTTCTGCATGTTTCATTTTAAGTTATTTTTACACAACCCAATTTATTTATTTTGTCTATGTTTTTCTCTTTTTCAGTTGTCATTGGGTTAGATTTCCACTGTATCACATAAGCATATTGGCAAGAATAGATGAAATGAAATATATTGCAATTTTAGGAGTAAGGCAGCCATTAGACCAACAACACAATGAAAAAGGCATCTGCTTACAAATTTAAACACAAAGTTTTAATTGTGCCAACAATAACCAACCTAATACAGATAACCCATAGCCAATTTATATATTCGTTGTCTGTATTCCTCCTCCCCCCACCCCCACAATCACGATATGAAGAACTTGATGGAAATCTCCCAAATATCATTATCTTCTCCTCAAACGGTAAATTGACATCGGTGATATCTCTAAAAGTTCGATCCATTGCTTCAAAGGCATGACGATATGCCACTGTGGCTTCATTCCAAATAATCTCCTTTGTCTTTTGTATTAATCTGGCTGAATTAGTTTGTTTGTTAATTGAACACATTGATGATGTAATATAGCGAAAGTAGTAAAAGAAACCCTAATTAAATTCATCAAAGAAAAATCTAAGGAACGTAGAGAGTTTTCTTTAGTAAGATAAACTGGAAAGATAGTTTTGAAAATGATTATCAAATTAATTGAGAAGCTGAATAATCTTTCAAGGTTACAAAGGGTCTTACTTAAAGGCTTATTCTATTAAATACATCTAATAAATGTAAATTATGAATGTAAATTCATAATGCATTAATGGATGTATGTTCATAATGTATCTAACTTTAAAACTGAATGTACATATGAATGAGCATTCATAATGTACTGACCTGTAGCTTACTTAGCCTACTCTCTGTATTGCCCACCCCATTTAATATACTACATCATGACGCATCATGATTGAGTGAAATATTGAATCTAGAATAGGCTATATATCCTCACTCCAGGTAATATCATCGTTGTTATTCTATATGTTACTGTTGCTAATACAACATATCTCATTCTTCTCAAGTTTGTTAGCAGTGTACAATATAAGTTAGTTTTTCCAGTTCCACTTGGGTCATCCACAAAAAATATTGAACCATCACCCCTTTCAACAAAAAACATTTGGTCTTAATTTAAGCGTTACATTGCATTAAGGTCTTCATGTGGAACGGTTATCAAAAGTTCGTTTTCAATGCATCTCAACTGTCATATGAGGTAAATCAAACTCTTTTAATGTTCTTGTTAAATTGTACCAATTATCCGTTTAAATCCCGTAAACTTTTTGACAACCAAAATATTACTCGAGGAAGGATAATCTTTGGTCATGAATGAATAAAATTTATCCCACATTCTTTGAACGTTCATTGGTTCAGAATATACCAAAATTGTGACAAGCAATCTTCTTAAAGCCAATGACATCTTTATGATTGAGGCATCAAGCAAACACTATCGAATAATTCATCTTTTTCTAACAAACCTCCTTTTTTCAGCTACTTGCTTAAATGTAGGATGCAATACACCATCAACTATTCTTAAATCCTCAAATGATGTTGATCCTCTAACATGATTGAGAAGAATATGAATTAAGATAAATTTCTTTTTCCCTTCAGAAGGTGAGACTGTATATATATTCTCCAAATAACCTTGATATTGTTCCTCCTTTCAACCCTGACTTTTTGTTGGCCATTCCATCAATAATATTCGAGGAACTCTCGATACAAATATCGTCTTGTATCCTC
The DNA here is from genome assembly GCF_963921425.1 of Dryas octopetala. Lineage (NCBI taxonomy): Eukaryota > Viridiplantae > Streptophyta > Magnoliopsida > Rosales > Rosaceae > Dryas > Dryas octopetala. Next base: position 15,889,033 of record NC_141372.1, on the reverse strand, counting down.
ATCCATATGGTTCGCTAAGAAAAATTCAATAAGCATTGTCATCCTTGTTCTCTCATCTGACAAGATATTCCTTACAAAGTCATCAACCTCAATCGAACTTTATGCATATCGCGAAGATGGATTTGTAATCGCAACACCGACGAGTGTATTTTATACATGATGAATTTGAATATATGTCACAATGCTTCTGATGTACAAACTCATCTTGCATCTACAAATTGTCTAATTTCATCACGAATAGGATCTAACAGCAATTCAAGGAAGACTCTATCTGGACCTTTGTACACGTACTTGTATAAGTATTTGACGCTCTTTATGCTGCAACATATTTCAACATTGATGTGACTATCACACCTCAAAACTAACCATGGATTATATGGAACAACTCAACTGTTGTCAACCATTACGTTTCCAAGTCGATCCAGCAGGACGTGCACGTGATTTCCTCTCCTTCGATAAATCAAATACAGAATCATTCCCCTAAATAGTCACAGGTGCAGATGATTTTGGGTACCTAACTTCTTTTACATCTACAATTTTTCATGCATAGAGATCGAAGATTTTTGTATTCCACATGAACCATAAATCATATGTTTTAATACGTACCGCATTGTATAGTAGAGTCTTTTCATCTTCGTCTGGTATTTCAGCCCTAACAATATGGTCATAATCATCTAGGTTGCGAAGCTTATCATTTTCATCTAAGATGACCAACATATGCATGTGTAGGAGACCTCGTTTTTGAAATTCAATTATGAACACATAAACAACAACTTTGCCTAATACATCTTTGTCAGTGATGTCTTCCTTTAGCTGCTCAAGTTTTGCATGAAAATATTCTAGTTAATAAGTGATCAGGATGATCTTGGGGCGTTTGGCCGGGTAGTAATTTGCTCTTAATTAATTTCTTCCCAGCTTGGATTACATGTCATAGTATGTAATGAAAAGATCTGGCTTGCCATATTTTTTAACCAAGGTCATTGCGTTTTGATACCACTTGTACATGTCATGCGGGCTTCCAACAAATGATGATGAGAGAATGGTTCTACAACTGATGTTACCTAGTCCAATGTGAATTCCATCAAGTATTTTATATACACAACTAATGATATATATCTCAACAATGGTGATATGAGATTCATACTTGCATTAGTTTCTCCTGTATTTAAAGAATTAAAAAGTCCTCGATAAACGTCAGCACAAAGTTTTTATTGATTGTGGGGGACCCATATGAGTTTCTATATTTCAATTTTGACGTAATTATCTACAACATATTGTTCGAGGAGCCGCTCCCTCGAAGTAAAGGTGAAAAATCACCTTGGCGGATCTGCAAAATCAGACATGATAATAGTCAATGTAATATTTAAATTGATGATATTCGTACGAATTAATTTAGGGGGTGTACTCAATTTAGACTTTTAATGACTTTTAACGACTTTTTTTAAGTGACAGACTTTTATAGACATTTAGAATTCTGATAGACTTTCATAGACTTTCATGAAGTTTTATTAAAAAACTTTCATAGACATTGATAGACTTTTAACGACTTCTAATAATTTCTTTCTTCTTCCATTTCCTCTTCCTCTACTTCATTATCTCCATGCATGTTAGACTGAGAGATTAGATAGATAGAACCACATGAGAAAAAAAAATCAAGAAACAAGACCAAGAAATGCTCAGTACTCTATGATAGAAATTGAAAGACACCCTTTTGGACACGGATCTTCAGACTTTCATGAAGTTTTATTAAAAAACTTTCATAGACATTGATAGACTTTCAACGACTTCTAATAATTTCTTTCTTCTTCCTCTACTTCATTATCTCCATGCATGTTGGACTGAAAGATTAGATAGACAGAACCACATGAGAAAAAAAAAAAACCAAGAAACAAGACCAAGAAATGCTCAGTACTCTATGATAGAAATTGAAAGACACCCTTTTGGACACGAATCTTCTGCTATGTTTCTCTCTGCTAGGATCTGCTGCTATGTTTTAACGTGAGCTTGCCACATCATTAATGTGCAGATCCAACTACTAAGAACTAATACAATGAATGAAAATGAAAAAAAAAAAATGGTTGCAGAACTGTTCGTTTCACTACAACAATAAAGACTTTTGGCGAGGATTTTTCATTCGTCATCGACTTGTCGCCGAATCGCCGTCGAGAAAAGTCTACGGCGACGAAAATCTGGATTCCTCACTGTACTATTTCAACGACGCTAAAATAATTTCCTCGCTGAATCCTTTTTGCGAGAATATAATTCCTCGCAAAAAAGGAGTTAATTTGACGTAAAAACCATTAAAAACGTCTGCAAATAATTTTATTGGCGACATTTTTTTCCTCGCTAAAGCTAAAATCCTCGCTAAAGTTTAATAATATAATTAATATAGTAATTTTTAAAATATAAAAATTTATTTCCTTTCAACGACGCAATGTGATTTTCTTCGCTGTAAGTGATTTATAATGAGAAATTATATCCTCCCAATAGGTTCTTTAGAGTGAGGAAGTCTCATATTTTGCTCGCAATATGTTTTCTTTGCCGAGAAATACTTTTCTCGCTATAGGTCCTCTACAACGAGGAAAATATTTTTTAACACCAAAAGTTTGATATTTTATAGATCATTTTGTAGTTTTTTTTTTATATTTATTGATAACCAAATAAGACAAAAATTAAAACAAGATATAACATATATCAATTCTAGTTCAAACTGGTTTCACAATGCCATTAAATTAACATTCACTAAGTCTCCTAAAAGTCATAATTAAGTACAAAAACAAAAGAAATTAAGTACTGCTCAAACTTGTCGCTCCTCTCCTTACACTTTTTGATCTTCTCCTCCAAGACTTTGATTACTTCACTTTGGGTGAGACTGTGAGAGTCAAGTTGTTGTTGCTGAGTCTCAACAATCTATAGTTTAGGACACTACATACAAGCAAAAGACATCACACATAGAGTTATACTTAATTAGCTAGTCCAATTTCCAAGACACTATAGAACATTGTAGAAGATCTTTCATGATATAAATTAAAAGAGTTGTTCACTTATATTGCAGACATGCACTAAAGTATAGACTTTGAGTAATATGTTATACACGGCATTTTTCTTCCATTAAGGACATTGAGTAGACTTTGAGTAATATGTTCACCACTAGAGCATATCACTTTGGTTAAATCTAAAATTTCATTTTTATGCATCCACATAAATTTGAAGTTAACTAAAACATAAACTATCCTATGAGGGTACACTTAAACGATGGCATTAGCTGCACCTGGAATCCTTCAACACGCTCTTCCCCAAATGGTCCAGTGATGACAAATCCAAGACAAACAGACAACAACCAATAAATTAAAATTAGAGACTAAGAAAGGGTGGACAATTGGGTAAAATATGAAACATAATTAAAATAGCAGTTGGGCATAGAGTGTTTTTTTATGAAGATGCAGTTTAGTAGTTGTCAACAGAGTCATTGCCATTTCACAAACAACACAAGTAATACTAAGCTAGATAAACAATAAATTTAAGCATTTTTCCATTTAGAAATTTAATTTCACAGCAAGTTAAATATATACCTTTCTATAGCATTGAGTGCAGCAACAACACAAGAGTTTGAGTTTGTTTCTCTTCCCTGCCAAAGTTAAGTGTAAGTCCATTTAATTGAGTAAGGTGATGTCTCTTATCTTAAATATGGTCCCTTCTTCCCATCAGTTAAGTTGATAGCCAAACACCAATTACTTAGTTCCTTTAGCTTCTTCAAAACTCACTAAGTTGTAAGTTGACTGAGTTTTACAACTCCACTAGCTAGCAGTACACAGTTTTAAAATTAATCGGTCAAATTAATTCATCTACCTGTTCGATTATCATTAGAAAAACCATGATTATTCATAAATTCGACCACTGTTACCTCACTTCTACATTTTCGATTAAGCTAAGTTTTTACGAGGGTAATATTTGAGTGGGGAACTAGAAAATGAATGGTTCGAATTATTGAAAACACGATCGAGATGTGAGCTTCTACATATAAATACACTTGAAGAGCATAATTCTATTAACTTTTTTTGTTGAAACCTTGTCGTTTCAATAATTGTGGAAATTAACCACAACGTTATTACAACGATCAGAGCCGTTCAATTTCTATGTTCATATTCAAAGATCATCCTTGCAAACAATTGGCCAAATCAGAATTCATCTACCTGTTCAATTATCATTAGAAAAACAACGATTGTTCATAAATTCGATCGTCATTACCTCATTTCAACATCTGTGATTGAGCTAAATCTTTTTAGGGATAATATTTGGGTGGAGAACTAGAAAATGAACGGTTTGGATCGTTAAAAACACAATCAAGATGTGAGCTTCAACATTAAAATACACTTGAAGAGTATAATTTTATTAACTTTTTCGTTGAAACCTTATCGTTTCAATAATTGTGAAGACCACAACGTCATTTCAACGATCGGAGCCATTCATTTTCTATATTTATACTCAAAGATCATCCATGCAAAAATTAGGCCAAATCGGAATTCATCTACTTGTTCGATTGAACTAATTGTTTGTAGGAATAATCTTTAAATGGGGAACTAAAAAATGAACGGTACAGCTGATCGTTGGAAAATTTTTTGCATTATATGCTTATACATAAATATATTTGCACATAAAAAAGGCACTAGGACTTTGGGAGACGAAATTACTTCGTCGCTCAAACATATCTTAGGCGACAAACAATAATTTCTTGTTGAAACATTTAATTAGCGACAAATTAAAATAATTCTCTCGCTAAAATATTGGCAGGTGTGAGAAAAATTACCTCCAATCATTTTAGCGAGGAAATATCTATTTCCTCGCGCAATGAGTCATTTAGCGAAAACATATGTCGTCGCCGAATCCACCCTTTCCTCGTTAATGTTTAGACAAGTTTGGAGAACAAACTAATACTTAGAGCGACAAACTAAAATATTTCTTGCAAAAAATGCTTTATAGTGAGGAAAAATAATTCCTTGCTGAAAAATATAATTAGCGACGAATTAAAATAAATTTCTCGCTAAAATATTGACGAGTGTGGGAAAAATTCCCTCCCATCCTTTAGCGAAGTAATATATATTTCCTCGCGCAATAAGTCATTTAGCGAGGATATATATCGTCGCCGAATCAACTTATTCCTCGCTAATTTTAAGACAAGTTTGGAGATCAAACTCATCATACTTAGAGCGACAAACTGAAATATTCTTTGCAAAAAATGCTTTATAGTGAGGAAAAATAATTCCTCACAAAAAATGCTTTATAGTGAGGAAAAATAAGTCCTCGCTAAAAAATATATTTAGCGACGAATTAAAATAAATTTCTCACTAAAATATTGGTGGGTGTGAGAAAAATTCCCTCCAATCCTTTAGCGAGGTAATATATATTTCCTCGCGCAATGAGTCATTTAGCGAGGATATATATCGTCGCCAAATCAACTTATTCCTCGCTAATTTTAAGACAAGTTTGGAGACCAAGCTCATTATACTTAGAACGACAAACTGAACTATTCCTCGCAAAAAGTGCTTTACAGTGAGGAAAAATAATTCCTCGCTAAAAGTGTTGTCGCTAAAAAGCAACTTTGTTGTAGTGTTTTATGCTTAGATTTATACCCTCTCCTGTTAAACAAATTTGTTATGCTTGGATCTTCACAAAAAGATAGGGTTTGAGATTTTATCATTAAGAAAGAGGAGAAATAATTTGTTCATATGCAACCTTGTTTTGAAATTTGCTGAGACTAAGACTCCTAATAGAGAGAGAGAGAGAGAGAGAGAGAGAGAGAGAGAGGTAGAGATCCACTTCTGTATTTCCAGGTTTTGGGGTTTTATTAGATGAAGAAGAAGTTGATTTGGAGAAGTGTGAAAAACCCATTTTATTAAAAATCACTAAAGAAGAATAAACAAATAAAGAAACAAATTCCATTGTGAAACCATGGAGCACCAAAACACAAAGACATTGACTAAACAAACCATGAATTGATTTGGGTGCAGGCACCCTCGAACGATGCTTCCTAATTTTTAAGGCTTTTTTTTTTTTTTTAATGAATGCACATGATAGTGTCAATTTATTGGCCCTTAGATGGGTTTTTAAATGAGATGGCATGCTTATATTAAATTCAAGTAGATTCAAGTAGGGAATAACCCAAGTAGAGGATCCACAAAAACTGGGATAAGAAGGTTTGGTATTAATTATACTTCAATGCCAAAAGTCTTTCAAAGTCAGCGAGGGGAATGAGAAAGAAATAAGGAGGTTTGGTATCCATACCTCAATACCAAAAGTCTTTCAAAATCTATGAACTTGAGAAATCTATGAAAGTTAATGACATTTTGAGTATCGTATGACTTTCATAGACTTTTAAAAAATCTTCATTGAGTACCTCCTGATTTTTATAAACTTTTAAAAAGTCTATAAAAGTCTTCATTGAATACCCCCTAACTTTTGAATTTAACAAAAGTATCTAAAAGTCATTAGAAGTCTGGATTGAGTACAACCCCCCTAATATGGTTGATTCACTAAACTGTAACATATATGCATAGTAGTCAGCACATGATAGTAGTTTTTGTCCTTGATTATCACAAATATTACCATCTCATCTATATGTTTCGTAAGGTAGTAATAATGGATATTGTAAAAGGGTCATAGAACCAGCCGAGTCTTGGACGGGTATAAGTTCGTTGCTAATTGAGTCAACGACAATTTGTAGACCATGTTGATTAGCAACATTGTCTCCTCATACTATAATAATAGCAACCTGAGATGCAGATGTCAACCTATATTGACGCTGATCAGGAGGTTGGTCTTTTATGATGAGCCTACAACTTTGCAAATCTCTTCTTTGTTCAAGGCTGCGAAATGTATGAACAAATGGATTGTGCACATTCAAGATTCGTTGTATCATTTCAACCACACTCCTATCTAAAACCCCACTTTCAGATAGTCGATTTTCAATCTCATGCGTTATATCGTATATATAAGTCTGCAGAAATTGTGGTCTACTCCTTTCAATTGGTAAAAAACTGCAATTTTTATGATATATAGCACCTTGAGCACGAAATGTATAAATTCCACGTCCTCCAATATTTGTTGTATCATCAACATGTACTCCCATTGAAGTGAAATGCGAAAACATGATTGTAGGCTCGTATATTTTGCTTGAAGAGTCTGCCCTCAGTTGTTTGTTGAGAAAAAAAATCAACCATTTCCGGTGGAGATTGAAATGGAGACATGACAATTTTTCTCTTCAAGCAATACATATGGAACGTCTAGGTGGAATAATAGCGCAAAACACTTTGAACATGTGGTTGGTGTGAGTAGTTGGAAAGTTGGACACCCATATTCTCATGATAATCTCAGGCACAATTATAGTTTCTTCTAATCCTTCGTCTCTGTTGGACCCGTTGCAGTGTTTTGTTGTGTTGCCTCTCTTGACCATCTGTTGTATCATCACGTACTTGTACATTTAAAGCATCAATATTCATATTTCATGAGAAATAGGTAATCGTTCTTATTTATGAATTAGACATAAATAGGTGGTGAGCGGATCTCAAATTAGTCTCACCAGACATTTGTGATCCATGTGAACGTGCCAACTATCTTATGTGTGTTAAATGCATTCTAAAAGCTCCTCACCATGGTTTAAGGGAGTAGGAGTGAAATTAGTCCTATCAAACACATGCGACCTATGTGACCGTGCCAACTGCCTTATGTGTTATAAATGCATTCTAGTAGACTCCTTACCAGGATTATTGCTTTTGAATGGAACTCTTGAACTCACACCTTCATGCTCTACTTGTTCTATTCCTTCAATTCAATTCGTATAGTTCATTTTTCTGTCATTTTTCTTTATAAAAGCTTAGGAGATTGGTCAATCGTAACCTTAGTTATGAAACTTGTATCCAATAACAGTCAACTTGGTATGCAGCTTCTAATAGTGATCGAGACTTATTATCAAATTAGTTGAACCTATACTAAAAAAATTAGGGTTGATATGGCTTGGGGCTTGATTGTGTATATTAGGCATAAATTAATTTTTATTACCCAAACATCAATCTGTTTGCAAAAGGCGATATTGTTTGTGACCAGAAAAGTGACTAATCATTATACTAATTGTTATCTACTAATTATTAATTGTTATGGGAGTAATGTTTGTGTACCTTAATTCATTGTTATCAACTAATGATTGCTCTTTATTAGAGTACATTATTACAACATTAACAATTAAATTTAAAGCTAATTTGAATAATAAAGACTCTTGAAAATATTATAGTTGTATAGAGATAGTTGAAACTATTAATATAGATGAAGCCATCAATGAGTAAAAGTTCTTCAATGGGGCAGGCGCAATGCGATCCCGGCCCTCTCGCTAAAGTGAGATGGGATCACTCATGCTTTTGCCCCACCCACGAAAAAACTTGTCGGATAATATATAATTTCTGGAGGACCAAAAAAAAAAAGAACAGTATAATGGCCTAATGGGAAACTAAATGAGATTTCCATGTATATTCAAAAACTCATTTCTTGGGCTCCATTATCATTTTTTTTTTCCTACAGCTACATCATAGAGGGACTCTATAAGATGAATCGATCATTTTCAATATGAATAAGTTGCCTTTATCACCTCTTGATATTCTGTAAAAAAGAAAAATAATTAAATTCAATACATGCACAACAATGAGGGAAAGGATACCATTAAAAGCACAAACTCAATGGTTACTATGCACGTTAAAAATAGGTAGTGCAGGCAAACCATGCATCACAGAAATGCTTGCTTCTTTTCGTAGTGTATGGCAGAGAATGTTTTAAAGAAATTTGAGAGGTCATGTTAAGAATTTTTACCTATATCTTTTTTTTTTTTAGTGTATGCATTTCAGTCGCATTCAATAAGTATTCTATTTATTTTAGTAATATTCAGAAAAATACAATATTTGGATA